>NC_080175.1:24752907-25076033 GCF_950295315.1 Erinaceus europaeus | reverse complement strand
ATGGTTCAGTCCCTGGAGTGGCCTGAATTCCTCTTGAGATGGAATGTAAAGGGGTCTCTGTGACAGGTGGTATGGTGTGAACGCGCCCCCTCCATCCATATGTTGAATCTTTTAAATAAGATTTATTTATTGAGAGAGAGGGAAAAGAGAGAGAGAACCAAGGCATCACTACAGCACATTGGGATGTGGGGGGGGGGGTTGAACTCAGAACCCCCACAATCCAAGTCTTCATTCCATTTTGCCACCTCCTAGGCACCATACATATGTTGAAACTTAAACCCCTGGAAGGTCACAGTATTATGAGATGGTACCTTTGAGAGGGCAGTGCCTTCCTGAATGAGACTGGTGCTTATAAGAGGCTCCAGAGAGACCCCCTCACCCATTCCACCACACATAAATTATAATGGTTACAATGACTGGAGAGATACCCCACAGGGCAGGGTACCGGCACGGCACATAGGAGATTCTATGGCAATGGAAGAAGCTTTAGTGCTGTCACATCTTTCTCTGTCTCTCTGCCCAAATGAAAACGTGGCTCAGAGCAGCAAAATCACATGTGCAAATGTCCATGTTCCATACGCAGACACATACAGAAACACAAGGGAGAGAGAGAGAGAGAGAGCGAGGAGGTGGGGGGGGAGAAAAAAGTAAAGTAAGTGAAGAGAGAATTTGGCCCTGTAACACCTTGGTGTTGGACTTCAGCCTCCAGCACTGTGAGAAATAAATCCTTACTGTACCCACTCAGACTGTGGCATTTTGTTAGAGTAACTCAAAGGGACTAAGACCTTCTGTGCTTGGTGCTAAGTAACCATGCAGCCCACTTCTAGGAGCAATTGGTGAGTGATTTCCATAGACACCAGGTGCTGAGGCCTCTCCTCAGTGAACTTAGCTTCTAGCACCTTGCCTCATCACCTGTTACCCCAGGTGTGTTACACTGAGTGAGTCTGTGTGTCACCTCTTATGGTCACCAACTCGGCTTGCTCAGCCTCACTCAGGAGACTGACCAGAATCAGAGGATCCCAGCTATGTAAGAAGTCTTGATGCCCTCCCCAGAACCCTTCCATCCTGCGTCTCAAGTGTTAGAGGACTGAGTTCCTAAAACTTCACAGGTAAGAATGGACTTAGTGGGCTGGGGAAATAACTCACTTGGATAATGTGCTGCTTTACCATTTGCACATTTGAACCATGGCCCAGGTTCAAATCCGGCTCCCATCTCATTAGAGGAAGTTTTGATGCTGTGGCCTCTCTCTGTGTCACTAGCTAATCAAAACTAAGTGAAAAGAAAGAAAGGGGAAAAGGAAAGGGTAAAAAAAGTATAAAAGAGAAAAAGACTAAGAGTGAATGTTGCAGCCTGAGGGGGGCACAGTGGGTAAAGTGCTAGAAAATGTGCATGAATTCCTGAATCCGATCCTCAGCATTGCATGTGCCAAAGTGATACTCTTTTTCTCTTTCTCATGTTAATGACATTTTCCCCCCAATTGTGGCTACTGAGGCTATGATGTCTGAGAAGCCAAGAAGAGAGCGTGCCAAGAATGAAATAGCCTGGGATGTGTGGGCAGATGCAAGCTTGTATTTCCCAAGCCAGTGCTGAACATCTCTGACTAATACTGCTCATGGTCCCAGGGTTATCTAGGGTCAGGGAAGGAGAAGTGAGGTCCCTTTGCAGCTCCAAGTTCTCTGCCTCAGAAGGGCAGATAAATTGCAGGGCAGGTGGGTCTTCCTGATGGCTGATGGCAGGTGTCCCAGGTAGATGCCCAGGTGTGGGGATCTGAGCTGGGGACCCTACTCCGGCCTCTTTTCCTGTCCAGGGCTCAGACCTTGCTGAAGTAGGTGACCACCTCCCTGCGTGGAGGCCGGGGCCCGCTCCCAGCCCAGCCATTGCCCACCAGCGGCTCTTTCTGTCCCAGACGCAGGGGTGGCTTGCACTGGTGCCAGCTTGTGAGCAGCTTGTTCATGGCACCTTGGTCAGTGATACCACGCAGTTTCTCCCTCTCCTCCTCGGCTCTATTGGAGGCATCTGGGGAGGTGGTGGCCAGCGCCCCATGGGCATGACCCAGCTCCAGGTCATGGTTCATGGCCTCGAAGAACTGCTGGATGCAGACCTTGGCGAAGGCTTTGGCGTGCTCTGTGCATGTCTCATCGAAGAGCTTGCGTTCGATGTCGATGTAGTGGGACCAGTACTTGCTTTTGAGGAAGGCGGCCTGTGTGAAGCAGGGCCGCACGGAGCGCACCACGAAGGCCAGCAGTGTGGTCAGCAGCACAAAGGACCAGCCCAGAGCCTGCAGAAGAGCAGAAGGGGTCAGGGGGCACAGCTAGCTGAGACCCCAAAGCACATCAGGGCCTCTGGGGCAAAGACACTAGCTGGGCTTTACCTCTTGACCTCCATTTCCTCATCTGTTAAAGGAGCATACATGTGCCATCATCCCCCTTCTATGGAAGCAAGAGCCTGTGATTTGACCCACCCTCAATATACAGGGTGAACTTGGCAGGCCTGGAGCTAGGATGCCTGGGCCTGCATCCTATTTTATTTATCTATTTATTGTTATCAAAGTTATAGCTGGGGCTTAGTGCCTGCATGATGAATCCATTGCTCTCAGAGGCCACTGTTTTTCCTTTTAAGTTTTTTTATTTGATAGGACACAGAGGAATTAAGAAGGGATGGAAAGAAAAAGAGGGAGAGGAAGAAAGACACCTGCAATACTGCTTCACTGCTCAAGAAGCTTTCCCCCTGAAGGTGGGGAGTCAGGGCTTGAACCCTGGTCCTTATGCACAGTAAAGTATGTGCTTAACCAGGTGCTCCACAACCTGTCCCCTTACTTCTATGTCCCTCAGTTTCCCCACATACAAGATGTACTTGTCTCAGATGGTTTTTTATGAGGACTAAATGTTATGAGGACCTACACTAAGCCTGGTGCATAGCATTCATAACAGTCGCTATCATCATGCCCACAGGTCCTGCTTGCCTGGCTTCTTTCTTCAGGCCTTCTTTCCTTGACTTCCTCAGGGTACTGTGACCCTTCCTCAAACAATAATAATAACAACAAAGGATGGGGGACAGGAGATGGCTCAGCCAGTAGAGTACATATTTTACTATGTGCAAGAATCTGAATTCAAGGGAGTCAGGCTGTAGCTCAGCGGGTTAAGCGCAGGTGGCGCAAAGCACAAGGTCGGCATAAGGACCCCGGTTCGAGCCCCCGGCTCCCCACCTGCAGGGGAGTCGCTTCACAAGCGTTGAAGCAGGTCTGCAGGTGTCTATCTTTCTCTGCCCCTCTCTGTCTTCCCCTCCTCTCTCAATTTCTCTCTGTCCTATCTAACAACAACAACATCAATAACAATAATAACTACAACAACGATGAAAAACAACAAGGACAACAAAAGAGAAAATAAATAAATAAAATATTAAAAAAAAAAAAAGAATCTGAATTCAAACCATGCAGCCACCACATGGGAGCATCCTCATGAGGGAAGCTTCACATATGGTTAGAATGTTGCTGGGGTGTCTCTCCTTCTCTTTCTGTCTCTTACCTGTCTCTTACTCCCTCTCTGCCACCATATATATATTGTGGCCTGGGTAGTAGCACAGAGGATAAAAGTGTTGAATTCTCAAGTATGGAGTCCCAAATTTAATCCCCAGCATCACATGGGCCAGAGTACTATACTGGGTTTCTGTTTCAAAATAAATAAATGTTTTAAAAATAAACAAAATAATTGGCCATGAATGTAGGGGTTGTATAGGTATAGAGCCTTAGTGGTGACCTAGTGGCAAAAATAAAAGGAAAAAAAAAGAATATCAGATTGGTAATCTTCGTTTATTCCCTTTTTGTTGCTCTTGTTGTTTTACTGGATAGGACAGAGAGAAATGGAGAGAGGAGGGGAAGACAGAGAGGGGGAGAGAAAGATAGACACCTGCAGACCTGCTTCACCACTTGTGAAGTGACTCCCTGCAGGTGGGGAGCCGGGGGCTTGGACTGGGATCCCTAACACCGGTCCTTGCGCTTTGCGCCACCTGCGCTTAACCTGCTGCACTTGACTCCCTCTTCATTTATTCTTTATGCAGAGCCAGGAAACGAACCCAGGGGCTCCTATATGTGCAGTATCACTGCTGCTAAGACCTGCACTCTACTGAGTGAGCTATCTCCCAGCTCCAGAGTAGTGTGCCTGTCCTTTGCAATTCCCAGACTCCTGTTATTGTCCACTTTGCAGTCCCTGTGCTAAATGAGCACTTCCTCTGTGTGGGCTGTGAGTCAGGCCCTATGGTCACAGACAAAGAGGATAATTACTCAGACTCTGTGCCCAGGGCACACTGGATACCTGGGCTCCAGCTCTACTCTACCAGGAACTTACTAGGGGACTCAGGGCAGTGTGCTCTTCCTGCCTGTGCTTCAAGACCCCAGCTGCAGAGGGAACCATTTTGTTAGATCAGAGGCCCGGGGCATACCCCAGTGCCTGTATCTGGGGCTGGGGGGCTGGGGAGGGCAGAGGAGACATGGGTGGAGGTCTCCCTGTGGGTCTGCTTGATACTACCTACTAGTTCTTTTGTTATTTTTGGTGGTGCTGGGGCTTCACACATGCAGGATTTCACTGCTTCTGGGCTGACTTTCTATTCCAGAGTGAGAAAGAAAAGGAGAAACAAACACTACAGCTTTGGAGCTTCTGCTGCTGTGGTACTCCATGTGCTACTGGGGTTCAAACCCAGCTTGCTGACATGGCAAGGCATGCACCCTACTGGGTGAGTCTTCATCTGGCCTCTGACATCAAATTAGGAATTTAACCTCTGAAGACCAGGTGAAACTTATCAGCCAGGCAGCCTGTCCCCTGAGGCCCTTTTAGCTTATGAGGGGATGATCTGAAGGTCAGGTGGAGAAATAGCTGCCTTAGGCCGTGCCCACAGGAGAAGAGGGAGGTTGCCAGAAAGTTAGACCTCGGACTGGGTGCTCAGACTTCACATGGAGTGTCTGGGTGGGGCTGTGGGCCCACAGGAGGGAACAGGGGTCTGGACTTGCTGGAGCTCCAGCCACACAATTCCCCTGCCTCTGTAGTCCAGCCCCTCAGCCCTTCTCCAGACAAAGGGAGTGTCTCTCACCCACACTCTTCTAGGGGCCCCATGGCCCTTGAGTCCCACTTCCCAAGCAGGGAGGCACCTGCCGGGGGCATTTGCCAGGGAAATGTACACAAATGGCTCCGCCTCTCAGGGGCCTTAATATTGTTGGGACTGGAAGAGGGAAAGGATGCAAATTCCCTGTGGTGTCCAGGCTCAAATGAGGTGCCAGCTGAGAGGGCAGAGGCTGGCTAGTTCTGCAGAAGCCCTGTGGGGTTTATTCTGAAGCCCTGGGGACAGGTCATAGGACCACTTTTCCTAGGTGAAGAGAGGCACCCCTGCCTTCAGCATCCCTAGCCTCTGTCACTGGGAGCTCTGTCTGAGGGGGAGCCCGGGCCCTGCTGGAGATGGAACCCTACTCCATTGTGGAGATACGTCCCTACGAGGCTCCACTTTGGGCAGCTGGAGGGAGTGGGGGTGGGGGTAGCCCGTGGTGGAGGGACCCCATCTGCGCAGGAAGAGCCAGGCCATCGGGCCCCCTCACCTGGGAGATGCAGCGCAGGTAGCGCACGGCCACCTCTCGGGCCAGCAGCCAGTCCCCGTCGTAGATCTCGGGGCAGGGCACCCGGGCCAGCAGGCGGGCAAGCTCGGGCGCAGGTAGGCCGGGTGCCAGGCTACCGTTGCCCAGCACGGTCACAGGCACAGCAGTGCAGAAGGCGCAGAGGAAGCACTTGCCGTCAAGCAGTGTGACAGCCACCCAGACTACGGGCGCGATGAGGGCACGCTGGGCCATGGAGCAGAACATGTAGCGCAGCACCGAGGGGTCCTTGGCCCGGCGGCCCGGCGGCCGCTTCCACTCCTCGGCCAGCATGGACACGTTGTTATTCAGGACCAGGCCGAGCAGGAAGAGCACCAGCGGGGGGGCCAGCAAGATGCCGGCGCTGTAGGCTGCGTTGTAGCCTGGCAGGCAGGGGCAGTTGAAGTCAAAGGCCGAGTACATCTGGGCGCTGGCCAGAGCCATGATGCCGCAGATGCCGTTCATGAAGGACTCCTGGTTGGACTGCAGGAACTGGAAGATCATCCGGAACTTGTCCATCGTCACCCCACAGGCCGTCGGGCCTTCCCCAGCCTCACCACCACCCCAGGGATGGCGCCTGGTGCAGCCCCCTCTGCCTTCTGGGTGCCCACTGCATGGTGAGACAGGTGGAGTGGGGGCAGTGGCTGAGGCCACTGTCTCTTTGAGGAAGCTTCCAGTCAAGTGCCAGCTGCGAGGACGCAGACTGGCCAATCCTGAAGATGCCCCTCCCATCTGGGGTTTCCGGCTCCTCTCAGCCACAGGGCCAGGCCTGGGAAAGGACCCAGGGCCACATCTGGTGGGGACCATTCTCTGGGGACCTGGGGAGAGGTGAGGAACAAGAGGGCCCAGAGGCTGGGTTGTGGGCAGGACATGGCTCTGCAGGGCTGCTCTGGGGCCTGGGCTCCTGGACTCTGTTTCCTGGGCTCCCTGAATGACTGCCACCCACCTGTTGCCCTTTCTACTAGGGTCTTTACTCTATGCTGTGTCAGGGCCGGGGGGCTTCTGTGGGAGTTGAGATGATGCTGGTGTGTTGACAGTGATGATAGAATGTGGTGGTTGAACTGGAGGTGATGATGGTGTTGGCAATGAGGGTGCTTTTGGTGAGGCCACAGCTGGGAATAGTGCTGATGTTGGGGGAGGTGATGGTGGTAGTGATGCTGAGGGTGGAGCTGTTGACCACCTAGGGGGTGGCAGTGGTGGTGGCAGTGGTGGTGGAGAGAATACTAGCGTGGCCTGGGGAGAATTTGCTGTGAGAGACTCTGGATCAGAGAGCTTGCCAGGCAGGGGGTACAGCCCATGCACACAGCACAGGGGCCTTCCTGGAAGGCCTCTGGCTTGTTGAGGGTAGATAGCAAAGCCTCTCCTCGCTGTATACCCCCAGCCAAACTATTTCATTTTTATTTATTTTTAGATTGAAACAGAGAGAACTTGAGAGGGAAGGAGAGAAAGAGTGACATCTGCAGCACTGCTTTACTGCTTATGAGGTTTAAGCTGAGGCCTTAAACCCAGGTCCTTGTGCACTATATCATGTGCCACCACCCAGCCCTCATTTTTATTTTTTAACTGGAGCTCAGGTTTATCTTGTCAGCTCAGGTTTAGCTTGTTTTTTTTGTTTGTTTGTGTGTTTGTTTTTGCCTCCAGGGTCATTGCAGGGACTGGGTGCCTGCACTATAAATCCACTGCTCCTGCAGGCCATCTTTCCCATTTTGTTGCCCTTGTTGTTGTTGTTATTATTATTATTATTATTGTTGTTGTTGTTGCCATTGATGTTGTTGTTGCTGGATAGGACAGAGAGAGATTGAGAGAGGAGGGGAAGACAGAGAGGGGGGAGAGAAAGATAGACACCTGCAGACCAGCTTCACGGTCCATGAAGCGACCCCCCTGCAGGACCCCCTAGCTTGGGTCTATGGTGGTGTGGGGAGATTGAACCTGGGACCTTGTAGCCACAGACAAGACTTTTTACATAACTATTGTGCCATCTCCCCTTGTCCCTTCTATCCAAAACTAAAGGGGTGGGCTGGTGGTGTTTCACACTTAGAATTCTGGTCTCCATATTGTAGGACTCAGGCTAGGAGCCCCCACTAACACACTGGAGAAAGGGAGAGAGAGAGAGAGGAGGGAAAAGAGAGAGAAAAGAGAGAGGAGAGAGAGAAGAGAGGAGAGGAGAGGAGAGGAGAGGAGAGGAGAGGAGAGGAGAGAGAGATAGATAGATTGGCTTAGAGGGCCACTTTGATGCCTGAGGCTCTCCCAGAGGAGCATTTCAGGTATAGTCTGAGTCCTTGGCTCCTCTCTGGGACAAGAGAGTGGGACTGGGGCTAAAAGCAGAGCAAAGACCTAGGCAGTGAGGGTCCTGGGGGTGCCCATGGATGTGAGGGCCCCTGTGAGCCTATGGTGTATCTGCAGGTATGTGCAGCCAGACCCATGGTCTTTGTAGGTCTCTGTCAGCACAATAAGAATTTGCACTGTGGGGGTCGGGCGGTGGCGCAGTGGGTTAAGCGCATGTGGCGCAAAGCTCAGGGACCGGCGTAAGGATCCCGGTTCGAGCCCCCGGCTCCCCACCTGCAGGGGAGTCGCTTCACAGGCGGTGAAGCAGGTCTGCAGGTGTCTATCTTTCTCTCCCCTTCTCTGTCTTCCCCTCCTCTCTCCATTTCTCTCTGTCCTATCCAACAACGAATTGCGTCAACAAGGGCAATAATAATAACCACAACGAAGCTACAACAAGGGCAACAAAAGGGGGGAAAAATGGCCTCCAGGAGCGGTGGATTCATGGTGCAGGCACCGAGCCCAGCAATAACCCTGGAGGAGGAAAAAAAAAAAATTGGCATTGTCTGGGGCTTCCCTATGTCAGCCCAATTCCAGAACCGTACATGTGTGGCTTCATGTAATCCTCACATGACCCTGTGAAATTGATGTCTTGGGTCTCACTTTGCAGAGAGTGATGAACTGGAGGTGGAGGAGTAGGATTTGAGCCCAGGTAGGTGGAATGTGGCTTTTGAGCCTAGGCTGGTCGAGCTTCTTGGCGTATATATTTAGGGCAGTCAGGTTCTGCTGCTTCATGAGTGTGAGTGGAAATTGTGTCTCATGAGTAGCACACAAGTGGGGAAGACCTATGTTCTCCCCTCTCACTTTGCACTTAGGAAAGGCATTGGCTAGCTGGAGCCCCTAGGCTGGCAGTTTCTGGAGGACTTTGCTGGGGAACCCCTGAGGAGCACCCATAGGTGGAGAGAAGAGGGAGATAGAGCCACAGAGGTGGCAGATGAATGTGTTCATGGCTGAACTGACAAGCGGGCTGGGCTGCGGCCAGAGATTGGCATCCAGGTGTGGAGTGGTGGGGGTGGTCCAGGGCTACCGAAATCTGCCTTGAAAAAAAAAATTTAATGCCATGAGGGTTATTGCTGGGGTCAGTGTCTGCTCAAGCCCACTGCTCCTGGCAGCATTTTCCTCCCTTTTTTTCTTTCCTCTAGAGGGTGAGAGACAGATAGAGAGAAAGAGACAGAAACAGAAAGAGAGAAAGAAAGAGAGAGAGAGGGAGCACCACTCTACCCTTTGTGAAGTTTCCCCCTGTGAGCACTTGAATGGATGACCTGGGGCATGAACACTGGTCCTCATGGAAAATAATGTGTGTTCTCTACTGTATGAGCTGCCTGCCCCCCCACCACCATCCCTTAGTCCTTCTCTTATTGTGAACATGACACCCTGTTAGAGTTGGTGCTCCTTTTCTCAGGTGTTCAAGCTGGCTATACACTGTTGTCTGTAACTACATACACACTTGCTGTAAAGTCTATGTCAAAGGTATTTTCAAATACTTGATACAAAACTTTAAATTGTGGTCCGGGAGGTGGCGCAGTGGTAAAGCTTTGGACTCTCAAGCATGAGGTCCTGAGTTCGATCCCCGGCAGCACATGTGCCAGAGTGATGTCTGGTTCTTTCTCTCTCCTCCTATCTTTCTCATAAATAAATAAAATCTTAAAAAAAAAAAAACTTTACATTCTGAACTCATCTATCTTATTATCACATTTACTGAATATAAAGGAAGAGTGTTAGAATTTAAAAATAAATAGTTGTTGACTTTTTTTATTATTGTAGGAGTGTTTTGTGTAATTAAAAAATTTAATATATTTACTAATGAGAGAAAGAGAGAGAGTCAGAGCACCAATCTGACATATGTGGTTCTGGAGACCGGATTCAGTCTTCAAGTCTGCAAGTCCTGAACTTTAGCACTGAGCCACCTTCTTGCCCATAAAATTTTTACACATCAATCCAACTGTTGAAATTTTGGAGTGGTTATAGAGATTAGTTTTAAATTTATCATCTATTCAGACCAAGTCATTGTGGATATTACTTATCAAACATTTGAAAAGCTCATCATTAAAAAACTTTTGGAGATGTTTGGCAGCTACTCTCTGCTCTAATCCAGCTTTCTAGGCCTATCTCAACTCTGACACCTTCTTCCCAGCCAATACTTTTAGCCTATTTGAATGCTAGCGATTGGGCTTAGGCAAAAATTACTAACGTCATGGGCCCTTTGGATGTTGCCTAAAATAGACTTCCTAGCTTCTTCCCACACGAAGACCCCTAGTTTCATCTGCTCTACTATACCTTTGGGTTCTTATTTATTTATTTATTTTTTAATATTTATTTATTACATATTCCCTTTTGTTGCCCTTGTTGTTTTATTGTTTTAGTTATGATTGATCTTATTGTTGTTGGATAGGACAGAGAGAAATGGAGAGAAGAGGGGAAGACAGAGAGGGGGAGAGAAAGATAGACACCTGCAGACTTGCTTTACCACTTGTGAAGCGACTCCCCTGCAGGTGGGGAGCTGGGGGCTCGAGGGTTCCTATTTATTAAACAATTTGTCCTGCTTTATATTTTCCACTTTTCAGCCATCAAGTTGCAGACACTACTATGATGCCATCATGACTCCCCTGGGCAGACAACCTCACCAATGTGTCTTAGAACCTCACCTCTCCAGAGCCCTATCTGATTAGGTAAAGATAGAAACAGGCTGGGATTAAGGATCAACCTGCCAAAATCCATGTCCACTGGAGAAGCAATTACAGAAGCCAGACCTTTCACCTACTGTACCCCATAAGGAATTTTGGTCCAGTGGTCGGGAAGGTGACACAGTGGATGAGGTACAGAAGCCAGACCTTTCACCTACTGTACCCCATAAGGAATTTTGGTCCAGTGGTCAGGAAGGTGACACAGTGGATGAGGCATTGACCTCTCAAGCATGAGGTCCTGAGTTCAGTCCCTGGCAGCACATGTACTAGAGTTATGACTGGTTCTTTCATTCTCTTCTCCTATATTTCTCATGAATAAATAAATAAAATATTTAACAAACAAACAAAAGAAGAATTTTGGTCTATACTCTCAGAGGGATAAAGAATAGGGGAGCTTCCAATGGAGAGGATGGGACACAGAACTCTGGTGGTGGCAACTGTATGGAACTGTACCCCTCTTATTTTATAATCTTGTTAGTCATTATTAAATCACTAATAAAAATATTTTAGGTGGTCGGTGGTAGCACAGCGGGTTAAGCACAGGTGGCACAAAGAGCAAGCACCGGCGTAAGGATCTGTGTTCGAGCCCCTGGCTCCCCACCTGCAGGGGAGTTGCTTCACAGGCGGTGAAGCAGGTCTGCAGGTGTCTATCTTTCTCTCCCCCTCTCTGTCTTCCTCTCCTCTCTCCATTTCTCTCTGTCCTATCCAACAATGACAGCATCAATAATAACCAACAATAAAACAAAAAGGAATAAATAAATAAAATCTTTTAGAGGTGAGTAGTGAGATAGCTCACCTGGAAGGCTGTGATCTGGGATCGGTGCTATGATCTCTATACTTATGTGCATATCTATCTATCTATCTATCTATCTATCTATCTATCTATCTATCTATCTAAAAGAAAGTTGTGAGTCAGCTGGTGGTGAACCTGCTTGAGTGTACACATTACCATGCACAGGGACTCAGCTTTAAACTGCTGGTCCCCACCTGCAGGAGAGAAATCAACCAATGTGTCCTGGAGCCCTGCTTCTCCAGAGCCCCACCCCACTAGGGAAAGAGAGAGACAGGCTGGGAGTATGGATTGACCTGCTAACGCCTATGTTCAGCAGGGAAGCAATTACAGAAGCCAGACCTTCCACCTTCTGCACCCCATAATGACGCAGGGTCCATACTCCCACAGGGTTTAAAGAACAGGAAAGCTATCAGAGGAGGGGATGGGTTACGAAGTTTTGGTGGTGGGAATTGTGTGGAGTTGTATTCCTCTTATCCTATGGTTTTGTCAGTGTTTCCTTTTTATAAATAAAAACTTTAAAAAATTAAATAAAAAAATTATGAAGCAGGTTTGCAGATATACCTTTCTCTCTCTTCCTATCTGTCCCTCCCCTCTCAATTTATTCCTATCCTATTAAGTAAAAGGAAGGAAGAAAGGAGAACAGAGATAAAGAAAAAAAGAAAGAGAGAAAGTAGGCCTGTAGTAGTGAAATCAGGCATGGTCTTGATGACAAAAACTGAATCCCCAAATCTGAAAACATTGAGGGGGTGAAGGTGAGTGAAACAGTGAATGGGATCAAAAAGAACAGATGCCAAAAAAAAAAAGAACAAATGCCAAGTCATAAGGTAAATACATCTTGGGACTATAATGTACAACATGGTGTTATAGTTAATACTATATTATATATATAATATATATATTATATATATTATATATTTGAAAGTTGCTAAAAAATGAAAAAAGTATATCTTAAAAATTCTTACCATAAGAAAGTTGTTACTATGTGGTCCGGGAGGTGGCACAGCGATAAAGCTTTGGACTCTCAATCATGAGGTCCCAAGTCCGATCCCCCGGCAGCACATGTGCCAGAGTGATGTCTGGTTCTTTCTCTCTCCTCCTGTCTTTCTCATAAATAAATAAAATCTTTTTTTTTTTTAAAAAGGAAAGTTGTTACTATGTGTGGTGATGGATACTAAGTACTTATTGTAAGGATCATTTCACCATATGTGTGTATAGCAAATACTGTTACTCACCTGAAATTATATGTTATATATTAGTTGTAATTCAATGAAAATAAAAGAACCTAGCATAAGAGTCACCTGTATCGGCTGGGAGGTGGTGTAGTGGATAAAACATTGCAATCACAGTTGTGGGGTCCTGAGATCAATCTCTGGTACTGCGTGTGCTGGAGTGATACTCTGATTCTTTTTCTCTCTCCCCCATCCTGGTTAATCAATATATTTTTTTACATCTTTTTTTTAAAAAGATTTTATTTATTTATTTATTAATGAGAAAGGAGGAGAGAGAGAAAGAACTAGGTACATATGCTGCTGGGGATTGAACTCAGGACCTCATGCTTGAGAGTCCAATGCTTTATCCACTGCGCCACTTCCCGGACCACAATCAATATATTTTTTAAAAGTCACCTGTAGTAATTTCATGCAAAAGAAAACCTGATGTTAAAACATCTCATTGGGGATATCTCAGCAGAACACATGACGTGCATGCCTGAAGGCCCAGGTTCTATTTCTGACACTGTATGTGTCAGAGCAGTGGTCTGCACACACTCTCTCTCTCTCCAATAAAATGACTAATACATAAATCTTTAGAAGAAAGACATTCTTTAAAAAAACTGCTTGTCAAAGTAAGATCTCATTTTAAGAAGTCTGGGAGAGGGGCTTGGTGGTGGCGCACCTGGTAGAGCACGCATATTACAATGAACAAGGACACACCTCTTTCCAAGACTCTACCAACTTGTCTTTGAGATAGTATTCACCCCCGCTTCCCCCACTTCCCTTCAGACTTACCTGAGAGTAGAGACATTTGACTCAAGGGATTCGATCACGGGCCTCTAACTTCACATCCAGCGACTTAACCACTCAGCCACAGCCATCAGCCATGCCAGGGGGAAGGTTTCTAGTAACCTTAGCTTCTATCCATAATCATGAAAACCTGCAAAGACCCACTTCCTGCTTCCAGTCACACCATTCAGATGTTTCCCCTTCTCCATCTCACTCTTGCCCTCTTTCTTCCCTTTCCACGGCATATCTGGACAAAGACCAAACCATCCCTACATACCCCATCATTTTTCCTCTTTTTCCTTAGTAATGCTTTTGCTATTTTTTCTTTTTTAAATTTTTATTATTTATTTTCCCTTTTGTTGCCCTTGTTTTATTGTTGCTGTAGTTATTGTTATTGATGTTGTTGTTGTTGGATAGGACAGAGAGAAATGGAGAGAGGAGGGGAAGGCAGAGGGAGGGAGAGAAAGATAGACACTTGCAGACCTGCTTCACCACCTGTGAAGCAACTCCCCTGCAGGTGAGGAGCTGGGGGCTGGAACTGGGATCTTTATGCTGGTCCTTGCGCTTTGCGCCACGTGTGCTTAACCCGCTGCGTTACCACCCAACTCCCACTATTTTTGCTTTTTTAAAGTTCTGCATAAATTCTTGAATAATCTGTTGTTGAGGCTTAAACCCCCAGATCCTACCTGCAGGGGGGAGGTTTCATGAATGGTGAAGCAATGCTGCAGCTGTCTCTCTTCCTGTCTCCTTCAGATTATGAGACTGACACGCTGCCTACTGCGCTGAGGCTGTCTTCCTATCTCTTGACCCCTATCGATTTCTCTCTCTATCCAATAAATCAATAAATAGTTCTTAAAAATGGGAGATTTCATCTTGATGTTTCATAGAAATCCAATATTTAATATCTTTCCTAATGTTTTGTATTTCATATTTCTCTTTTTTATTTTTTATATTTATTTATTTTCCCTTTTGTTGCCCTTGTTTTTCATTTTTGTTGTAGTTATTATTGCTATTTATGTTGTTGTTAGGACAGAGAGATGGAGAGAGGAGGGGAAGACAGAGCGGGAGAGAAAGATAGACATCTGCAGACCTGCTTCACCGCCTGTGAAGCAACTCCCCTGCAGGTGGGGAGCTGGGGGCTCGAACCTGTATCCTTACGCTGGTCCTTGTGCTTTGCACCACCTGCACTTAACCCGCTGCACTACCGCCCCACTCCCCTCTTTTTTTATTTTATTTTTTATTTTTCTACATGTGTCTGTTCAGTTGTTCCAGCACCATTTGTTGAAGAGGCCTTCTTTTTCCAGGTTGTTCAATTTCCATGAAAAATGCCACTGGGTCTTGATAGGGAAATTGAAGTTGTAGATAGTTTTTGGTAAAATAGCTGTTTTTTTTTTTTTTTAAGATTTTATTTATTTATTTATTAATGAGCAACATAGGAGGAGAGAGAAAGAGCCAGACATCACTCTGGTACATGTGCTGCCGGGGATTGAACTCAGGACCTCATGCTTGAGAGTCCGATGCTTTATCCACTGTGCCACCTCCCAGACCACTCTCTTTCTTTTTTAAAAAAACATTTATTTATTTATTTATTTGTTTGTTTATTTATTTATTTTCCCTTTTGTTGTCCTTGTTTTATCGTTGTTGTGGTTATTATTGTTGTTGTTACTGATGTTGTTGTTGTTGGATAGGACAGAGAGAAACAGAGAGAGGAGGGGAAGACAGAGGTGGGGAGAGAAATACACCTTCAGACCTGCTTCAACATTTGTGAGGCTACCCTCCTACAGGTGGGGAGCTGGGGGTTCAAACTGGGGTGGGGCTGGAACCGGGATCCTTGCACCAGTCCTTGCACTTCACACTATGTGCTCTTAACCTGGTGCACTACCGCCCAGCCGCCAGGTTAGATCACTTTAACCACTCTCACAAACTATCTTGCTAAGAGAAGATTTCATTGTTCAGTGGAAAAAGCAATGGGTCAATGGAAAGAGCCTGGAAGTATTAGTGATGGGCAGAGAGTGAGAGGAGATGGCACTGTAGGAGAGGACAGCACAAATAAAGGGGTGACAGAGCCTGAGAGTTTCCCTCAGGCAACCTGTGTCTCTGTGTGGTCCCTGACGTGGGTATGGCCTCAGTAGGTGCTCAGGAGACCACCCCCTCAACCCCTCCTCTTTATCCTTTCAGGCAGAGCTTCCTAACCTGCCAGAGACCCAGATAAGATGCATGACACGTCTATACAGCTCTAGTGGGGAAAGTTTATTCTAGTTTATTCTCATGGATTGGGGGCTTGGGAGTCTGACTTGAGTCTTGGTGGGTTCAAAATCAGGGAGTTGACAGGCTGTGCTCCTTCTGGAAGACACTCATTTCTGGTCTTCTACAGCTTCCAGAGAGCACCGCAGTTCCTGGCTTGTGACACAGCAGCCCTCTGACTGCTGCCTCATGATGGCCACCACTTCTGCTTCAATTCTCTCCCCTCTTTCCTGTAAGGACATTTGTGATCACCCAAGAGTGGCTCCTCAGCTCAATATCCCTCACAAAATCATATGTGCAAAGTGGCTTCTGTAGGTCCCATATGCACAGGTCCTGGAGACTAGGAGGAGGGCCTGGAGTGCCCACAGCACCCACTACAGAGGGTCTTGGTGCCCCCAGCATGCTTTGTGTCAGATTACGTCTGTGTGCGGTTGGAAAGCAGGCACTACCATTTGATCAAGGAGCTGAGAGCAAACTCATCCAGGGCCCCCACCAGGGATAGGTACCAGCCCTTCACCTCCCACCAGAGGGTGGTCCCCACACTGCTCCAGTGCTCATGAGTCCCCTCTAAGGGGAAGGAGGTAAGAAACTTAGGAAAAGTAGCATGTAAATGAGGTGTCAGGACAGTGGGCATTGGATGTTTAGGAAAATGCCTACTTTGTGTAGGAGTACAGGGGCATGTGACCAGGGGCCAGGGCTGTGGGGGAGGCAGGAGCCATCAGGAGGTGCACCTTCAAGGCAGCTCAAATGCTGTCAGCCTGTGAAATCAGAGGTGTGCCAGCTTAGCTGAATGGTACATGTATGTGGGGAGGGGGCTCAGTCTGACTTGCATGTGTGAGGCTAGGGTTCAAACAATGGCACTGAACATGCTAGAGTGATGCTCTGGTTCTCTTTCTCACCAAATTAATTAATTATTATTTTTTCAAAGATAGAGACAGAAAGGGAGGGGGAGAGAGAGAGAGAGGGAGAGACAGAGAGAGAGAGGAGAGAGAGAGAGAGAGATGGAGATCACAGCACCAAAGCATCCTTTAATGTGGTGGGGGCTAGCTTGAACCTGGGGTCATGCACATGGCAAAGCAGTGCACTGTCCAAGTGAGCTATTACATCATCCCATAAATAACTATTTTCAAAAGATTTATTTATTGATGAGAGAGAGGAGGTGGAGGGGAGATATAGAGAGATAGAAATAGAGATAGAAACCAGAACATTACTCTAACACACGTGATGCAGGGGATCACACTCAGGACTTCACACTTTTTTTTTTTACATATACCAACTTCACACTTTTAAGACCAATGCACTAGCCACCATGTCAGCTTCCGAGCTGTAGTAGATAAATCTTAAAGAAATAAGATTTCAGGGGAGTTGGGCGCTAGTGCAGAAGGTTAAGCGCAGGTGGCACGAAGCACAAGGACCGGCATAAGGATCCGGGTTTGAGCTCCCAGCTCCCCACCTGCAGGGGAGTCACTTCACAAGCCGTGAAGCAGGTCTGCAGGTGCCTATCTATCTCTCCCCCTCTCTGTCTTCCCCTCCTCTCTCTATTTCTCTCTGTCCTATCCAACAACAAAAATGTCAATAACAATAATAATAGCTACAACAATAAAACAACAAGGGCAACAAGGGAATAAATAAATAAATAGTTACAAAATACACTTACTTATTAAAAAATAGAAAAAAAAAAGATTTCAGTTGAATGGTTCCTTCTTTGGAGAAGTTCCTGAATCTTTGGCCCTGGATGTATGTCCCCTTCACAGCACTGTTATAAATGCATCTACCTGATGTAGCGATGTCTGTCCCTCTAGGAGATAGTGAGCTCTTTGGGGGCTGGTCATATGAACTTATCATCTGTGTAGTCTCTCTCCTGTTCCCTGGCACAGTGTACTAGGTGCTTTCTACATACTTGGTATAAGAAGGCAAGTATACTGATTGAAGTCAGTTTTTTATACATCAGGATGCTGTTTCTCTACAGCCCCAAGTGGAGTTCCCAAGTCTCCTTTCTTGGGACCTGGAGCTCATTCATGCTGACTGGGCCATCTTAAGGCCTCTTTCTTTCCTCCATGCCCAAATCCTTGCCAATGCTTTGCCTAAATCTTGCCCTACCCCAGGGCCAATCTGCATTTGACATTTGCATGGCCTAACCACAAAAGGATAGGCAGGGTTTAGGCTGATCTGCACAGATTTTCTGATGTGGAGGGGGCTGGGTCTAGGGGGGCACTCAGGGATCCCACATTGCTCCCAGGCCCCAGGAACTAAGATCACAGGGTTCTGTATTCTGTGGCCACCCTCTGCAGATGAAGGCAATAGCAGGGTGTGTGTGTGTGTGTGTGTGTGTGTGTGTGTGTCTACGAGCATGTGTGGGTGTGGTGAGTGAGTCATCTGGCAGGATAACCCTTCCCCAGCCCTTCCTGTTTGAGCCACAGAGATCAAGTGGCAGTTTTCACCAGCATGATTTAAGCCTGGTGTCCAAGGGCTCTTGTCTCTGACTCAAACTCCAGATCCAGACTTGACACTAAGATGCTTAAACGCTGACACTTGCTAACTCCCCCCTGGGTACTTGTTCAGCCTAGTCCACTTCCTCCTCTCCCAAATTCAACTCTTGGCAGATCTAGTCCCTACTCCATCTACCTGAGGAAATCCTAACCAGCGACCAAGGGCAACGGGGCCATAATTTGTGGGAATATCCAGGTGAGGAGGCAGCTTAGAAAGAGACAGTAAGCTCAGGGCTCAGGCTGAAGGTGGATCAAGGGAGGAGGTGAGGGAGGCTGGTCAGCTGACTGGAGGTGAGCGGAAACTGGGCCAAGGGAGAGAGTTATTACCTCTCTGGAGAGGTGGCTCCAGGTGGGGCTGTCAGCCGTGGCTGACTAGAAATAGAACCAGTTGGACTTAAGAAGATGGGCTCTGGGAAAGTCAGGGTACTGGACATTGAAAATCAGAAATCCCCTACAGACTTTGATGGGGGTGCATGTGGTGTACAACTATATACAGTTATCTTTCAATCTTGTAACCTGAGGAAATCACAAATAGAAATGGGGGAAAAAAGAAAAGAAAACAAAGCAGAAGTCCCCTTGAAAGGAAAATAAGAAACTATTCAGTATCCAGCAAGAGGCATTACTTAGTCCTTCTAAGAGGAACTCAGAAGCAGAACTTGCTCAAACCTCGCTAGAGTTCACTCAGAGAAGCTTGTAGAAGCTACAGGAAACCCAAATGGGCACTGGAAACAAATACACAGACACTAGTACCTGTAGGCAGAGTAATGCAGGAGCTCCTCCAGGGACTGGCCTCCTGGGATCAAATTTCAGCTCTCACAAGACAGCCTCCGACAACTTACCCTGGTATGCCCCCATTTTCTCTTAAAAAGGAACTGCTTTGCCATGCACAGAACCCAGGTTCAAGCCCATCTTCACTGCATTGAAGAAAACTTCAGTTATGTGGCCTCTCTCTCTGCCTTTTTACCTCTGTCTAAAAATAAAGTAACATACATAGATGTCATTTTTTAAAGAAATACATAATCACCTTATATTACATGTTATTTTATCTGTTTTAATGAAAGAAAGAGAGCAAGAGCACCAGAGCAGTGCTCAACTCTGGCTTATGGTGGTACAGGGTACTGAATCTGGTACCTCAGGCATGAAAATCTATGTAATGTTATAGTGCAGTTTGTTGCAATAAAACTTTTACTGAACAAAAAGTCATCCTACTTCTTTATGCTGTTGTGAAGGTTAAATGAATTAGAACAGTACAGAATCAGAGCAATACCTGACACATTGTTCCATATGATCCTATGTTTTTCTTCTGCTTATTGTTATTATTTAGAATCTGAACATTTTGGATCCAGAACATAAGGGAGATCTGTCTAGCCTCTGGTCAGAGGCATCAGTGCTGAGACACATAAGCCGCACAGTTTCAGTGGTCCCAAAGGCACTGAGTCAGGTTCTGCATTTGATAAGAGCCCCAGGTGAATGAGCAGAGTTTACATTGAACTTGGGAAACCTGTCTTAGAACATAGGAGGCTGCTGGGGAGACAGTTTAGTGGCTCTGTAAAAAAGACTTTGATGCCTGGGGCTGGGTGGTGGCGCACCTGCTTAAGCGCACATGTTATAATGCACAAAGATCCAGGTTCTAGTCCCAGGTCCCCACCTGCAGGGGGAAAGCTTCACGAGTGGTGAAGCAGTGCTGCAGGTGTCTCTCTGTCTCTCTCCCTCTCTATGCTCCTCCACTTCCCTCTTGATTTCTGGCTGTCTCTATACAATAAATAAATAAATAAATATGATAATAATAATAATAATAATAATAATAATAATAATAAAACCTAGGATTCTCAATCATGAGGTCCTGGCATCACATGCACCAGAGTGATGCTCTGGTTCTCTCTCATTAGTAAATAAAACAAATATTTAAAAAAAAGAAGACTTTAATGCCTGAAGCTCTGAGGTCCCAGGTTCAATTCTGGGCACTATCATACGTTAAACATGGGTGGTGTTGGAGCAGGCCAGAGACTGAGCTATTTGGGGGAGTCTGGCTAACAAGGGTTAGGCTATTCTGCCTTGGGGTCCTTAGAGCCACCCCTAAATCTTTGTTGGCATGGGCATTTTCACTCAGGGACAATGCTGATGCCCCTATACATCGGTGTGCTGGGTCAGCCTGGCGTCTGTGGCCACCGTGGGGGCGCGATAGCTGAGGCTGCTCCCCAAGAGTCCTGGGGCTGCCAGGAGGTCAAGGGGCGGTTTGCGGGAGTACCAGGTGCTCAGGAGCTGGTCCACCTGCTCTCGGCTGGAGATGGCACGCAGGTGGGCTTTCCCACGCTCAGCATCCAGCTCCTCCTGGGGCTCAGGCATGGGAGTGTGGTCGTGGCCTCTGGCGTGCCCCTCCCAGCGCAGGGCCCGGGCCCGCATCTCGCTCTGCATGCTGGCGAAGAAGTGCAGCACGCAGCGGTGCGCGAAGTCCCGCGCGTGCTCGCAGCATGTCTCGTCGAAGAGCTTCTGCTCCAGATCCACGTAGTTGCTCCAGTACCTGCGCTGCAGGAACACTGTCTGGTCGAAGCAGGGTCTCAGGCAGCGAGCCAGGAAGGCCAGCACGATCAGCAGAAGGGTGACACTCCAGCCGATGGCCTGGAGGGAGGGGACATCGAGGTGGGTGTGGGCAGAGCTAGGGATGTAGAATTCCATGGGAAGGGTGTTCCAAAATCTCTTTTTATTTTTTAAAAATATAATTATTATTATTTTTAAAAGATTTATTGGAAGTTGGGTGGTAGCGCAGCGGGTTAAGAGCACTTGGTGCAAAGCGCAAGGATCAGTGAGGATCCTGGTTCAAGCTCCCAGCTCCCCACCTGCAGAGGAGTCGCTTCACAAGGTGAAGCAGATCTGCAGGTGTCTCTCTGTCTCTCTTCCTTCCTATCTCCTCCTTCTCTCTCATTTTCTCTCTGTCTCTATCCAATAACAAATAAATAAAAGAATAAAAAATTAAAATTTATTTTAAAAAGAATAAAAAAGATTTATTTATTTATGAGAAAGATAGGGGGAGAGAAAGAACCAGACATCACTCTGGTACATGTGCTGCTGGGGACTGAACTCAGAACCTCCTGTTTGAGAGACCAGTGCTTTACCCACTGGGTCGTCTCCCAGACCACTCAAATATAATTCTTTAAATATTATTTTATTTATTTATTTGATAGAGATAGAGAAAAGGGAGATAGGGAAGGGGGAAGAGAGAGAGAGAAAGAGAGAGAGAGGGAGAGAGAGAGAGAGAGAGACCTGCAGTACTGCTTCACTGTTAGTAAAGATTCCCCCCTGCAGGTAGGTACCCGGGACTTGAACCCAGGTTCTCAAATGTTGTAACATGTGTGCTGTCATGTGAGAGCCATCACCCATCATCTTTACATCTTACCCTTCCCGTCCTTCCTCAAGTCTGCCCATTGTACCACTCTGTCATTCATCCTATGAAACGCATCCATCCTCTTTTCCATCCACTCTCTGATCCTTTCATCCATTCATCTATCCAACTGTCTGTCCGCCCATCCATGCAATCATTTATCCTCTTATCTTCCTGCCCAGCCATTTTTTATCCATCCTTCCATCTGTCCAATACATCCATCTGTCCATCCATCCTTCCATCTGTTTATCATTCATCTTCTCTCGATCTCTGTTCCCACTCATCCACTCATCCATGTTCTCACACTCTCACCCTTCTGTTTATCTAACCAGCTTTCTGTCCACCCACAATTCATCCTCCTAACTTTCATCTTGAAGAAAACCAGAATATGTCATCCCCCAAATATGTCTCTTTGACATAGAAATGATTTGGAGCTGAAGAAAGCAACAAACATAAAGAAAGCTTGCTTTACTCTCTCCTTTCCTGCCTAGAGGCAGGAGATAAATCCTCCTACTGCAGACAGAGGTGTCACCAGAGGAATCTGCAAACAAACCTTCCTCCACTTGTTTCTGCTGTACATTTACCTTCCCACAGCTTTCACCCTTGGAAACCAAAAATTACATTCCTTTGTTCGGTCATTTTCTTTGCTGAACACATCCTATTAGCTGGAATTATAAGCTACCACTTTGACTTACTTTTTCTTGTCATACCTTTTAAAAAGATATATTTTATTTGTTTTAAGAGAGACAGAGAGGGAGAGAGGAAGAAGAAGAAGAAGAAGAAGAAGAAGAAGAGAGAGAGACAGAGAGAACAAGAAAGAGAAAATAGAGCATTGCTCCACACCAGCATGTATGGTGCTGGGGATCAAATCTGGGGTCCCAAACATACAGGTCCTGATGAGTCACCTCTCTGGTCTCTCTGACTTTGCTTGCCCTGCATGATGTACTGCACACACGAATAAGTTGTTTTTCTCTCACTTTCAAGTCTTTTTGTCAGAGTTACTGATGAAGACACTATAGCCAGAGGTAAAGTCTTGCTTATCTATTTAGACATCATTGTATTCAGTCATTCATTCATTCTTATAAGGCTATCCATCCCATCTACCCACCCTGTATTTGGGGGAGGTATTGGGGACCCAGACTTGACTCTTACTGAGCTTATACTTTGTGTCTCCTGCCATGCAGAGGAGCCCCTGGGAACCCAAGCAGGAGATCTGCCAGGGCAGGGAAAGAATGGCCTGCATTACCTGTGACAGGCACCGCAGGTAGCGAGATACCGCCTTTCGAGCTGGGCTGTCCTTCACCAGCTCATCCTCCTTGCAAGGCACTTTGGCTAGGAAGAGCTGCATCTGGCTGGGGGTCATGTTGGCCAAGTCCTGAAACTTCCCGGGGTCCACAGAGTTGCTGAAGGCGCACACAAAGCACTTTCCATCCAGGAGTGCCAGCAGGACCCAGACAAGAGGGGCGGCCAGCGCTCTCTGCAGCACAGAGGAGCACATGTACCTGGAGGGGGGGTGTCACAAAGGACAGCAGAGGTGTGGAATGCAAAGACTGGGAGACATCAAGCTGGGTGCTACAAAGGAACAGCTGGGCCTCCTGCTGCTGCAGGGGACAGGGAGAATAGAGAACTGTGCTCCCAGGACTGGAACACTCCTCTTGCTGTATATAGGCCTGGCTCATGGCAAACTCTGTGGTGCCCTGCCCATGCCAGAGGCACCTGCAGTATTGGTGCTCACTTCCTGTGGGAGCAGAGGCCTTGGTGCCCTTGGACCATAACCACCTACCAGGCTCTGCCTGAGGGCTTAGAGGAGTTTTTTGCTTCTCAGATGAACAATCTGACTGCTCTGGAGTATTAACTCCACCAAACCCACCTCAGCCCAAGAAGGACAGAGCCTGCTAGACACCACTGAACTGATTCTCAGGTGTGTTCATTGTGGTGTTCCAGAGGGTCCCCAGAAAGACTGGGCCTGAACTGTATATTGCCCAGAATCTGCTTGGGGGGCACTCTGAGGCAGGACACAGAGCCTCAGAGTCCACTTCCTGCCATCTCCTGACCCATGGTGCCCCTCCAGAGGCCTGGGTTGTGTGCTGGTCACAGGATAGGAGGCCAGAGGAGCATTACTCACTGAATCCCAGAGGAAAACACAGTGGGTGTCTGTGACCTGCTTCCTTTCAGACCTAGAGAGCACCCTCCCATGGAATATGGAAGAATTTGCTTGTCCACAGGATGCAGTGTTGTATTTAACTTAGATTGAATACAAAACTCAAAATTCTGTGTAAGAGAAAGAGAGATAGAGAGAGAGAATCTGATCTACCCAGCATAGAAATATAAATACATCAGTGTAGGCAGTGGTGGTTCCAACATCTCCTGGGAGACAATGTAGTTAGAAGGTGGGACAAAGGGATGACTTTCTAGGGAGTTAATAATTACACATGTTTGAGACAGCTTGATGGTCCAATAGGGGTAAGGAGGAGCTCATGATGAGCTAAAGCCCACCTAGCCCTCCTGCTACCACCCCCAGAACACTTAGACCTTTGTCCAAAACAAAACAAACTGATAAGGGCAACAGTCCCAGCCTGAGCTGTGGAGGCCAGCTCATTCTTGGATCTAAGTCATGTCTCACCCTGACTGTGAAAACTCAATGCTGAACCCCTTTGCGCCTTAAGCCTGTCATCCTTAAAAGTGGGTGCAGAGCAGGTGCAGAGCTAGGGCTGAAGTGAGTCTGCTCAGAGCAGACTCAGCCCAGCACCAGGGACCGAGCAGGTACTCTGGGTTGGTCAAAGAAAATCACAAATTCTGGACTCCATCCTCTGATCTTGATGCGGGGTGGGGGGTGGGGGGGCACCTTCTCCCTTCCTGTGGTGGTGGGAGGGGTTGAGGTGAGGTGTGGAGGTTCTTCAGCAGCACCTGTGCAGGTGGGGGCTGCTGCCCACACCTGGGGTTCCCTGGATGGTGTGGGGCCGCACCTGATGATGCCGGGGTCTTTCCTCCGGTGGCCGGGGGGCCGGCGCCACTCCTCTACCAGGACCACCGACTGCCGGTTGGCGAGGAGACCGCAAAGGAACAGGGCGAGCGGCGGGGTGAGCAGCAGGCCCAGGCCGTAGAGGGCGTTGTAGCGCTCCAGGCAGGGGCAGTTGAAGTCAAAGGAGGAGTAGAGCTTGACCGTGACCACCGCCAGCAGCAGGCAGACGCCGTTCATCACGGACTCCGAGCTCGACTGGAAGTGCTGGAAGAGCATGCGAAACTTATCCATGGCCTCGGTCTGGGGGCTTGGGCAGCGGGGCTTCAGCGCCTTCCTGGAGAGCCGGAGGTCTGCACGAGGCTCTGTCTTCTCTGTCAGGGGTTTCAGGGGACAAGGAGGAGGCTACCTCCAGCTTCCAACCCAGCTTCCTTGAGCCCAGCCAAGGACACAGGCAGGGGCAGGCTCTCTGGCAAGGCACCACCCAAACAGTGGATAGTCCCTGACTCCCCTCCACTCCCCTCCTGGCTGGTAGAATGAGTCACTGCTCTGTGACCTGCCAGTCCCAAAGGCCTCTAGGCAAATTGGCCCTGTCCCTTCCTCTCTTCCCCCGCTTAAAGAATCTGGGATCTGACCACTAGAGGGGGTGATGGAGGGTGGACCTCTCATGAGAGAGAGGCAAATTCTGGGTGTGACCAGGCAAAGAGGCTGATGGGACTGGATTTCTGGTCTTGATCAAAAACATGACTCAGCTGAGCTTGGGAAGGTTTTATGCTGGCTTGTGTGCTGGGAGGAATGAGGAGAGAAGCTGCTTGCCTTGTCTGGGGGTTTCTTGAAAGAGTATACCTATGTGGAGGGCATTTACTTATTTATTTATGAGAGAAAGAAGGAAAGAGTGTGTATGTGAGAGAAAACCAGAGCATCACTCTGGCACATGTGATGCTGAGACTAGAACGCAGGACCTCATACTTGAAAGTCCAATACCCTATTCAATGTGCCCTATTCACCTCCTGAGCTGATACAAAAAGTTAATTTTATTATTTATTTATTTGCCAGAACACTGCTTGGCTTTGGTTTATGGTGGTATGGTGGGATTGAGCCTGGGGACTTGGAGCCTCAGGCATGGGAATCTGTTTGCATAACCTTTATGCTGTCACCCCTGCCCTACTACAAAAGAGTTTAAAACTATATTTCACCATTTTTCAAAGGGATGGTGAACAGGGAAGGCTTTCTGGTCCAGGAAGCCACATGGACAAAGCACAGAGGTGAGAAGCAAGACATCTGGGGGTGCTGGAATACCACATCAACAAGGGGTGTTGGGAGAAGGTGATGGAGGATTACATAGGTGCCTGCATGCAGGTCTCTCCTCTGTTTTGTTTTACTTCCCTCTTGCCCGGACCTTCCAAAAGCAAAGGTTCTTTGAATCACTCCTCCTCTTGAGTATGGCCAGTGATTCCCTCCACCTCCTCAGCTTTGCATTCAAGCCTCTTAGCTGGACCCAGATGCATTTGCTATCCTCTCCCCCTTCCTCCCATCTACTCTTCAAGAGGCAGTGCAGGTATAGCCTTTTCAGCAAACCTTCCCTGGTGAGTTTGGCTCTGTAGGTACTGAACACACAGCAGGTGGCAGAGATGGTTGATCCTCTGTGACCTCTTTTGCCTTTTCTGTAACTCTGTCCCCGGAATCCACCTGGATTTGCATCACTGTGGGATGTAGGTCCTGGCTTTTATTCCTTTGTCTTTCTCTCATTCTGTCCCTTTCTCTCTCATTTTATCCTTCTCTTTCTGTAGCTCCATCCCTGTCAATGTGCTGAATGTATTGCTGCTTTTTCCTGCCTATCTCTCCCTCCTCGTCTCCTCTGTCTTGGGCACCAGGCTTGAGGTATGGGGTGGAGGCACCCATAGGAGCCTCTTGAATGGTGTGGGCCAGTGACCAGACCCCAATTACTCAGGTTCTTCTTCAATTGTTATCTCCCTGTCTCCCCTATCCCTAGCCAAGGGACACCCGGAAATAGGAAGAATGTAGATGACCTTGACCCTCTGATGTCCAGTCTCAGTCAGTGGGCATCCTGGCATCTTGGTTAAGTTCACACATTGGAACCCCAGATTCTGGACCCGGATGGTGATGCCTAGGACTTGCTGCCATCCGCCAGAGCCCGTGCTGCAGGACCCTCCCGGCTCCCCCTCCTTAGAGGCCAGCTCTGCCCCAGCTTGTGAGGACCACACAGCTGTGCTGATCACCCTTCTCCTATGTTCTCAAACAACTTTTAGATGATGATAATATCTCCATTTTTTTTCTTTTCTTGTATTTTTGCTCCTAGGGATATTGCCTGCCTAATTCCACTGTTCCTGGCAGACTCCTTGATTTTCTTTTTTTAGATAGAAGGTGAGGGGGATAGCAAGGAGAGACATTACAGCACTGTCCTACCACTCATGAAACGTCCCTATACAGGTGCTCCCTATGGTAGCTGAGGGCTCTAACCTGGCTCCTTTATTCCCCTTCTAATTTATTATCTTTATATATTTATTGGATAGAGACAGCCAGAAACTGAGAGGGGAGGGGTGATAGAGAGGGAGAGAGACACCTGCAATACTGCTTTACCACTCACAATCACAAAGGCGGGATTAGGGGTTCAAACCTAGATCCTTGCACATTGTAGCATGTGCACTCAACCAGATGCGCCACCACCCCACCCTGGTCCTTCCTCTTGGTAAAGTGTGTGCTCTACTAAATGCACTCTCTACTCATTCCCACTCTTTCTTTCCCTCTCCTCCTTTCTTCTACCTCCTTTTCCTCCTTTTTTTTTTTCCCTTTCTTTTTGGCCAGTGGGGTCTTGTACATGTGCAATCCCACTGCTCTTGGAGGACTTTTTTTTTTTTCTTTTTTCAGATAGACAAAGAGTGAGGAGAGGCACCATAGTATCACACCACCATTCATGAAGTTTCCTTTGGTTCCATGCATAGGGTTCCCAGGGGGCACATTTTTAAATTAAGATTTTATTTATTTATTTATTTATTTATTTATTTATTTATTTATTCATTCATTCATGAGAAAGATAGGAGAGAGAAAGAACCAGACATCACTTTGGTACATATGCTGCCAGGGATTGAACTCAGGACCTCCTGCTTGAGAGTCCAGTGCTTTAATTACTGCACCACCTCCCGGACCACAGGGCACTGGGGTTTTTAGCCTGGGTCCTTGCACTTGATAGGGTCCAGTCTACTTTCTGATTAAATACACTATAATGAAAAGTTAAAAAAAACAGAGAACATGGATATCTCTCTATCATTGCACCTCCCACCCCTGTGAATTCTTTCTGTCCCTCCATTACTTTGTGTCCTTCCATACTTTTCTCAGTACCTGCCCACACCTGCTGACTGACTGGTTTACCCTTGGAGAGAATCGTTAGGCACCGTAAACCAACCACTAGGGGTCTCTGCTCAGCATAGAGAGCCATGAGAGGCTGCTCAGGCAGCCACAACTCTTTCCACTTGGGGCACGTCTACTCCTTTTCTTAACACTACGCAAGGCTCTCACTATGTCTGTTTCAGTGTCTTCTTCCCCAGCTATTTGAGGCCACCCCTGGAACCTGCAAAATGTACTTTGTGTAGCTTGTTTAGCCAGTGTTTGAAGTCAGACCACCTCACAGGATGTCTTCCATATTTCGTCATTCTCTGTGCAGTACACATATCTCACAATCATGTTGCTATCACAATCATGTATAATTTACATACTATCCATATTATATCAACTGAAATGATTATTAAAATATGCTGTCTGAATTCAAATTGTCTTGAGGTGAAGGGGTATCTTTACTTTTTGTTCTTTTTAAAAAAACTATTTATTTATTTATTATTGGATAGAGGCCCAGAGAAATTGAGTAGAGAAGGGGAGGGAGAGAGAGGAAAACACTGCAGCTCTGCTTCACCACTTGTGAAGCTTCCCCCTGCAGGTGGGGCCAAGGGCTTGAACCTGGGTCCTTGTGTGCTCTAGTGTGTGTGTTTAACCAGGTTTGCCACCACCTGCCCCCCCTTTGCCTCCAGTGTTATTGGTGGGGCTCAGTGCCAGCACTACTCGAGATGGCCATTTTTTTCTGTCTTATTAGATAGGACAGTGAGAAATTGAGAGGGGAGGGGAGGCTAGAGAGGGAGAGAAAGATAGAAACTTGCAGACCTGCTTCATTGCTTATGAAGTGTCCCCCCCTGCAGGTGGGGAGCTGGGGGCTTGAACCAGGATCCTTGCACTTTGTATTATGTATGCTTAACCAAGTATGCCCGACCCCCAATGTTCTTTTCCGTTATTATTGTTATGTATTTAGTTCCCCCTCACTCACACACTCTACTGGAGATGGGTTAATGGTTTGCAGTACAGTTAACACATAGGTACAACCTTTCATCTCCCTGTAGTAGGTGTCCAAAGTAGATGAAATATTTTTAAAACGTTTATTTATTTATTTATTTATTTATTTATTTATGAGTGGGGAGGAGAAAGGGATAGAATCAGAGCATTACTTTGATATATGCGATGTTGGGGTTTGAACTTGGGACCTCATGCTTGCAAATCTAGCTCTCTACCATGTCCCAGGCCTCTGGATATTACATTAGCTTTTGGTTCCAGAAATGGAAACCAGGGCTTCATGCATGAGGAACACTCCTTTACCCTGAGCCACATCACCAGCTCCTGGATTTTGTGTTTGAAATAGATTAAGCCCACCATTTATTTCCACACACACACACACACACACACACACACACACACACACACACCGTTATTTCTTGCCTCCATGGTTATTGCTGGGGCTCAGTAAATCCACTGCTCCTGGAAGCCATTTTTTCCATGGTTGTTGTTGCTGTTATTGTTGTTGTTGCTGTTGGATAGGACAGAAATTGAGAAAGGAGGAGTAGATAAAAGGGGGGGGGGAGAAAGACAGACACCTGCAGACTTGCTTCACAGCTTTTGAGGCAGCCCCTCTGCAGGTGGGGAGCTGGGACCTCCAACTGGGATCCTTGTGCCGGTCCTTGAGCTTCTCACTATGTGCGCTTAACCCAATGTGCACAGAGTGAGCCCGGCCTCTCTCCAGATATTTTTTGAAGCTGGAGCATTGGTGGTTCAGTGGTAGAATTCTCGCCTGCCAAATATTTTTTGAGAAGAACTGGACTTGCCACTCTTGGAGTTTCTGTGGTTGAGTGAGTTCTGTACAACTAGAAACTCACTTGATCTAATACGTGAGTGATTGTGTATGTTTGACATGTGTGTATGCATTTCATGTGTTGGGTGCATGTGTGTGGTGTGTTTGCATGTAGTGTGAGCGCAGTAGAAGTGTCTGTATTTTCAAAAATATTGGTCTGGTAGTTTTTCTTCTTTCCGTAGAGTGAGTACAGTCTTATTTCTTATTCCTCTATATCTTATTCCTTTGAAGGGAAGACATTAGATGCATGTCCCACTTCTCTCTCAGGACTGGGGGACTATTGTTCCCTCATTTGAACAGAGAAGAGTAATCCTCACTGTCGTATGCTTTACATTGGCTTGTTCTAGCCCTCCCCCTCCAAGAGAATTGGATGAGTCCTGTTAATTTCGCGGGCCTGCTTGGCCCCGCCCCAAGGGACCCTGGGAGAGGGTTTCGGAGTCCGAGAGTTCCTGAGTTCCCCAGTGACAGAGTTCCTGAGTTCCGGAGTTCGAGAGTGCGAGAGTGCGAGAGTTTCAGAGTTCGAGAGTAAGAGAGAGGGTTCCTGAGTTCGAGAGTGCCAGAGTTCCTGAGTTCCTGAGTTCGAGAGTTTCAGGGTTACAGAGTAAGAGAGAGTGCCAGAGAGACAGAGTTCCTGAGTTCCTGAGTTCGAGAGAAAAGAGAGTTCTTGAGTTCGAGAGTTTCAGGGTTACAGAGTAAGAGAGAGTGCCAGAGAGACAGAGTTCCTGAGTTCCTGAGTTCGAGAGAAAAGAGAGTTCTTGAGTTCGAGAGTTTCAGGGTTACAGAGTAAGAGAGAGTGCCAGAGAGACAGAGTTCCTGGGTTCCTGAGTTCTAGAGAAAAAGAGAGAGTGCTTGCGCCGCCGCAAAGAGACAGCAAGAGTTCTGTTTGGTGATTAGTTTGTCTTAGTTTATGAATCGTTGTTCCTGAATAAAGAAATACAGCTTCCCTGCCCAGCCGTTGTCTCCGCGTCTCTGTTCACCACCGTGAAGCAAGCCAACCCGGCCGGCAAGAGCATCCGAAATTTTAACAACAAATGGCGCCCACGTGGACCTGACCTGCGCATCTCTCAGATAAGTAAAGACAATTTGGCTACCTATGTACTATGGCCTTCTCTTCTGCTTGTGAAGAGATCTCCAAAGGCCTCTGCTCTTTCTTCACGAGACTGTTTTGCTGTTTCTGGAACATTTATCTCTGGACCACTCTGTGGTTTCCACTCGCTCTGGCGAACTCACAACAGCCAGCGGGAAGAGCCAGCGGGCGGGAGGCAAGGCGCGGAGCTGCTGTTTCCACCTGGTCAAACAGCCAGCCAGCCGGCTGCGCCCAGACAACCCCGCGCACCGCGCCAGCAACCCCGCAGCCCCGCAGCCCGCAGGAGGCCTACGCCACCATGCAAGAGCCCGATGCCAGCACGCTAGAGCCCGATGCCAACATGCTGGAGCCCGATGCCAACATGCTGGAGCCCGATGCCAACATGCTGGAGCCTGAGGCCAGCCCACAGGAGCCGGCTCTCCACCGCGTGGTGCAGGGCACTGGATGCGTGATCCCTCCACGCTGCTCGGCCACTGCGAACAGGGCAGCAGACATGGCAGGGCCATGGGGCAGGGCCGCGGCGGCCTATCATGGCCGCCACCCCTGGGCACCTAGGCTCACGCCTTCTACAAAGATGGCCTGCCTGCCCTCTTTCTATAAATTCTGGAACCGTCCCGGGCCTCCCGGACCCCCGGGCTCCCTGCCAAAACTGGGCACACGAGATCTCCAGCCGCCGGTCCGGTCTGAAGACAGACAAGCTGGAGTACGCAGAGATTTGTGCAGAGATTGCAACCTGCAATTCCTAGAAGTGGAGCTGCGCGGGAAGCCACCTCCGGATGGTGAACCCCCCCCAACAACTAAGACAATATAGATTTAAATTCGTGTTTAAAATGACATGTCTTCGTAACAAAGGTTTCTCTCCTCGTGTATTAATGACTATGTTTATGTGTATGTTTAAAGTTTGGTAAACAGTAGCTTTAAGGCTAAATTCTTACTAGTCAAAGATAAATGAAAAAGGTTTTCAACGTAATTCTCATAAAGATAAAAATTAACTTACATTTAAAGTCTGAGGTAAAAATTAGTTAACAATCAATATATTTCAACTAAGTTGGTCTAAACAAAAGGTTAAATAGACTTGTTGATATGTAAAACACTACCTTCTCTATTAGAAATGGTAGATCGCACAATGGCTATGCTAATTATTCTCATGCCTGAGGTTTCCTCTCCGGCCCACACCTAGGGTGTGTCTCCATCTTGAATGGGTGTAACAAAAGGTTAAAAGACGTTGTTGATATGTAAAAGTCTCAAATTCCTTCTCTATTAAAAATGTTAGATCGTGCAGTAGATATGCTAATAACAAGTTTTGTTTCATAGTAAGTAAGTTGCAGCCAGCTGCCTTTGGGACCCTAGGCCGTTCCCCGCCCCCATGCAAATGCCCGTCGAGGCAAGTAGCCCCCCAGAGGCAAGAAATGTTTTTTTTTTCAGATATGGCCCCCTCAGGCCTTCCCTTGGCAACATGCTGGTTTTGGTTATATATGTTTCTGTTCACCCCACACCCTTGATACTATAGTCATTTAGTTAAAAAGAAAAGGGGGAATTGTCGTATGCTTTACATTGGCTTGTTCTAGCCCTCCCCCTCCAAGAGAATTGGATGAGTCCTGTTAATTTCGCGGGCCTGCTTGGCCCCGCCCCAAGGGACCCTGGGAGAGGGTTTCGGAGTCCGAGAGTTCCTGAGTTCCCCAGTGACAGAGTTCCTGAGTTCCGGAGTTCGAGAGTGCGAGAGTGCGAGAGTTTCAGAGTTCGAGAGTAAGAGAGAGGGTTCCTGAGTTCGAGAGTGCCAGAGTTCCTGAGTTCCTGAGTTCGAGAGTTTCAGGGTTACAGAGTAAGAGAGAGTGCCAGAGAGACAGAGTTCCTGAGTTCCTGAGTTCGAGAGAAAAGAGAGTTCTTGAGTTCGAGAGTTTCAGGGTTACAGAGTAAGAGAGAGTGCCAGAGAGACAGAGTTCCTGAGTTCCTGAGTTCGAGAGAAAAGAGAGTTCTTGAGTTCGAGAGTTTCAGGGTTACAGAGTAAGAGAGAGTGCCAGAGAGACAGAGTTCCTGGGTTCCTGAGTTCTAGAGAAAAAGAGAGAGTGCTTGCGCCGCCGCAAAGAGACAGCAAGAGTTCTGTTTGGTGATTAGTTTGTCTTAGTTTATGAATCGTTGTTCCTGAATAAAGAAATACAGCTTCCCTGCCCAGCCGTTGTCTCCGCGTCTCTGTTCACCACCGTGAAGCAAGCCAACCCGGCCGGCAAGAGCCTTCCGATATTTTAACAACACCTCACTGTACTAAGATATCTATTTCTCTTCTGCCCAGATGACAGAGGCCTCCCTGGAATGCTGGTAATAAGCCTTTCTGGTCTGGCTGGGAGACACAGGGAAAGAGATCACTGTGGCCTTTCTGAGGGCTTTTCTCTGGTGACTTTTCAAGTTCCACTTGGTTCTTATAACTGAGAAGGGGATGAAAAGGATAACAACCACCTTAGAACAACTGGGAAAATATTAAAGTGACTCCCTACCTCCACATATATTCAAAATAAGTACAAATATCAAAGAAATATCAATGAAATCCATCCCAAATGACTCATATAATTAAACATAGAAGTTATAATCAAAAAAGTTCTATAAGAGTGACCCAGGAGGTGGTGCAGTGGATCAAGTGTTGGGCTGTCACACATGAAGTCTTGTGTTTGATCCCCAGCAGTGTATGTGCCAGAGTGATGCTCTGCTTCTCTCTCTCATAAATAAATATTTTGGGGAGTCATCACACCAGGCCAATATTTTTTTTCCAGATAGAATGACAGAGACAGAGGTAGAAAGACACAGAGAAAGATACCACACCACTGAATCTTCTCTGAAAGCAGTGGGGGTTGGGCTCAAGCCTGGGTCATGTCCATTGACAAAATAAACACATCATCCAAGTAAACTATGATGCCCAAATACATCTTTTAAAAAAGTTTTTACAAGAGAGTGTAGACATATTCATTCATAGTCAGAGGCTAGGGCAGGTCTTTGTCAGCAAAGCACAGAAGTCAGTGGAGAAGGAGAAGATGGATAAAGTTAGCCTCATGGTTTTGTGGGCAAAATGCCAACAGACAAAATGAAAATAAACTTAGAAAAGGTATTTACCATGCATAGGCCACACAAAAGCCTATCTTCCTTAATTTGCAGAGGGAGTATGTAAATCAGTAAAAACGATGAGCAAACTTATGGGAAAATGGGCAAAGAGTGTAAACAGGCAATTAAAAAAAAGAAAAAAAAAGATAGACCATAAATATCTCACTTAGACAGTGTGCTGCTTTTTCATGTGCACGATCCAGACTGGAGCTCAGCCTCCATCATACTGAAGGAAGCTTTGGTGTTGTGGTCTCTTTCAGTCTTTCTCTGCCTTTCTGACTCCATAAAAAGAAGATGAAGAGATGGAGGAGGAGAAGGAGTTGGGAGAGGAGAAGAAGGGAGACCAGTGGCTGAAAATCTTCAAAAGATTTTGATCCTTATTCATAATTAAACACCCAGGTGCCTTTGCAGACTTACAAAATTTTTAGGAACGTCAAGGTTGATAACACCCAAAGAAGCCCTATGGAGGTGAAGTTGGGTGCCACCAGGAGTTCAAGGGAGCAGCCTGGGTGAAGTTAAGTGCAAATTTGTAAGATTTTCCAGGATGATACGACATCTATTTGAAGTAAAATTGATATATACACATGCCCTTTGACTTAACCATCACGTAGTTCTGCATTTTCCTGATCTGCAGAAGTAGCTGAGATAAATGAGAAAGATTAGTCATTATAGCTTTGCTTTAGAGGCAATAAAATGGGAAACAGCCTTGCCATCACCAAGAGAGAACTCTTTGAATTACAGTCCAACCATAAAATGTAGCTCTGAGGGCAGCTGGGTAATATCAGAGACCCAAGCTAAGAAGTGACGCTGGTATGGCCACACCCACCTCTGACTACAGAGCAGCAGGTATCCACTGCAGAGTGCCAGGAGCTGAGCACACCCAGGTACCTGCGTCGGAGGCCAGATGCCGCCATCCAGGCATCAGTGTGAACTGGAGCACTCTGAAGAGGACCTGAATCTGGCCTAAGTTTGGGGACATTTGATCTCAAGTCTAGGAGAGAATCTCTGTTGGTGGTCTGACTCTGCCTGGCCACTATGATATGGAGGACTGAGTCAGAGGCTGAAAGGTGAGAAAGTGGTCTCAGTAAAACAAACAGATTGAGGATAACGTCTCAGTGTCTACAGAGCAGGGCTACAAAATATAGAAGTTATTTCTAACTCCCCCAGATGATTAGATAAAGAAATTATCTAATATCAAATGCACTACTTTGCAATTTGAGAGGATGATGTATCATTCAGGGCAAAATGGTGGAAATGGGGGTGATTGGTGACGTAAATACAGAGCTCAAAGACAACTACCAGATAGTTTCATTTATATGTGGAATATAGATGACTAAAGCAAACAAACTTGTTGAAAAAGAACTAGTAACTGGCAGCCTTTGAGGTGATGTAATAATAGAATTCTAGGCCTGCAAATATAAGGTCCTGAGTTTGATCCCCAGTACTGCACATATCAGAGTGATGCTCTGGATTTTCTCTTTCTCTTTTTCTCATTAAATAAATGAAGCTAGTCTTAAAAAAAAAAAAAGAGTCACCAATCTGTTTCTTAGACTTTGTAAGAATATGGTGGTTGTGGGTGGGGGTGAGGGGCTTTGGTGGGTGTGTGAACTTGATACACATACACTTATATGGGTGTAGAGCTTTACTGAAATGATAATTTTGTGAATGACTGTGAAATCACTAGTAATATAAATTACAAAAAACTAGGACTACATTTATCAGTGGTATGTTTTCTTTACAGTGAAGCTGTAAGGAAATGTTCGCTCTCCCCTCAAATCACATCTCTCTCTCTCTTTCTCTCTTTTTTGGTATGTTTTGAAAAAGAGGACATTGGGGAGTCAGGCTGTAGCTCAGCGGGTTAAGCGCAGGTGGCACAAAGCACAAGGTCGGCATAAGGATCCCGGTTGGAGCTCCTGGCTCCCCACCTGCAGGGGAGACGCTTCACAAGCAGTGAAGCAGGTCTGCAGGTGTCTATCTTTCTCTGCCCCTCTCTGTCTTACCCTCCTCTCTCCATTTCTCTCTGTCCTATCCAACAACAACAACAACAATAAAGACAACAAGGGGCAACAAAAAGGAATAGATAAATAAATATTTTTTAAAAAAGAGAAAAAGAGGACATTAAAGATTATTAAGGCATTTCATCAATTGAGGTACCCCCCCATCTTCTAATGGAGTTCTAGCGCTTCCTAGTGGTGACTTGAAAGATTCGATGGGAGGGAGGAGAGTTAGTGGGAAAAGGGATAAACAGTTCACTCTGCAGGGAGCAAACTTTCCATAAGCCGTCCTCACTGGGAAGAGAAGCCCGCCCAGAGGCGCCTTTGGGTGAAGGTTGGAACATACCAGAGCCACAGGGATGTATCTCGGGGAAGGTGGATAGAAGCCAGAACTTACACTGCCACCAGCAATGAAGAAATGTCTGTTTCCTAGTCTGGTTCTGGGGAGGAAGGACAAATGAAGTGACTGAAGGTTGTGGGTTTGTTGAACACATGCCTCCTAGCCTCTACTTGCCTCCCAACTTCTGACACAAAGGAATTAAAAAAAAAATTTTTTTTAAAGATAGAGACAGAAGCAGAGCAAGCAGGAGAAAAAGTCCACAGCACTGAAGCGTCTTCCTTCAGAGTGGTGGGAAGCAGGTTTCAATCAGCGTCACAAGACAAAGCAGCTCACTATCCAAGTGAGTTATTTCATTAGACTAGACTTCAATTTTTTTATGTAGTCATGCATTTCCTTTGTGATTCTTTGGTCTTTATAGCTTTCATAACTAGACTTCCCTACCAAGTAAAATTTACTTACATCTATGAGAGAGAAAATATCTGAGGTATTACCTCTCCTTTGACCATTTTTTAAAAAAATATTTATTTATCCTCTTTTTTTGTTGCCCTTGTTTTTATTGTTATAGTTATTATTGTTGCTATTGATGTTGTTGTTGTTGGACAGGACAGAGAGAAATAGAGGAGAGGAAGACAAAGAGGGGGAGAGAAAGATAGACACCTGCAGACCTGCTTCACAGCCTGTGAAGCGACTCCCCTGCAGGTGGGGAGCCGGGGGCTCAAACCCGGATCCTTATGCTGGTCCTTGCACTTTGTGCCACCTGTGCTTAACCTGCTGTGCTAATGTCTGACTCCGCCACTTTTTTGTTTTGAGTTTAATATTTTCAGTTTATTCTGTTTTCATGAGGGCTCATTTGGTCCTGGGTTAAATCCCAGAGAATTGAGTCAAAACCCTGGAATCCTAGCAGGGAGGGGCACTCAGGAACTTTCAGTGAGGACACTCCATGCAGAAAGCTGTCTTTATCAGACTAGAAGAAGCCTATGTGGGGGTATTATCACAGGGATTAGAATTCATAGCTGTAAGGAAATGTTCCTCTCCCCGCCCCCAGTCACATCTTTTTTTTTTTTTTTGGTATGTTTTGTAAAAGAGGACATTAAACATTATTAAGGCATTTGATCAATTGAGGCACCCTCCACATCCACTGCTCCTGGTTTTATTTTTTTCCCTTTTGCTGCTCTTGTTGTTTTATCATTGTTGTGGTTATTGATGTAGTTGGGTAGGACAGAGAGAAATCGAAAGAGGAGGGGAAGACCGAGAGGGGGGAGAAAGACACCTGCAGACCTGCTTCACCACCTCTGAAGCGACTCCTCTGCAGGTGGGGAGCCAGGGGCTTGAACCAGGATCCTTATGCCGGTCCTTGTGCTTCATGCCATGGGCACTTAACCCGCTGAGGTACCATCTGACCCCCTAAACTTTATTTATTTATTTTTAAATATTTATTTTATTTATTCCTTTTTGTTGCCCTTGTTGTTTTTCATTGTTGTTGTAGTTATTGTTGTCATCGTTGTTGAATAGGACAGAAAGAAATGGAGAGAGGACAACGGGGAAGACTGAGAGGGGGAGAGAAAGATAGACACCTGTAGACCTGCTTCACTGCTTGTGAAGTAACTCCCCTGCAGGTGGGGAGACAGAGCTCGAACTGGGATCCTTACGCTGGTCCTTGCGCTTTGCGTCACCTGTGCTTATTCCGCTGCGCTACAGCCTGACTCCCTAAACTTTATTTTTTAAAGAGGATTTATTTATTATGGGAGAGAGAGATGAAGAGAGAGAGAGGACATAAGAACACTACTCAGCTCTGGCTTAAGTTGGTTAGGGTGTCTGCTTAAATCTTTCACCAATACGAGGGGCACAATTCTTTTTCCCAGCAAAGCCCTGGTGGAAATAAATAAATAAATTCACTTGGAATCCTCACTGTTGGTCAAAGAACACACTTCCAGCTATAAGATAAATGAGTTCTGAGACTCTAATGTATGATATAACATGCTGGCTACAACACATGGTGGTTAACAACACTGTCATATATTTGAAAGTTGCTGAAAGTGTAGATTTTAAATGCTCTTACTGCACCATGGAAATTCTTTCCAGACCTGAACTGATCAGTGGGGAATGAGGAAGGAGGGGCAGAGAGAGGGGGCCCTGTGGGACTATGTGGAAGTTGTGGAGCTTAGGGAAGCTCCCCCCATCTTCATGGATGGAGGTCTGTAAAGACACCTCTCTTGTTAGCCTCTCTCCATAGAGATGAGCCAAGAGACAAAAGTCTATCAGACTCAGCTTGTCCTCTGTAAGACTCCCAAAATTCACAAAGAGCCTACATCCTTTCTCACTTAGTTCCCCTACTATCAGCCAAATGGTTAACTGCTTTAGAATTCACTCACTCAGAGTTCACACATTCCACTTAACCTTTTGATCACAAAGGAAGAGCATATCCTGCCACACACTCCTAACACGGACAAGTGAAAAGCCCCCAAAACCTTGTTTCCTGGAGCCCTTTTGATGTCTTTAAAGCCTTGTTCTTCCTTCTCTATCTCACCTTACTAGTTCAACCACTATTCTTCTCTCAGATGCCTTTGTATAATTAAATGCCTACATCAGGAGACCAATTGTATTGATCTTTATGTATCAACTCTTGTCATACCAGCCCCTGCCACAGGGGCATGCTGACCTTTAAGAAACCTGTGAATTCTGACATATGTGAAAACTGTTCTTTGTCTAACCTTCTATATTAACCCAAACCCCCCCCCCCCCAATAAACAAGTGTGTTCATACTAGAATCCTACCAGAGTTTCTTTCTTTTCACGTAGTCTCTTGAACTAGTGATGGGAACTAGTGATGGGAAGGTAAAGTTTACCTTCCTATCTGAGAGTCAACTCACGTGAGCTCTGGCAGGGCCCAGCAGTGGAAGGAGTCTGGGCAAGGATCACAGAGCACAGACAGGGGCAGGGAGGGTCCAGGGTGGAAAGAAGCAGAGAAAGGCAGGGAAAAGGGAAGGCAGACAAAAGGAGGGAGGGAGGTCTGGGTTGGGGGTGGCCTGGTGATAGAGCTCAGGACTAGCAGGCTGGAGTAAAAGCCTGGAAAACTAACTTTTTCTTTCTCTAAAAAAAGTAAGAATCCTTAACCAATAACAAGCCAAGAAAGGAGGGAGAGAAGAGAGGGGATAATGAAGAGATAGAAACCCCCCATTCCGTCGTGGGGGTCCCCCTTTTCCTGTGCACTGGTTTGAACACTCCCAGTGCCCACTCATGCTCATGAGGGCCAGGTGCACACACATGCAAACACATAAGCACCTGCCCCCCCCCCCCTCTGCCTTTAGAGTCTCCAGCTGGAGAGGCGGGGTTGCCACAGCGACAGGTGCCAGAACACCATAATAACTTCCATTGAAGCCACCAGAATGGTAACTTCATCCAGCCTATCTTCCTCCTCCCTCTCAGTATAGGGATCAGTAAAGGCCCCCAAGGGCCATGCAGATTACTTCCCTGCCCACTGGCAGCTATCCCAGCTAAGGAAGGCTTGTAGGCCTCAGTGGTCTGCCTAGAGTTGTGGAGGTAGGAGGGAGGCTGGAGGAGAGAGCTGGAATTCTTTGATCCTCTGAGCTAGTCTGACCATAGCCCTTACTGGGGGGTGATGGTGGGAAGGGATCCTGGGACACCGACTTTGTTACATTCTGCTTCTCTGGGTCCCTCCAAGGCATGACACTGACTCTCTGTCACTGTTTCACATTTTTGAGAGAGAGAAAAAGAGAGAGAGAGAGAGAGATAACAGCAGAGCACTGTTCAGCTCTGGCATTATATGGTACCAGGGATTGAACCTGTGGCCTCACACATGCAAGCTGGTGCTCTAGCAGGCTACACTCTCTCCCAGGCCCCAGGCCATTATGCTGCTGGGAACCTATACTCAAAGAACTTTTTTTTTTTTTTTTAAATTTATTTCCTTTTGTTGCTGTTGTTGTTTTATTGTTGTAGTTATTATTGTTGTTGTTATTGATGTTGTCATTGTTGGATAGGACAGAGACAAATGGAGAGAGGAGGGGAAGACAGAGAGAGGGAGAGAAAGATAGACACCTGCAGACCTGCTTCACCGCCTGTGAAGCGACTCTTCTGCAGATGGGGAGCCGGGGGCTCGAACCAGGATTCTTACACCTGCCCTTGTGCTTTGCACCATGTGCACTTAACCTGCTGCGCTACTGCCCGACTCCCCCCCTTTTTTTAAGATATGAAAAAAAAAGATGATATGGAAGGCCTTTATTTTATTTTTTCCTTTATTGGGGGATTAATGTTTTACAGTCAATAGTAAAGACAATAGTTTGTACATGCATAACATTTCTCAGTTTTCCACATAACAATACAATCCGGACTAGGTCCTACACTCCGAGAATTCTTGACAATGGCACATCCCCCACACCCCAGACTCCCACCCCAACCCCCACAGCACAGAGCTTCCTGGAGGAGCTAGAGTGAGGCTGAGGAGGTGGCCTAAGTTTCAGACTGAAGCAAGTACAGGGGAGGCATAGCCCTGGGAGCCAGGTCCTTCAACATTTTGGGGACACACTGATCACCACCTCTTAATCTTGGCTCTGGTGGAACTCCTGATAGCTCTTCACTTCCCTCCCTTCTTTATTTTTCTCATCTTCTTTCTGTTACTATTTTTTAGACATAGAGACAGAGAGGGAAATAGAAAGAGAGTGACCACAGCACCAAAGCTTCCTTCAGTGCTGTGGGGACCAGGCTCAAACCAGGGTGCTGCACATGGCAAAGCATCTCACTGTTCAAGTGAACTACTTTACTAGCCCTTTATCCCCTTTTTTAATTGACACACACACACACACACACACACAGCATTATTGAGCAGATCACTGATCCAGCATTTAAAAAAATTTTAAAAAATATTTATTTCCTTTTGTTGCCCTTGTTTTATTGTTGTAGTTATTATTACTGTTGTTATTGATGTTGTGTTGTTGGACAGAGAGAAATGGAGAGAAGAGGGGAAGATAGGGAGGGAGAGAGAAAGATAGACACCTGCAGACCTGCTTCACCACCTGTAAAGTGACTCCCTTGCAGGTGGGGAGCTGGGGACTTGAACTGGGATCCTTACGCAGGTCCTTGTGCTTTGCACCACATGTGTTTAACCTGCTGTGCTACTGCCCGACTCCCGATCCAGCATTTTAAAAAAATATTTATTTATTTTCCCTTTTGTTGCCCTTGTTTTATTGTTGTAGTTATTGTTACTGATGTCATTATTGTTAGATAGGACAGAGAGAAAATGGAGAGGAGAGAAAGACAAAGAGGAGGAGAGAATGAGAGACACCTGCAGACAAGCTTCACTGCCTGTGAAGTGACACCCCTGCAGGTGGGGAGCTGGGGGCTCAAACCGGGATCCTTACGCTGGTCCTTGCGCTTTGTGCCACATGCACTTAACCTGCTGCGTTACTGCTGGACCCCCTGATCCAGCACTTTTTATGCTTTGAAGGGTTCTTTCTTTTTATGTGGTGTTGGGGATCAAACCCAGGGCATCATGCATGCAAAGCATGAACTCTTCCTCAGAGGCCCCTTCCCAGCCTCATCATTTCCCTTCTTTGGGGTGGAAGGAGGTTTTCTATCTCACCCCCAGCTGGACAGGACTGCTAGGGGCTGCAGATCCTGGTGCTGCCTCTGGACTGGCAGATGGTATCTGTCTTGTGGCCTCAGTCTCCACTTCCCACTGACTTTCTATCTCTTTCTGTGTTGTCCACAGTCAGTGTTAGACTGCTGGGACCTGTGACATCCCAGTTACCTCTGTCCTTAGAATTTCACTGTCTTCCTATCCCTTAGCCCATACTCCAGTGGGGTTGGGAGGGTGGGCCTCCTCTAGGACTGGCCTCCCCAAAACCACAGTCTGCAAACTCTACCAGGGTCCTTGTAGAATGTGTCTCACCCCTACAGCATCATCAGTAGCCAACTCACAGTGACCTCATTTCAGCAGATAGGGAGTGGGTATGAGTGTGTGTGTATGTGTGTGAGAGTGTGTGCTTGTGTAGAAGTGAGTACAGATGATAGCACTGAGGTGTGTGTATGTGTAAGTGTGAGCGAGCTGCCCTCTACTCTGAGCCCAAGGATTTCTGATGCATGAGTCATTGGTTGGGAGTGAGCCTTGGGAAGATACACCCAGAAAGGAGACAGCACCCCTGACCAGCCATGTCCGTTCTGCAGTGGGCTGGCCACATGATCTGGGGCATTTAACAGGCTGGGGTTGGGGGTGGGGCTGTCTTTCCTTTCAGACCCCAGAGAGCAGCTGTAACAGATATTTCTGGCTTGTCTGCAGTCCCAGACACTTAAGGATGTGATTCCTGGAATGGGACAGGGGTGGGAATGTGGGGGCAGAGAGGGGAGAAAAAAGTGGTTCTGAGGCTTCACTTCTAGGGAGCTTAGCTGGCATGGGGCTTCATCTGCTCCACAGGTAGTGAGTGATTTGTCACATGTCAGGCACTGTCCCTGGAGGTTGGGAACATCTTGGTGAATGGTGATGGCTTGCTCTGCCCCCTCTCAGAGCTTACATTTGTGTGGAGAAGGCAGAACATATAAACCAAGGGAGGGGGGAGGTCATTTGCACACTTATTCCAGAAGAGGAAATGGAATCTTCCGCTGATGTGGAAAGCTCATCAGGTGAGGGAGTGTTGACCCCTGAACTGTGCCTGACTGAGGAGCAGCCACAGGGAGCCTTGAGGTGAAAACCTTCCATGAGGATGGAGGAAATGGCCCTTCACAGCCCTCATCCTTCCTAGGCCCTGGTTCAGAGTTGCTGAGTCCAACCAGGGAGCTAGAGGTGACAAAAGGGACAAGAAGGAGTTCTGGGAGTGGGGAGATGGGAGGGGGTAGACCCAGAGAAGAGGTACCTAGGTAGGAACAGTGATTTCCTTTTTCCTTCCTGCAGGCTTCCTGGCATAGTGCCAAGCTACAGGTGGAAGAGTATTTAGAACAGGGGATTTGTGGAAGTCCCCTTCCTCCAGGAAGCCTTCCCTGGTGCTACAGGCTGCAGAGACCCTCTTCTCTCCCCACCTCTTACCACCTCTTATTCATTCTGGTCAAATTGGCATATTCCCTATGCTTTGCCCTTAGGATATGTCCACCTCCACCCCATAGATCTAGTCCGTTTTCATGCTAAGGTGCCCAACCTGTGTGCAGTGTTTGGACAGTCTGAGGTGTGTGTTCCCGCTCCTTGCCCAGGACCCCCCCCTCCCCCTCAGTTCTGAGAGTGGAGAGTCAGGGTTCCTGGTCTCCTTTATCCCAACGTCCCTTAGTTTACTTCGTCTATTCAGCGGTCCAATCACCCACTAGCCTTTCCCCCCCCCCTTCTTTCTTTCGTGAGCTCACATGTGCCAGGTGTGTACCTGGTGCTGCGGAAAATGTGCGCTGAGCTGTCCGATGCTCCTGCTGTTGCGCCCTAGTTTTTAAGACCGGGTCCCCCTGGCTCAGCGAACTCGGCGTCTGGCTCTTGCCTGGCAGCTTACCCCTCCTGACTGGGCTCGGCGCGGCAGAAGTAGTGGCAACGCGGATCGCGACGCGTCCTGGGACCGCATCTGGCCCAACCGGCGCGCGCGGGTCAACAGGACGCTCATTCACCCGAGCAGCTGTCACCATAACAACCGGGGCGAGGGAATCCTGGCGACCGCGGGGAGCGGCGGCGGCGGCGGGGGGGGGGGGGGGAGACCGAGCACCGCGGGGGCGCCCACCCAGCCCCGCTCCGTGCGCACCCGCAGGCCGGGGGGCGCCACGCACCGAACCGCACCGCAGCGGCCGTCCCCGCGGGCGGGGACCGAGCCTCGGGGCTACCCGCCAGGCCCAGCCGCCGAACCCCACGCGCCGAGCCTTGAATCCATGGCCCGGGGGGAGCGCGCCCCAGCCGCTGCCATCAGGAAGAGAGGAGCCCCCAGCACCGGTCCCTCGCCATGGGGGCCAGGTAGCCCGAGAGCCAGAACCCCGAGGCGGGCCGGCCCCGCCACCCTGCGGCCCCGCAGCCCGCAGTCCACAAGCGGGAGGAGAGGCGCCCCGCCCGCTCCGCAGCCCCGCAGCACCTCCCCCGGCGGCGCGCACCCGCCAGCGCGCACCCTCGCACACAGCACCCCCGCCGGCCGCGCCCGCCCTGCTCCCGCGCCCAAACGCGGCGGCCCGGGGCCATGGGCAACAACTTGTCCAGCATCGCCTTTCTGCCCCGAGGAAACCCCAGCCGGGCGCCGCGGAGCCACCCTCCGACCCTCAAAGGTAAGCCTCGGCCGGGGCGCAGCCAGGGGCCGGGGCGCAGGTGGAGGGGTGGGCGGGCGCCACCTGTTGGGCCGCGGCGGAGGCGGGGGATGCGCACCGGGCGGTGGAGGTGGGCAGGGGGTCGGGGGCCGCTGGTGGGGCCTGGAGCCCAGCGGGTGGCCTGCCGTGGGGGCTGAGCAGCTAGCTCGGCCGCTCCTGGAGCGGCGCTGAGTCCCCTTGGCTTGTGGTGCTGGGCAGGCACAGAGCGGCGGGAAGGGCATCAGCTGGCAGCCGGGGCACGGCGTGGCGATGCTCAGGCCAGCTGTGCTGCTCAGGGGAAGCATGGCGGTGGCCCTCTTCACCTGCCGGAGGTCACACTCCAAGTACTAGTTGCTTTTCCTTTGGGAAGCTCTTCAAAACCGGGTGTTGACTTAGAGCAGAGCCCATGGCCTCTGGAGCCCTCTGGAGCTGTTTACTTTTCACATCCACTGAATAAACCGGGCTTCTGGTTCCCCCAAAGGCCAGATGCCCAGATCCAACGCAAGAAAGGAGGAGGACCCTGGAGCCTTGAAAACAGAGGGGCATCTGCCAGAAAGATCTTTACCCTCTACCCCCGCCCACCAGCACCCTCAGGGAGGCCTTGGACTCCGGTCTGGCCATGCTGTTGGCCTTTGGAAAATACAGTTTGTATCTGTCAGACCCCCAGACCTCACTAATTTCCTTTACAAAGCTGTTTTTCTGTCACTACTGGAAATAGCCAGTACTTGACCTGGTGTTCTGATGGTTGGCTCAGAGCTAGGAAGGGAAGCCCCTCTGGGTTTTCATGAGAAAATAACCATTTCTTCAGTACTGCCCCACTCCCCCGGATTTGAGAGGTAGTACTTATGCTCTTCAGCAAAGCATTGAAGTTTATAAAGAACTTTCATGCCACTGTTTTGTGCTCTGAGTAGTCAGCTGAGCTCATCAGAGCCACTTAGGAGGAGAACCAGTGCTTGTTTTAGGTTTCTAAAACCGGCAGACATAAGGCTGGGTTGTAGACCTGTGTTCCTGGCTTAGAATCCTGGCCTCTCCTTTGCTGGTCAGACAAACTTTGAAACTAAGGGAGAGGAAAAACCACCACCGTGCTTTCTAACTCCAGCTTTCTAATTTAGTGTTACCTCTCACTCATTTTGGGCATATTAATGCACATATTGCATCTTTCTGAAAGCACATGCAGTAGCACATGTCAGATCCTTGTAAAAGATTATATCCACTGGCCTTATAGTGTCTCCTAGAAGAGCTGATCTTAAGGATGTGGAAATGCAGGCAGATACTTGCATATGAGTTTGGGATGTTCATGACAGTGCTGTTGATTTTTGCCAGGTTGGGGCCTCCTGTATAACCAGTGTCACTACTCTTGGGCTGATCAAGAGAGGGAGAGTGAGGCAGAGGGAGGAGAGACATTACAGCACTGGAACTTCTGTCAGTACTATGGTATTCCCGTGTGGTGTCAGGGCTCAAACCTGGGTTGCATGCTTGGAAAGGCACATTATCTCTTAAGTTCTGGTGCTGCTATTACTACTAGGAAGACAACTTAAATGCTTATAAGCATGGCATATCCTCTTGATGGAGTGTTACATAGTCTTAAAGTATTTCTGAGTATTTGTTGACTTGGGAAAAGGTTCACAGCATGGTACTTAAAAAATATAAAGTTGGGGAGTCGGGCGGTAGCGCAGTGGGTTAAGTGCAGATGGCACAAAGTCAAGGACTGGTGTAAGGATCCCGGTTCGAGCCCCTGGCTCCCCACCTGTAGGGGAGTCGCTTCACAAGCAGTGAAGCAGGTCTGCAGGTGTCTATCTTTCTCTCCCCCTCTCTTCCCCTCCTCTCTCCATTTCTCTCTGTCCTATCTAACAACGACGACAACAATAACTACAGCAATAAAAAGACAAGGACAACAATAGGGAATAAATAAATATTAAATAATAATAATAACAATAATTTAAAAATTTAAAGTTGCCGATTTTGTTGACAAGAAATGACATAAGGGGCTGGATGGTGGAGCAGTTGGTTTAGCAAACACATTATCATGCTCGAAGACTTAGGTTTAATCTCTGCTCTCCACCGACTGGGGTGACACTTCGTGAGCAATGAAGCAGGTCTGCAGGTGTCCATTTTTTAAAAATTTATTTACTATTGGATAGAGACAGAGAGAAATTGAGAGAGGAGAGGGAGATAGAGAGGGAGAGAGAAAGACACCTACAGCCCTGCTTCACCGTTCATGAAGTCTTAAACCCAGATCCTTGTGCGTTGTAATGTGTGTGTGCTTAACCAGGTGCTCCACCGTCTGGCCCCTGGTGTCCATTTTCTCTCTCACCCTATCTGTTGGGGACAGATTTCTCATGGTAGAGGCATCACTGAGTTTACCCTCACACAAATGAGCAGAATAAAGTAACAGGATAGTTAGTTATTTGCCTGGTTACTCATTTTGTCTGTCAAGAGAAGGTTCAAAACTGGGCTGACAAAACCTGCAAGGACACAGGATATCTGGAGACCAGTGAATTGATTTGGTCCTTTGATGCTCAGAAGCAACCTTGCTCTAGCCTTGACTCTAGGGAAGCCAGAGAAGATTTTGGAATTGTACCTTCTTCTTTTTTCTTTTCTTTATTTTTCCTTTTCCCTTTCCTTTTCTTTTCTTTTCTTTTCTTTTTCTTTCTCTGTCTTTCTTTCTTTCTTTCTTTCTTTCTTTCTAACCAGAGCAACTCTTTTGTGATGTAATGAAGGTTGGGAATTGAATCTTCTTAGGATCATGTAGTCTCAGGTATGAAAATCTTTTTACGGGAGTCAGGCGGTAGCGCAGCAGGTTAAGTGCACGTGGCGAAAAACACAAGGACTGGCATAAGGATCCCAGTTCGAGCCCTGACTCCCCACCTGCAGGGGAGTTGCTTCACAGGCGGTGAAACAGGTCTGCAGGTGTCTATCTTTCTCTCCCCCTCTGTCTTCCTCTCCCCTCTCCATTTCTCTCTGTTCTAACAATAATGACATCAATAACAACAACAATAAAAAAATAAGGGCAACAAAAGGGAAAATAAATAAATGTAAAAAAAAAAAAGAAGAAAATCTTTTTACATAACCATGATGCTATCTCAGTGGTTCCCTTTTGTAACCTCCACCTCCTTTTTTAAAACCTAAAGCTGGGGATTGTGGGGATGTAAGGTCTTTGAATTTGGGATCTTCAGAAGCCCTTTTCCCCTGTCCCTTGAAACTGGCAGAGATGGACAGGAGTTTTTTTTAATTTTAACCTTTTTGTTATTAATAGTTTGTTACAAGATTGCAAGATTACAGTGCATAGTTCCACACCACACTCACCATCAAAGTTCTGAATCCCCCCTCCTCCCTCCCAAAGATAATCACTACAGTGAACAGGAGAATTTTTTTTTTTTCAGTTCCTTCTGACCCCAAGCTGATGTATCAAGTTGAAGGTCACCTGTGGTGCCTTTTCTGTCTTTCATCCTGGGCCCACTGTCTTAGCTTGACTCTCCCTCCCGCAAACAATACATTGTTATTATTGAGTAGAGACAGATAACTTGAAAAAGGTGGAGGAGATAGAGAGGGAGAGAGACAGAGAGACACCTGCAGCAACCCTGCTTCACCACTTGTGAAGCTTCCCCCCTGCAGGTGGGGACCAGGGGCCTGAACTAGGGTCCTTAACCAGGTGCACCACCACCTGGCCACACCGTCTTGCTTCACTCCAAATCCCTCCTGTGTCAGCATTGACCTAGTACTTTCTCTGATCTTGCAGTGGCCTTCTGGAACTCCATTCCAATGGTATTGGCATTGACCTTGATACTGACTGTGACCTGTGACTGTCTACCCAGAGTCCTACTGCCATTGCTTCTAAGCTCACCCAGAATTTATCTTATCAGTGTCCATCCGGAAGTTTGCTAGGAGCAGGGGATTCTTGATTCCCCCCCCCTATAATTACAGTCTCTATTGATTTATTTCCTTTCTTTTTTTTAAGACTGGTAGCGACCTGGTATAACAGGGGCCCTAGATTGGTCTGGGTGTCAGGTTGGCAAAGTGAGTCTTGTCCATCAACTGCTGGGTGATGGTAGACTTCAGTCTTTTTTCTAGACTTAAGAACCTCACTTTGCTGATGTTTTTTTTTTTAATTTGTTTTATTTTTTAAAATAATTTATTTATTTATTCATGAGAAAGGTAAGAGGAGAGAAAGAATCAGATATCACTCTGGTATATGTGAAGCCGGGGATCAAACTCGGACTTTCATGGTTGAGAATCCAATGCTTTATCCACTGCGCCACCTTCCGGAGCACATTTGTTTTATTTTTATTTATGATTGTAATGGGTTACAAGATTGTAGGACTACAGAGTATAGTTCCACACTGCAGCCACCACCAAGGTTCTGTGTCCCCACCCTCCCCACTTCCCAGCGATAACCACCATAGTTTTCACAAGGTCTTAGAAATAGTTTGCCTCCTTTTCCTTTACCTCCCCATTCTCCTTTTCTTTTTTTTTTTTATTTTTTTTTTTATAGACAGTTCTGCTGTAATGCTTATCCTGAAGATACAAATCTGTTCCAATGTGACTGATATATTAGGAAACAATATGTGTAATGCAGATTTGCGTCTGCTGTGTGAGAAGCTCTGAATGAGAAAAACTAGGGGAAAATATGAAAGCACATCCAACTGACTGAGCTGCCCTAGAACACATGAAACGTGTCTCTGCATCAAATGGACACATGCACGCGTATGCTCACGCACATCACACACACACACTCACACACACACACACACACACACACACACACACACACACGCCCCCAAAGACATCAAAGTCTTCATCTCCCTGATTGTGTTATGAATCATAGCTATTCATGTCCATTGTTCTAATTTTGCTTCCGATTTTATTTTAAGTATCTTTATTTTTTATCGGATAGAGACAGCCAGAAATTGAGAGGGGAGGGGGAGATAGAGAGGAAGAGACAGAGAGACACCTGCAGCCCTGCTTCACTACTTGTGAAGCTTTCCCCCTGCAGTTGGGGACCAGGGGCTTGAACATGTGCGCTCAACCAGGTGTGCCACCACCCGGCCCCACTTCCAATTTTAGATAACTTAACTTCCTATCATTTGAAAATGAAGGCAGACCTGATGATCTTCCTTCCCAAAATTCACTCCCACAAACTTCACACCCTTCGCACCTGTTTATTATATTATTGATCAGTTACTCTCTTTTTAAAAAATATTTTATTTATTTATTTATTTATTTGAAAGATAGGAGGAGAGAGAAAGAACCAGACATCACTATGGCACATGTGCTGCCAAGGATCGAACTTGTGACCTCGTGCTTGAGAGTCCAAAGCTTTATCACAGCTCCATCTCCCAGACCACACATCAGTTTCTTCTTCAGCTTGAGAGCAGCCACTTTACTATAGTTGACCATAATATAAAATGAATCACATGAGGCACATTTGTGCACCTTCCCTCTCCCCCCCTTTTTATTTTATTTTATTTTTATTTTTTTTTTATTTAAGAAAGGATTAATTAACAAAACCATAGGGTAGGAGGGGTACAACTCCACACAATTCCCACCGCCCAATCTCCATATCCCACCCCCTCCCCCAATAGCTTTCCCATTCTCTATCCCTCTGGGAGCATGGACCCAGGGTCATTGAGGGTTGCAGAAGGTAGAAGGTCTGGCTTCTGTAATTGCTTCCTCGCTGAACATGGGCGTTGACTGGTCGGTCCATACTCCCAGTCTGCCTCTCTCTTTCCCTAGTAGGATGGGTCTCTGGGGAAGCTGAGCTCCAGGACACATTGGTGGTGTCTTCAATCCAGGGAAGTCTGGCCGGCATCCTGATGATACCTGGAACCTGGTGACTGAAAAGAGAGTTAACATACAAAGCCAAACAAATTGTTGAGCAATCATGGACCCAAAGCTTGGAAAAGTGGAGAGGAAGTATTAGGGAGGTACTCACTGCAAACTCTAGTATACTTCTGCTTTCTTACTTTGGTGCCATACTCCAAACTCAGTCAATTTCTGCTTTGCGTTTCTACTTCTTCTTTTTTTTTTTTTTTACATGCATAACATTCCCCAGATTCCCATTTAGCAATACAACCCCCACTATTTCATTCATCATTTTTCATGGACCTGTATTCTCCCCACCCACCCACCCACCCCAGAGTCTTTTACTTTGGTGTAATACTCCAATTCCATTTCAGGTTCGACTTGTGTTTTCTTTTCTAATCTTGTTTTTCAACTTCGGCCTGAGAGTGAGATCATCCCATATTCATCCTTCTGTTTCTGACTTATTTCACTCAACATGATTTTTTCAAGGTCCATCCAAGATCGGCTGAAAACGGTGAAGTCACCATTTTTTACAGCTGAGTAGTATTCCATTGTGTATATATACCAAAACTTGCTCTGAATGACTCTGAAAATGTCCAATAGTTCTAGGTTATCTATCTCTTCATTTAGCTCCCTTATGTCTTTACTGATTTTCTTCCTGGATGATCTGTCAAGTTGAGATAGTGGGGTGTTGAAGTCCCCTACTATGATTGTGTTACTGTTAATATATTGCTGTAGCTCTTTCAGTAGAAGTTTGATGTATTTAGATGGCTTCTCATTGGGTGCATAGATATTAATAATTGTTAAGTCCTCTTGATTGACTGATCCTCTGAGCATTAAGTAGTGTCCATTCCTATCTTTTTTAATCTTATGTATTTTAAGGTCTATCGTGTCAGATATGAGAATAGCTGTTCCTGCCCTTTTTTGTGGGCCATTGGATTGAATGATAGTTTTCCATCCTTTCACTTTAAGTCTGTGTTTGTCTTGTTGCGTTAGGTGAGTTTCCTGTAGACAACATATTGTTGGGTTGTGTTTTCTGATCCATCTTCCTACTCTGTGTCTTTTAATAGGTGAATTCAGGCCATTCACATTTATTGATATCAAAGATTGAAGATATTTTAATGCCATTCTTGTAGAGTTTTAGAGTGTTTTGATATATGTTCTATTTGTGGTGGTCTGGTTGTTTATAGGAAACCTTTCAGAACTTCTTTCAAGGCAGGCTTGGTGATGGTTGCTTCCTTCAACTGTTGCTTGTCTGAGAAGGTTTTGATGCTTCCATCTAGTCTGAATGACAGTCTAGCAGGATATAGTATTCTTGGCTGAAAGCCTTTCTCATTGAGCACTCGATAGATATCTTGCCATTCTCTTCTGGCCTGTAGTGTTTGTATGGAGAAGTCTGCTGCTAATCTTATGGGTTTTCCTTTGTAGGTGACTCTTTGTTTTTCTCTTGCAGCCTTGAGGATCCTTTCTTTATCCTTATTCCTTTCCAATCTAAGTATGACATGTCTTGGTGTCTTTAGGTCTGGGTTAATTCTGTTTGGGACCCTCTGGGCTTCTTGAATCTTTATGTCTTTGGTGTTGTCTAGACCAGAGAAATTTTCGGCTATTATGGCCTGGAGAACGCTTTCTTCCTCCCCTTCTCTTTCTTCCTCTGGTAAGCCAATAATGCGTATATTGTTTCTTTTGAAGTCATCCCATAGGACTCTGTTGTTGTTTTCAGCATCTCTTAATCTCTTTTTGAGATCTCTTACTTCTTCTTTAGTTGTCTCTAATTCATCCTCAATCTTGCTAATTCTGTCTTCAGCCTCATTGATTCTATTCTCTCTGCCCTCTACTGCTTTCTGGAGTTCATCTATTTTGTTGCCCTGCTCTGATACTGTTTTAGCTTGTTCAGCTAGTTGCCTTCTTAGCTCAGCAATTTCAGCTTTCAGCTCTCTAATAACCATGAGATAATTAGAATTTTCTTCCATATTCTCATTTGTTGTTCCTGCAGTTCTGATTACAATTTTTTCAAATTCTTTACTCACTCCTGTTATTATTTCCTTAGCTAATGTTTGGATGTTGAACTCGTTGTTTTGTGCTTTGCCCTCTGGAGGACTTTTAGCTGGACTCTTGTCCTGGTTCGAGTCTCCATTATTTTTTCTTGTTGTTTTAACCATTTTATATAAGTTAAGAGGTTTTTCAATCCCTGAGTTGGAGTTCAGTGGTGTAAAAGCCTTTTTTTTCCCCCTGTAGGCTATGGTAGCCTGAGGGCTTTTAAACTATCAATAGGCTTCTTGGCTTAATCACTGACTCCTGACCAAGAGATAAAGCAGGGTGTGGCAGAGATAATCCAGTGGTTATGCAGAGAGACTTTCACAGCCCTTCAGCTATGCCACCGAGGTATAGGTCTTCTCCTGAGTTTCCCGGTTAGATCTCTGTGCCCTGGTGTCCCTCCCTGTTGCTGCTCCAGATTCTGAGGGTAGTAGCAATGGAGACTCAGAGTTGTACTTGGTGAGTCTCTGGGGAGTCCTTTCCTCCCTTCAGCTGTCCCCTTGTTGGTGGAGCAGACTGGAGGTGGTGTCTCCACTGACAAACTGTCGAACTGTTAGCAGTCACTTAATCTCTCCTTAGGCCCCTCTCTCCTCTCTGTCACCAGCCACGCGTGTTTGTACTCACGGGTGATTTACTGGGTTTCTGTGGTCATTCTAGTCCTGTCTTGTTTCGGTCCGGGTGGTCTCCTTTGGTATTCCTAGTTGATCCCCCATTCTCCTTTTCTTCTTCCTCTCATGCTTCTTCTCCTTCTCTCCTGCTCTTCTTCCTCCTCTCCTCCTCCTCATTTTCCTTGTGTATCAGTTCTGTATATTCCACAAGATGAAACCATCTGGTAGTCTTTCTTCCCTTTATTTATTTTTGCAAAGCATACTCATCTCCAGTTCTATCCATTCCCAAAGAACACTACCATCTTTTTGATTGCAGAGTAGTATTCCACGGAATAAATATGTCTCATAGCTTCTTTAGCCAGTGATCTGTTGATGGATATTTAGGCAGCTTCTAGTCTCTAGCCACTGTGAATAATGCAGCTATGAATGTGGTGGATTATTCTCACTGGCATCTGAAGTGTTGCTTTAAGAGTATGCAGGGGAGGCAGTCATGGTGTATCTCTAGACTTAGGATCAACAGATGTTACTAAGGAGCTGCTCTGTACTTGGCTTAGGGCTGAGGGCTCCTGCTTTCCCTGGACACTCACAAGTTGGAGGTCTATTTGGATAGGGAAACTGAGGGACAGAATGGGGTCAAGCTCGTGGACAGAGGTAAAAAATGAGAGATCAGGGAAGGGTTTGAGCTAGTCATGGAACTGCAGGAGGAGGTGGATAGATGGCAGGGGGTGCAGTGGGAGTATGAGATTGTTGGGAGTGAGCTAGAGGAAGGGATATGTGGCAGATGCTTCAAAGTGGAAATGAGGGAGTGTATGCTTCCACTGTATCCTCAGTGATGGGTACAGGGTGGGATGGTAGGGGACTTATACCTCTTGGAGACAAATGCAGATAATGAGATCTTCCTCCTTCCCTAACTTCTGAGTGTCTGCCTGTTTAGTGCTAAGCTGAGAGAAAAGTAACAAGGAAAACATTTGGGGAGGGTTACTCACACTCATCAATGGGGTTTGGATGGGGTACCTCCCTTCTTTTATTGTGGTAAAACTCACTTAACACATAACTCACCATATTAATATTTTAAAACAAGCAATTCAGTGGTGTTTAGTATACGCACAATGGTGTGCTACCATGACTGAAATCTAGTTCCAGAACATTTTCATCACCTCCCAAGGAAGGTCAGTACCCACTAGGCAGTCACTCCTTATAACCTTTTCCCCTGAATCCCTGGCAACCACTAATCTAATTTCTGTCTCTATGGATTTGTCTGTTCTCTGGACGTTTCATATAAATGGAAGCATGCTATATTTGTCCTTTTGTCCTTTTGTATCTGGCTTTTTTCACTTAATGTAATGTTTACAAGGTTCATTTATGTCATAACACATACCTTCTTTTTTCCTCTTTGCAAATGAATAACTTTCCATTGTACAGATGTGCCACTTGTCAGTTGATGGATATTTTTTTATTGGGGAATTAATGTTTTACATTCAACAGTAAGTACAATAGTTTGTACATGCATAACATTCCCCAGTTTCCTATATAACAATACAACCCCCATTAGGTCCCCTGAATCCTTCTTGGACCTGTATTCTCTCCACCCACCCACCCCAGAGTCTTTTACTTTGGTGCAATATGCCAATTCCATTTCAGGAAACTTGTGTTTTCTTTTCTGATCTTGTTTTTCAGCTTCTGCCTGAGAGTGAGATCATCCCATATTCATCCTTCTGTTTCTGATTTATTTCACTCAACTTGATTTTTTCAAGGTCCATCCAAGATCGGCTGAAAACGGTGAAGCCACCATTTTTTACAGCTGAGTAGTATTCCATTGTGTATATATACCACAACTTGCTCAGCCACTCATCTGTTGTTGGACACCTGGGTTGCTTCCAGGTTTTGGCTTTTACAAACTATGCTGCTAAGAACATATGTGTACACAGATCTTTTTGGATGGATATGTTGGGTTCCTTAGGATATATCCCCCGGAGAAGAATTGCAGGATCATAGGGTAGGTCCATTTCTAGCCTTCTGAGAGTTCTCCAGACTGTTCTCCAGAAAGGCTGGACCAATTTACATTTCCACCAGCAGTGTAGGAGGGTTCCTTTGACCCCACACACTCTCCAGCGTTTGCTGCTGTTACCTTTTCTGGTGTATGACATTCTCACAGGAGTGAAGTGGTATCTCATTGTTGTCTTTATTTACATTGCTCTGACAGAGACTTGGAGCATTTTTTCATGTGTTTCTTGGCCTTTTGGATCTCTTCTGTGGTGAATATTCTGTCCATGTCCTCCCCCCATTTTTGGATGGGGTTATTTGTTGTCTTGTTGTTGAGTTTGGCAACAAACTTTAGATATGTTGGTTATTAAACTCTTATCTGATGTATGGCATGTAAAGATCTTCTCCCATTCTGTGAGGGGCCTCTTGGTTTGGGTATTGGTTTCTTTTGCTGTGAAGAAGCTTTTGAATTTGATGTAGTCCCATAGGTTTATACTTGCCTTAGTCTTCTTTGTAATTGGAATCATTTCTTTGAAGATGTCTTTAAAATTTATGCGGACAAGAGTTCTGCCAATATTTTCTTCTAAGTATCTGATATTTTGTGGTCTAACATCCAAGTCCTTGATCCACTTGGAATTTTGGGTTTGGTGAAATACAGTGGTTCAGTTTCATTCTTATGCATGTTTCAATCCATTGTTTCCAACACCATTTGTTGAAGAGACTCTTCTTTCCTCATTTAATAGTCTGAGCCCCTTTGTCAAAGATTAGATGTCCATAGGTGTGGAGGCTCAGTTCTGGGCTCTCAATTCTATTTCACTGGTCAGTGTGTCTATTCATGTTCCAGTACCAAGCAGTTTTGATGACAATGGCCCTATAATACAATTTGAGATCTGGGAGTGTGATGCCTCCAGTTCTGTTATTTTTTCTCAAGATTGTTTGGCAATTCTAGGTCTTTTCTGGTTCCAACTAAACATTTATAGCATTTGTTCTATTCTCCTAAAAAATGTGCTTGGGATCTTGATAGGGATAGCATTAAATTTGTAGATGGCTCTGGGTAGTATATTCATTTTGATGATGTTAATTCTACCAACCCATGAACATGGAATATCTTTCCACTTCTTTGTGTCTTTTTCAATGTCTTTGAGTAGTGACTCATAATTTTCAGTATACAAGTCTTTCACTTCTTTGGTTAGGTTTACTCCTAGATATTTTATTGTTTTAGTTGCTATAGTAAAAGGAATTGATTTCTGGATTTCAATTTCTTCTAGCTTAGTGTTTGCATAGAGGAATGCTACTGACTTTTGAATGTTAATTTTGTAGCCTGACACCTTACTGTATTGCCTGATGATTTCCAAAAGCTTCTTGCTGGATTCCTTAGGTTTTTCTGTGTATGCTAATCATGTCATCTGCAAATAAGGAGAGTTTGACTTCTTCTCTTCCAATCTGTATGCCTTTAATTCCTTGCTCCTGCCTGATTGCTATGGCAAGAACTTCCAACACTATATTGAATAGTAATGGTGATAGTGGGCAGCCCTGTCTAGTACCTGATCTGAGGGGAAATGCTTCAAGTTTTTCACCATTGAGTATGATGTTGGCTGTGGGTTTGCTATATATAGAATCCACTATCTTCAGGAATTTTCCATCTATTCCCATTTTTTGTAGTGTTTTGATCATAAAGGGATGTTGTATTTTGTCAAAGGCTTTCTCTGCATCTGTTGATATGACCATGTGGTTTTTGGTCTTGCTTTTGTTGATGTGGTGGATCACATTGATTGATTTATGTATATTGAACCAACCTTGCATGCCTGGGATAAACCCCACTTGGTCATGATGAACAATCTTTTTAATATACTGCTGTATCCAGTTGGCTAGAATTTTGTTCAGTATTTTCGCATCTATGTTCATCAGAGATATTGGTCTGTAGTTTTCTTTTTTGGTTGTGTCCCTGTCTGCTTTTGGTATCAGAGTGATGTTGGCTTCATAGAAGCTGGCAGGGAGTATTCCAGTGTCTTCAATCTTCTGGAAGACTTTTAAAAGTAGAGTTATTAGTTCTTCTTGGAAGGTTTTGTAGAATTCATTTGTAAAACCATCTGGTCCAGGACTTTTATTTTTGGGGAGATTTTTGATAACTGTTTCAATTTCATTAGCTGTGATGGGCCTGTTCATGTTATCTATTTCCTCTTTACTTAGTTTTGGAAGTTGGTAGGTATCTAGGAAATCATCCATTTCTTCCAGGTTCTCTAGCTTGGTGGCATATAGTTGTAGTTGATGGATATTTGAGTCGTTACCACATTTTTATTATTTTGAGTTTCTCTGCTATGATTATTGTTATTTTTTGTCTGAACACCTGTTGTCAATTCTTCCATCTTTTCAAGATGAACTCTCTACCTTCTAAAAGCTACTGCTTTTTGACTTGGATGTTTCACAAAGACAATGGCTGTGACAGCCACAGGAAGACTCCCCCTGCAGCTCTGGCTGCCTTTGATGCCAGCCAGACACCTGTTGTTTTCAGAGTCTCTTTCCCATGATGACTGAGGCTTCCGGCCATTGGGGGGCAGGCATATAAGGCCAACAGAGGGGTCTTGGTTCCTTGAAGTGGACCATTGTGAGACATAGCACTGACTGAAATCCGCCTGCAGCTAATGGACCCTCAGCCACCCAGAGACTTCAGAGAGGCTAGGTTGAGTCAGCCCATTGGTCAAGTTCATGCTTCCTGAAGACCACACTCGTCCTGAACATCCATCCAGCATGCTTGCTGGTTTTCAGTTCAGACTGACCTTGGACCCTGTATTGTTCACCATAATACTGTTTATAATCGCTACCCTGTGTTACTGAGTGCCAAGTACTTGTATGTAGATTATTTCCATTTATATCCTCCTGAAAAACCTGTGCAGGAAGGTATCATAAGATCATTTTGTAAGTGGGGAATTAAAGGCTCAGAGAGGTTAAGTCACTTCTCTCAGACTTCACACTTAGTAACTGCTAGGGTTGAGTTTCTTGGCTAGCATCCTCACTATTGTGACCAGTATATCATCTGCTCCATAGAATTCAGCCTTGGTGGGTTCTGTGTTTCATTGTGGGAAACTGGGGAGCAATTATCCACTCTCTGGACAGTGTCTTAGAGGAACTAAAGGGAGGACCATGGGATTCCAGATGTTCCCTCTCAGCCTGCAATCAGGTAGACCCATCAGACACTTAGCTTTCTACTATCAAGAGTTATCACTGTGCTCAGTGTATGCATGATGACTCTGCTATTTCTGGTAATCACCCCTTTCTCCTTCTTCTCCTTCTCCTGCTCCTCCTTCACCTTCTCCTCCTCCTCCTCTCTTCTTCTTCTTTTTCTTTTTCTTCTCCTTCTTATTCTCCTTCTCCTCCTCCTTCTTCTTCTCCTTCTTCTTCTTTTTCTCCTTCTCCTTTTTCTTCCTCCTCCTCCTCCTCCTCCTCCTCCTCTTCTTCTTCTTCTTCTTCTTCTTCTTCTTCTTCTTCTTCTTCTTCTTCTTCTTCTTCTCCTTCTCCTCCTTCTCTTCCTCCTCCTCCTCCTCCTCCTCCTCCTTCTTTTTCATCAGAACACTGCTTAGCTCTGGTTCATGGTGATATGGAGGATTGAACCTGGGACCTTGGAGCCTCAGGCATTAGGGTCTGTTTGCATAACTATTATGCTATGTCCCCACCCTCTTTATTTTCTTTATAGAGGGTGAAAAACAGGGAGAGATAGAGATGGTACCTACTAGGCTTCTTTTCTAGACCAAGCTAAGAGGTGGGATAGGCAGCTGACAGACTCTGCTAGGGGTTCCTTTTCACAGATGAATCTGAAAACATTTCTAACCAATGGCTGTGGTCAGCAGAGCATTACTTATGAGAGAGAGAGAGAGAGAGAGAGAGAGAGAGAGATTGAAGAAACTCAAGTCCTGAAGTCCTGATCCTGGATATAGTACTGGCTGTTTTGATACAGATGAATTAATTTAGTCTCTCAGTAAATATGAGGGGTGGTGCTATTTGCTCTAATTTTGAGCCTGGAGATAGCTCACTTGGTAGAGTGTGTGCATTACCATGCTTGAAGTCTTGGGTTTGAGCCCTGGAACCATATGGGAAAGGCTGTGGCATTTGGATGGTCAAATGGTGCTGTGATGTCTCTCCCCTTTCCCTCTGTTTCTCTCTCTAAATAAAAAATTAAGAAATTTGGTCTGGGAAGCTGCTCTGTGGTGTTGTACATGTGTGAGGACCTGAATTCATTCCTCAGTATTGTACTGAAGTGGGTAAATAAATAGAGTAAGCAAAATATTGTTTCCCATTTTATAGGTGAAAAAATTGAGACTAATGGATATTAGGAGGGCTGTTCAGAAACACTGTCCAAGGACATGGAAGACATTGGAATTTTTTTTATTAAATTTTTTAAATTATATTTATTTTGATAGAGACAGCCAGAAATCAAGAAGGAAGGGGGTGATAGAGAGGGAGAGAGGCAGAGAGACATCTGAAGCCCTACTTTATCACTTGCAAAGCTTTCCCACTGCAGGTGGGAACCAGGGGCTCAAACTCAGCTCCTCACACACTATAATGTGTGCGCTCAACCTGGTGTGCCACCATCTGGCCCCTCTTTTTTTAAAAATTATTTATAAAATTGAAACACTGACAAGACCATAGGATAAGAGGGGTACAGTTCCTACCACCAGAGCTCTGTATCCCATCTCCTCCCCTGATGGCTTTCCTTTTTTTTTTTTTTTTACCAGAGCACTGTTCAGCTCTGATTTATGGTGTTGCGGGGGACTAAACCTGGGACTTTGGAACCTCAGGCATGAGAGTCTGTTTGCATAGCCATTATACTATCTACCTCTGCCCTATGGCTTTCCTATTCTTTAACCCCATGGGAGCATGGACCCAGGATCATCATGGGGTGCAGAAGGTAGGAGGTCTGGCTTCTGTAATTGCTTCCCCGCTAAACGTGGGTGTTGACAGGTCGACAGGCTGGGAGTACGGACTGCTACTGGAATTTCTGAGCCTGAGTCTGCTGGGGAAAAATTGGTCTTAGAGCTTGTGGGTGCTTTCTTTCCCCTGACTCTGGGGTGGCACGTTCCTACTTCTGAGATGCACATGTTGTGTGTGGTCCTAAGTCACAGAGCCCAGGATGGAGGCAGGATGGGCAAGAGCAGTAGCAGAAGGAGGCGGGGGAGGAGGGAGAGCAGGTGCTGCTTCATGGCACAGGGGATGCCAGGTTGGCTCCACCCTGGTGTGCCAGCTGCCTGGGCTGTTTCCTGTCGGTCTGTGACTCTCTTGGTCCCACATACCCAGGGGCTAGAGGACAAGGGGCTGCTTCCCCCTCAGTCGGTTGCTTTGGCAACCCTGGGCAGGATGCAAGTGGTCTCCCTGGTAACGACTGGGAGCCCTGCCTGCAGGGATGGAGGGGAGTGAACTGGCTGCGTGGCACAGGCAGTGCTGGGCCAGGGCCCTAAGACTGCAGGCTCAGACTGGCTGCCCATTGGCCACTCCCCAAGAAGCACTGTGGGACTTGAGGGCCTGCCCAGACCAGAGTCGCTAAGTGGCCTGCCCGGGGAGAGGGGCAGGTGGGGGTGGGAGGGGGGAATGTAGCTCTGAGGGACAATCCAGCTCCATGCTTTATTAAAAGATGCTTATCTGATGTTATTACCCAGATCCTGCTGCTTCTAGAATGAGCAGGTGCTGATGCCTGTGAGGGACAGGGCCTGGAGAAAAGAAGGGCTTGGTGGGGAGCTGGTGGGGAGGATAGACCAGGCGCTGAAGGCAGGCAGGAGGAATTGACTTTCTCTCGCTAAGTTGGGGGTGGGGTGGGGTGTGCATGGGGAGAGCAGATATCTGGACCAGAAATTCTCCCAGAGTAATAGCTGGGTAATTCTGATGGAGAAGGCTTCTTACTTGACAAATGTACATGAAGCATTACGATGGGCCAGGCACCCTCCTTGGTGTGAGGACACAGGGGCCCACAAAACAGATGAGGGCTTGCCATTGAATTTCCGTTTCAGTAGGGGAGGCAGAATGGGACAAAAATGACAAAAGGCCAAGTGACAAACACATAACAGTGAATCAGAAGAGAAGAATAATTGCCAACATGCCGCATGTTAGAGTCTCTGCTAAGTGCTTTACACATATTATCTCACTAAATCTTTTAAATGGAAGCTTAGAGAGGTTAAGTCTCCTGCCTAAGGTCATATGCTGGTATGAGGTAGGGCTGGGATGCTAGCCAAGATCTCTCAGGTTTCTTTGGAAGAAGGAAAGAGAGAGAGAGAAAGAGAGAGAGAGAGAGAGAGAGAGCTTGTGTATGATATCAGAACACCATTGTGCTATTTATGATGTTCTATTTATGATGTGTTGTCTGTCTTGCTTTTATGTAGTGTCAAGGATAGAACCGAGGTCCTCAACCATACAAGGCTTATACTCTATTGCTGAGGAACCTCACTTGTTCTGTGCGCTCTCTTTCTCTCTTTAAATATTTATGTTTGAGAGAGAGAGAGAGAGAGAGAGAGAGAGAGAGAGAGAAAGAATGAGAGAATACATCACCTGGCACATGCACTGCAGAGGATTGAATTTGGGACTTTATGCTTGAGAGTCCTAATGCTTTATCTATTGTGCCACTTCCTTGACCACTCTCTTGTTCTTTGAAATGCACTTTACATATTACAACCACTTTAAATTTTCAGAAGTCTTTGCAAAGTTGTACAGGGAATTTCTGTAGCCTCCACACCCAGTTTCATTTACATTATTAACATCATACATTCATTTGGGGCTTTTGTGACAATGAATCAACATTGACAGACTGCCATGAACCATTGTACATACATTGTTCATATGTCCAGTGACCCATTGCCATTGTCCATACTTGATTCTGATTTCCTCAGTTTCCCTTCATATTCTTTCTTTTTTCTCCTGTAGCAGCACCCCAGCCAGGATGCCGCATGCTAGTTTGGATTACCACATTCTTTGCTTCATTGTCTTGTTTCCTTAAGCTTTTCTTGGTTGCCACAGTTTTTCCTAATCTCCCTGCTGGGTGGCCCTGACTGTTCTAGTGCACTAGTTAGGTATTTTGTAGACTGTCCCTTTGTTGGGATCTGACCACTTTTCCTCTCATGACCAAATGTAGCATAAGAGCTGGAAACTGCAGCAGTAACATACCGTTTCCATAACATTACATTCGTGCTGCATACCACCAATGTGACTTATGCTGATGTTGATTTTGATCTTTTGGCTGAGGTAATGCTTATCATCTTTCTCTGCTGTGAATTCAGTTCAAGTTATCCTTTCTCTCCTTTTTCTTGTTACACCTTTCAGAAGAAGGACCCTGTGTGCAGCATGTCCCAACTTCTTTCTTTTAAAAAATTATCTTTATTTTTATTTATTGGATAGAGGTGACCAGAAATCAGGAGGGAAGGGGTGATAGAGAAGGAGAGACAGAGAGACACCTGCAGCCCTTCTTCACCACTTGTGAAGCTTCCCCCCTGCAGGTGGGGGCTGGGGGCTTGAACCTGGGTCCTTGTGTAGTGTTCAATCAGGTGCACCACCACCCAGCCCCTCTTTTGTTTTTAAGAATTTATTTATTTACTGGAGAAAGTCTGCACATGAAAGACTGAGAGGGAACGGGGAGGTAGAGAGAAATACCCGCAGCATTGCTTCACTACCTGCAAAACTTTGTCCCTGAAGATGGGGTCTGGGAACTTGAACACAGATCCTTGTGCATTGTAACATGTGCACTCAACCACTCAGTCTCATGTCCCAATTTCTTGAAGGAAATTTCTCTAACTGCCTTGTTCGATATTCTCCCGTGAATTTGTCCAGCACTTATTATTTGGGCAGAGACTGTGAGAGAGGAATCCAGGGAGCTGGGATGGAGTAACTGGATGAAGGAACCATTTTAACCCATGTTCCTCCAGGGGGTGCTCCTGGTGTGTCATATGTGGAAATGTTCATTTAGCATTCTGGCCCTGCCTATTAGATCCCACTGGCCAGTCCAGCTGTCACTATGACATTGAAAAACGACTCTTGTATATTCAAAGGCACTCGGGAAAGGGGGCACAACCACCCCCCAGGCAAGAGCACCAAGCTGGGCATGGAGGGCATCAGGGAAGGGAGTTTCTGGCAGGGGATCTAGAACAATCTCCCGTGCTTGGGGCCAGAGCTCTGGCTGGTGCACTGCTATCACTCAGTTGGGAGGGACTAAGCCTAGCTCCATGTAGTCTCACCCCTCCAGGCCAAGAAACCTGCAGCCGCACATCAGGAAACCACATCTTTCTCATCTCTGATCTCAGATCAGGTTTGTGCTCACAGAGGCTATGCCCACAGAGGCAGAGCAGGAAGGTGAGAGAGGGCCCTTTTTGGGGTGAAGGGAAAGAGGGGAGGACACAGAGCTGCTGGCTTCCCCAGTCTCTCTCTGAACATCTGTGGCCCCCAGGATGTTGTGTTGGCTGTTCCAGAGGTTGGGTTGGGGACAGAGAAGGGAGGCAGGGCATTGCCAGGGAAGGTGCTGGCAGCCCCACCTGCTCCTGGTTCTCACTTTCACTTCTTCCTGCTGGCTTCCTCCAGCCTCTGCCTGGCTGATCTTCTCGGGGGTCTTGGAGGGGGGCTGTCTGGAGTGTGTGTCCCGGAGCCCTGAGAGCTTGGTAGATCGCAGTCAGCCCTGAAGAGTGGAGTGAGACATGTGTGTCTGCACTCGGCCTGTGCCAGTCGTGATGGGGGCAAGAGAACTGAGACCTCACTGTCGGGCATCATCTCTGCCCTGGAGGTGCTCACAGCCGGCCTCAGCCAATCCCCACAGTCCTCCTTGTCAGAAGGCTCCAGAAGCCCTTCTTTTGCTCCATGTTTCCTTTGTTTTCCTTGCCTTTTGCTGATCTTCGAAACAGATTCTTCCGCAGGGGAGGGTCAGGCCATTGGTCACCCGAGGTCCTCTGGATCTGAATTTGTGGGTTGATGCTCAGGAGCTGATGGCAGCTGACTGCAAGGGACACTGAGGGCACAACGGCTCACTCTGATGGTGATTCAGATGCCTATCCTGAGGGAAGCTACTGAATGACCTGTCTTATAAGTGACAATATCACTTTGATGGCGTAGCAAGTTCTTGGCCAGAGTAGGGGCCAGGGAGAGGCCTGGCAGGAGACTTACGGTAGTTGTCAGGGGGCAGAGAGAACTGTCTTTTTTTTTAAAATCAACCGTTATTGGGAGTTAATGGTTTACACTGCAGTTATTGACACATGAGTGCAATCTCTCATCTCCCTGTGAAAGTTCTCTGTAGAACACACTCACCTGTAACTTAGGTTCTTCCCATCATCATGCAACAGGACCCCAAGGTTCTCCCACCTAGAGTCTCTGCTTTGGGCAATACACTATGCTTAGTCCCAGTTTCGCTTTGTATTTTTGCTCTCTGTTCCGATTTCTTTTCTTTTTTTTTATTTCTTTATTGGGGGATTAATGTTTTACATTCAACAGTAAATAACAATAGTTTGTATATGCATAACATTTCTCAGTTTTCCATGTAACAATACAACCCCCACTAGGTCCTCTGTCATCCTTTTTGGACCTGTATTCTCCCTCCAACCCACCCCAGAGACTTTTACTTTGGTGCAATACACCAACTCCAGTTCAGGTTCAACTTGTGTTTTCTCTTTTTTTTTTTTTTCAAACTCAGTCAATTTCTGCTTTGCGTTTCTACTTCTTTTTTTTTTTTTTACATGCATAACATTCCCCAGATTCCCATTTAACAATACAACCCCCACTATTTCATTCATCATTTTTCATGGACCTGTATTCTCCCCACCCACCCACCCACCCCAGAGTCTTTTACTTTGGTGTAATACTCCAATTCCATTTCAGGTTCGACTTGTGTTTTCTCTTCTGATCTTGTTTTTCAACTTCTGCCTGAGAGTGAGATCATCCCATATTCATCCTTCTGTTTCTGAATTATTTCACTTAACTTGATTTCTTCAAGCTCCATCCAAGATGGGCTGAAAACGGTGAAGTCACCCTTTTTAATAGCTGAGTAGTATTCCATTGTGTATATATACCACACTTGCTCAGCCACTCATCTGTTGTTGGACACCTGGGTTGCTTCCAGGTTTTGGCTATTACAAACTGGGCTGCTATGAAAAGAGGTATACACAAATCTTTTTGGATGGGTGTGTTGGGTTACTTAGCATATATCCCCAGGAGAGAAATTGCAGGATCATAGGGTAGGTCCATTTCTAGCCTTCTGAGAGTTCTCTAGACTGCTCTCCACAGGGGTTGGACCAATTTACATTTCCACCAGCAGTGCAGGAGGGTTCCTTTGTACCCATAATCTCTCCAGCATTTGTTGCTGCTACCTTTTCTGATGTATGTCACAGGAGTGAAGTGGTATCTCATTGTCTTTATTTGCATTTTTCTGACAATCAGAGACTTGGAGCATTTTTTCATGTGTTTCTCGGCCTTTTGGATCTCTTCTGTGGTGAATATTCTGTCCATGTCCTCTCCCAATTTTTGGATGGGGTTATTTGTTGTCTTGTTGTTGAGTTTGGCAAGCTCTTTAGATATGTTGGTTATTAAACTCTTATCTGATGTATGGCATGTAAACATCTCCCATTCTGTGAGGGGTCTCTTGGTTTGGGTAGTGGTTTCTTTTGCTGTGAAGAAGCTTTTGAATTTGATGTAGTCCCATAGGTTTATACTTGCCTTAGTCTTCTTTGTAATTGGAATCATTTCTTTGAAGATGTCTTTAAAATTTATGCAGACAAGAGTTCTGCCAATATTTTCTTCTAAGTATCTGATATTTTGTGGTCTAACATCCAAGTCCTTGATCCACTTGGAATTTTGGGTTTGGTAAAATACAGTGGTTCAGTTTCATTCTTCTGCATGTTTCAACTCATTTTTCCCAACACCATTTGTTGAAGAGATTGGCCTTCCCCCATTTAATAGTCTAGGCACCTTTGTCAAAGATTAGATGTCCATAAGTGTGGGGGCTTACTTCTGGGCTCTCAATTCTATTTCACTGGTCAGTGTGTCTATTCATGTTCCAGTACCAAGCAATTTTGATTACAATAGCCCTGTAATACAATTTGAGATCTGGGAGTGTGATGCCTCCAGTTCTGTTCTTTCTTTCAAGACTGTTTTGGCAATTCTAGGTCTTTTCTGCAGAAAAGACCTAGCATTTGTTCTATTCTCCTAAAAAATGTGCTTGGGATCTTGATGGGGATAACATTAAATTTGCATATGGCTCTGGGTAGTATATTCATTTTGATGATGTTAATTCTTCCAACCCATGACCATGGAATATCTTTCCACTTCTTTGTGTCTTTTTCAATTTCCTTGAGTAGTGTCTCATAATTTTCAGTATACAAGTCTTTCACTTCTTTGGCTAGGTTTATTCCTAGATATTTTATTGTTTTTGTTGCTATAGTAAAAGGAATTGATTTCTGGATTTCATCTTCTTCTAGCTTAGTGTTTGCATAGAGGAATGCCACTGACTTCTGAATGTTAATTTTGTAGCCTGACATCTTACTTATTGCCTGATGATTTCCAAAAGCTTCTTACTGGATCTGCCCCTATTTCTTAAGTTCCACCTATACGTGAGATCATTTGGTATTTGTCCTTCTCTCTCTCTTTAGCTTATCTCACTTAACATGATGTCTTCAAGTTCCATCCAAGATGAGGCAAAGGGAATGGCTTCATAATTTTTAACAATATATATATGCCTTACAACTTTCTTGTCTGTTATGGACAGCTAGGTTGCTTCTAAGTTTTGGCTATTACAGATTGTGCTGCTATGAGCACAGATGTACATAGATCTCTTCTTATGGGTGTTTTTGTTTTCCCCAGAAGAGAAATTGCTAGGCCATAGGGTAGGTCCATTTCTAGATCTGTCTTCTTCTGGAGTGGGGAGGCATGTGGATAGAAGGTCAGCCTGAAGATCTGGAGGTGGGAAGGGATACAGAGTAGAGCTGTTGGAAGACAGATCTCTGGGACTCTGACTTCTGGGCCAGTGGTCAACCAGGTAGGCAGATGGCTTGTCCTGGGAGAGCCAGGAGGGTGAGCCATTTTGGGGAAGGGAGGTGTCATGCTGTGTGTGCTGGTGCCTGGGTGTCCTTGTGAGTCCCACCCAAGAACCTGACTGTTACTGAGAGGAGAGACAGGTGAGAGGGGCAGTGCTGGCTCTGTGCTCTTGGCTCCATCCCCATCCCCAGGGCACCATCTATTATGAGTATCCTCTTAGCTGCCACAGCTGGCTCCCATAGCTCCTGAATTCTGGGGCCTGCAGCCCTGAGCTGACTGACTGGGCGGGTTCCAGTGCACACACCGCTGGGAAAAGCAGCCATCAATCAGCAGGGACTGGCCAAGGCTGAGCAGATTTTCCCAGGGTCAAGATCAAAGCCTTAGCCCCTCACCCTGGGGCTCAACAGTTATCAAGTGATCAAACTGTCGGGAGATAGAGGGTTAAACAGAATGTGGAGAAGTGGGCTGAGAAGTGAGCTAGCCAGTGGGAAAAGGGAAAAAGGGAAGAGCAAAAAATACCCCCCCCCACACACACACACTGTTTGTCACAGCTCCAGAGTGTGGAGACTTCATTGGGCTATTATCCCTGGTGTTTGAACAGTGCTTAAACTACCCCTACCTTCACCAGGAGTCCCAGGGTGAGTGGGATTGTCCTGCTTTGCAGAGGGGGAAACTGAGGCCTAGACTTTCATGAAAGTATCAATGTCTGAACTTCTGGATCTTATTCCAGACTCTTTTTTTGGGAAGTGGGGGGAGGTCTCATAGAATCACAGTGTTAGGTTAACACTGTGCTTGACTCTCTCTCTCAAGAGACAGATGAGGGTGAGCAAATGGAGCCCCACCCACTTAGCCCCGGTAGCCACCTTTTTTTCTTTTGAGTCCCTGGGACTATGCAGCTTTTGGGAGAAGGCAGAGCTCAGACCAGAAAGAGTATCTGTCCCTGCCAGGCTCTTGATTATTCTCTCTCAGATCCCCCACACCAACTTTTTTTTTTTTTTTTTTTTTTGGTAGAAAGCACTCTCTTCCCCAAGCTCTGTTGTGGTTTAGTTGAATAATAACATTATAATATATTTAAAAGTTTGCAAGGTGGTAATGTGTTAAATGTGCCCATTGTGCAATGCAGTCATTCCCACCCTCAAGTTAACATAGTCATCACCTCACACAGTAGCATAACTCATCTTTTTTTTTTTTTTTGCCAGAAGGATTAAGATCTATTCTCTTAGCAAGTAACTCAGTATCAATAACTGTAATCACTGTGTTGTACTTAAGATACTTAGAACTGATATGTTTTTATGGCAAAGTCAGTACTTTTAAAATGGCTGATTTTCTTAATTTTATTTTAAAAATTGATTTCATGATGATTCCAATAGTATAAAATTTTAGGGGTATAGTTTTACACACACACACACACACACACACACACACACACACACACACACACACACACACACCAAGCCTGTCTCCAAAGTTTTGCACCACTGCACCAGAGAGAACCCTTCTACTCCCCCTACAGTAGTTTTCATCTGTGTCTGAATTAGTCTCCCGTATTCCACACATGATTGACAACACCTTTCACTTCCTTACTTTATTTCACTTAGCTCAATCACCTTGAGTTTTCATTCATTCTGCCCTGAAAGGCATGATGGTGCCATTTTTAATGCCCCAACAGTATCCTACTGGATATATATTTCACAGTTGGTAATTAAAAAAATCAACCTCTCCCTATTTCCCTTAACCTACTAGTCATTAACAACTTCCACTGTAGCCTCAGTTTCTGTGAGTTCAGCTTTTTTGTTTGTTTGTTTCACATACAAGTGATCCTTCTGACTTGCTTGTCTAAGCATAATGTTTTCTAGATTTGTCTCTGTAGTCCCAAATTGCAAGACTTCCCTTTTCTCTTTTCTTTTCTTTTTTTTTTTTTTACAGAGAGAAATTTTTTTTTTTTATTTAAGAAAGGATTAATTAACAAAACCATAGGGTAGGAGGGGTACAACTCCACACAATTCCCACCACCTAATCTCCATATCCCACCCCCTCCCCTGATAGCTTTCCCATTCTCTATCCCTCTGGGAGCATGGACCCAGGGTTATTGTGGGTTGCAGAAGGTAGAAGGTCTGGCTTCTGTAATTGCTTCCCCGCTGAACATGGGCGTTGACTGGTCGGTCCATACTCCCAGTCTGCCTCTCTCTTTCCCTAGTAGGGTGGGGCTCTGGGGAAGCAGAGCTGCAGGACATATTGGTGGGGTCTTCAGTCTAGGGAAGCCTGGCCAGCATCCTGATGGCATCTGGAACCTGGTGGCTGAAAAGAGAGTTAACATACAAAGCCAAACAAATTGTTGAGCAATCATGGACCCAAAGCTTGGAAAAGTGGAGAGGAAGTATTAGGGAGGTACTCACTGCAAACTCTAGTATACTTCTGCTTTCTTACTTTGGTGCCATACTCCAAACTCAGTCAATTTCTGCTTTGCGTTTCTACTTCTTCTTCCTTTTTTTTTTTTTTTTTTACATGCATAACATTCCCCAGATTCCCATTTAACAATACAACCCCCACTATTTCATTCATCATTTTTCATGGACCTGTATTCTCCCCACCCACCCACCCACCCCAGAGTCTTTTACTTTGGTGTAATACTCCAATTCCATTTCAGGTTCGACTTGTGTTTTCTTTTCTAATCTTGTTTTTCAACTTCGGTCTGAGAGTGAGATCATCCCGTATTCATCCTTCTGTTCCTGACTTATTTCACTCAACATGATTTTTTCAAGGTCCATCCAAGATCGGCTGAAAACGGTGAAGTCACCATTTTTTTACAGCTGAGTAGTATTCCATTGTGTATATATACCACAACTTGCTCAGCCACTCATCTGTTGTTGGACACCTGGGTTGCTTCCAGGTTTTGGCTATTACAAATTGTGCTGCCAAGAACATATGTGTACACAGATCTTTTTGGATGGATGTGTTGGGTTCCTTAGGATATATCCCCAGGAGGGGAATTGCAGGGTCCTAGGGTAGGTCCATTTCTAGCCTTCTGAGAGTTCTCCAGACTGTTCTCCACAGAGGTTGGACCAATTGACATTCCCACCAGCAGTGCAGGAGGGTTCCTTTGACCCCACACCCTCTCCAGCATTTGCTGCTGTTACCTTTTCTGATGTCTGACATTCTCACAGGAGTGAAGTGGTATCTCATTGTTGTCTTTATTTGCATTTCTCTGACAATCAGAGACTTGGAGCATTTTTTCATGTGTTTCTCGGCCTTTTGGATCTCTTCTGTGGTGAATATTCTGTCCATGTCCTCCCCCCATTTTTGGATGGGGTTATTTGTTGTCTTGTTGTTGAGTCTGGCAAGCTCTTTATATATGTTGGTTATTAAACTCTTATCTGATGTATGGCATGTAAAGATCTTCTCCCATTCTGTGAGGGGTCTCTTGATTTGGGTAGTGGTTTCTTTTGCTGTGAAGAAGCTTTTTAATTTGATGTAGTCCCATAGGTTTATACTTGCCTTAGTCTTCCTTGTAATTGGATTCGTTTCATTGAAAATGTCTTTAAAATTTATGCGGAAAAAAGTTCTGCCAATATTTTCCTCTAAGTATCTGATGGTTTCTGGTCTAACATCCAAGTCCTTGATCCACTTGGAATTTACTTTTGTATTTGGTGAAATACAGTGATTCAGTTTCATTCTTCTGCATGTTTCAACCCACTGTTTCCAACACCATTTGTTGAAGAGACTCTGTTTCCCCCATATAATAGTCTGGGCCCCTTTGTCAAAGATTAGATGTCCATACGTGTGGGGCCTCATTTCTGGGCTCTCAATTCTATTCCACTGGTCAGTGTGTCTGTTCATATTCCAGTACCAAGCAGTTTTGATGACAATGGCTCTATAATACAGTTTGAGATCTGGCAGTGTGATGCCTCCGGTTCTGTTCTTTTTTCTCAAGATTGTTTTGGCAATTCTAGGTCTTTTCTGGTTCCAGATAAACATTTGTAGCATTTTTTCTATTCTCCTAAAAAATGTGCTTGGGATCTTGATGGGGATAGCATTAAATTTGTAGATGGCTCTGGGTAATATATTCATTTTGATGATGTTAATTCTTCCAACCCATGAACATGGAATATCTTTCCACTTCTTTGTGTCTTTTTCAATTTCTTTGAGTAGTGACTCATAATTTTCAGTATACAAGTCTTTCACTTCTTTGGTTAGGTTCATTCCTAGATATTTTATTGTTTTTGTTGCTATAGAAAAAGGAACTGATTTCTGGATTTCAATTTCTTCTAACTTAGTGTTTGCATAGAGGAATGCCACTGACTTTTGAATGTTAATTTTATAGCCTGACACATTACTGTATTGCCTGATGATTTCCAAAAGCTTCTTGCTGGATTCCTTAGGTTTTTCCATGTATACTATCATGTCATCTGCAAATAAGGAGAGTTTGACTTCTTCTCTTCCAATCTGTATGCCTTTAATTCCTTGCTCCTGCCTGATTGCTATGGCAAGAACTTCCAACACTATGTTGAATAGTAATGGTGATAGTGGGCAGCCCTGTCTAGTACCTGATCTGAGGGGAAATGCTTCCAGTTTTTCACCATTGAGTATGATGTTGGCTGTAGGTTTGCTATATATAGACTCCACTATCTTCAGGAATTTTCCATCTATTCCTATTTTTTGTAGTGTTTTGATCATAAAGGGATGTTGTATTTTGTCAAAGGCTTTCTCTGCATCTGTTGATATGACCATGTGGTTTTTGGTCTTGCTTTTGTTGATGTGGTGGATCACATTGATTGATTTACGTATATTAAACCAACCTTGCATGCCTGGGATAAACCCCACTTGGTCATGATGAACAATTTTTTTGATATACTGTTGTATCCGGTTGGCTAGAATTTTGTTCAATATTTTCGCATCTATGTTCATCAGAGATATTGGTCTGTAGTTTTCTTTTTTGGTTGTGTCCCTGTCTGCTTTTGGTATCAGAGTGATGTTGGCTTCATAGAAGCTGGCAGGGAGTATTCCAGTGTCTTCAATCTTCTGGAAGACTTTTAAAAGTAGAGGTATTAGCTCTTCTTTGAAAGTTTTGTAGAATTCATTTGTAAAACCATCTGGTCCAGGACTTTTATTTTTGGGAAGATTTTTGATAACTGTTTCAATTTCATTAGCTGTGATGGGCCTGTTCATGTTATCCACTTCCTCTTTACTTAGTTTTGGAAGTTGGTAGGTATCTAGGAAATCATTCATTTCTTCCAGGTTCTCTAGCTTGGTGGCATATAGTTGTTCATAGAAGCCTCGCATGATATGTTGAATTTCTGCAGTGTCTGTTGTGATTTCTCCTCTTTCATTTACTATCTGATTTATTTGGGTCTTCTCCCTTTTTTGTTTTGTGAGTCTGGCTAAAGGTTTGTCGATTTTGTTTACTCTTTCGAAGAACCAACATTTACTTTCATTGATCTTTTGTATGGTTTTCCTATTCTCAATGTTATTTATTTCTGCCCTAACTTTAGTAATTTCTGTCCTTCTGGTTGCTTTAGGATTCCTTTGTTGTTCTTCTTCTAGGTCTTTAAGATGTGCAATCAGGCTGTTTATTTGTGCCTTTTCTTGTTTCCTAATGTGTGCTTGTATAGCTATGAACTTCCCTCTTAGGACTGCTTTAGCTGTGTCCCAAATATTTTGATAGCTTGTATCTTCATTTTCATTGAACTCTCGAAACATTTTGATTTCTTCCTTGACTTCCTCTTTGACCCAGAAGTTGTTAAGAAGTGTACTGTTGAGCTTCCACATTTTGGCACTGTTACTAATCTTTTCTTGATTGTTAAGTGTTAGTTTAATTCCACTGTGGTCTGAGAAGATACTTGGGATGATTTCAATTCTCTTGAATTTGCTGATGCTGTCTTTGTGGCCTAACATATGGTCTATCCTTGAGAATGATCCATGGGGATTTGAGTAAAATGTGTATTGCAGTTTCTTGGGATGAATGACTCTGAAAATGTCCAATAGTTCTAGTTTATCTATCTCTTCATTTAGCTCCCTTATGTCTTTACTGATTTTCTGCCTGGATGATCTGTCAAGTTGAGATAGTGGGGTGTTGAAGTCCCCTACTATGATTGTGTTACTGTTAATATATTGCTGTAGCTCTTTCAGTAGAAGTTTGATGTATTTAGATGGCTTCTCATTGGGTGCATAGATATTAATAATTGTTAAGTCCTCTTGATTGACTGATCCTCTGAGCATTAAGTAGTGTCCATTCCTATCTTTTTTAATCTTATGTATTTTAAAGTCTATCATGTCAGATATGAGAATAGCTGTTCCTGCCCTTTTTTGTGGGCCATTGGCTTGAATGATAGTTTTCCATCCTTTCACTTTAAGTCTGTTTGTCTTGTTGAGTTAGGTGAGTTTCCTCTAGACAACATATTGTTGGGTTGTGTTTTCTGATCCATCTTCCTACTCTGTGTGTTTTAATAGGTGAATTCAGGCCATTGACATTTATTGATATCAAAGATTGAAGATATTTTAACGCCATTCTTGTAGAGTTTTAGAGTGTTTTGATATATGTCCTATTTGTGGTGGTCTGGTTGTTTATAGGAGACCTTTCAGAACTTCTTTCAGGGCAGGCTTGGTGATGGTTGCTTCCTTCAACTGTTGCTTGTCTGAGAAGGTTTTGATGCTTCCATCTAGTCTGAATGACAATCTAGCAGGATATAGTATTCTTGGCTGAAAGCCTTTCTCATTGAGCACTCGATAGATATCTTGCCATTCTCTTCTGGCCTGTAGTGTTTGTATGGAGAAGTCTGCTGCTAATCTTATGGGTTTTCCTTTGTAGGTGACTCTTTGTTTTTCTCTTGCAGCCTTGAGGATCCTTTCTTTATCCTTATTCCTTTCCAATCTAAGTATGACATGTCTTGGTGTCTTTAGGTCTGGGTTAATTCTGTTTGGGACCCTCTGGGCTTCTTGAATCTTTATGTCTTTGATGTTGTCTAGACTAGAGAAATTTTCAGCTATTATGGCCTGGAGAATGCTTTCTTCCTCCCCTTCTCTTTCTTCCTCTGATAAGCCAATAATGTGTATATTGTTTCTTTTGAAGTCATCCCATAGGACTCTGTTGTTGTTTTCAGAATCTCTTAATCTCTTTTTGAGATCTCTTACTTCTTTTTTGGTTGTGTCTAATTCATCCTCAATCTTGCTAATTCTGTCTTCAGCCTCATTGATTCTATTTTCTCTGGCCTCTACTGCTTTCTGGAGTTCATCTATTTTGTTGCCCTGCTCTGATACTGTTTTAGCTTGTTCAGCTAGTTGCCTTCTTAGCTCAGCGATTTCAGCTTTCAGCTCTCTAATAACCATGAGATAATTAGAATTTTCTTCCATATTCTCATTTGTTGTTCCTGCATTTCTGATTACAATTTTTTCAAATTCTTTACTCACTCCTGTTATTATTTCCTTAGCTAATGTTTGGATGTTGAACTCGTTGTTTTGTGCTTCACCCTCTGGAGGACTTTTAGCTGGACTCTTTTCCTGGTTTGAGTCTCCAATATTTTTTCTTGTTGTTTTAACCATTTTATATAAATTAACAGTTTTTTCAATCCCTGAGTTGGAGTTCAGTGGTGTAAAAGCCTTTTTTTTTTCCCCCTGTAGGCTATGGGAGCCTGAGGGCTTTTAAACTATCAATAGGCTTCTTAGCTTAATCACTGACTCCTGACCAAGAGATAAAGCAGGGTGTGGCAGAGATAATCCAGTGGTTATGCAAAGAGACTTTCACAGCCCCTCAGCTATGCCACCGAGGTATAGGTCTTCTCCTGAGTTTCCCGGTTAGATCTCTGTACCCTGGTGTACCCTGGTGTCCCTCCCTGTTGCTGCTCCAGATTCTGAGGGTAGTAGCAATGGAGACTCAGAGTTGCACTTGGAGAGTCTCTGGGGAGTCCTTTCCTCCCTTCAGCTGTCCCCTTGTTGGTGGAGCAGACTGGAGGTGGTGTCTCCACTGACAAACTGTTGAACTGTTAGCAGTCACTTAGTCTCTCCTTATGCCCCTCTCTCTTCTCTGTCACCAGCCACGCGTGTTTGTACTCACGGGTGATTTACTGGATTTCTGTGGTCATTCTAGTCCTGTCTTGTTTCGGTCCGGGTGGTCTCCTTTGGTATTCCTAGTTGATCCGGGAGAGGAGAGGAGAGGAGAGAAAGCGATCTGCTGCTCGTAGCTCCGCCTCCGGAAGTCGAATCCTTCTCTTTTCTTTTCTTTTCTCTTTCTTTCCCTCTCTTTCTTTCTTTCTTTCTTTCTTTCTTTCTTTCTTTCTCTCTCTCTCTCTCTCTCTCTCTCTTCTTTCTTTCTTTCTTTCTTTCTTTTTGCCTCCAGGGTTATTGCTGGGGCTCAGTGCCTGCACTACAAATTCACTGCTCCTAGAGGCTATTTTTTCCCTTTTGTTGTCCTTGTTGTTTATTGTTATTGCTGTCATTGTTGTTGGATAGGACACAGAGAAGTCGAAAGAGGAGGGGAAGACAGAGAGAGAGAAAGGGAGGGGAAGACAGAGAGAGAGAGAAAGAGGAGGGGAAGACAGATAGAGAGAAAGATAGACACCAGCAGACCTGCTGCACCACCTGTGAAGTGACCCCCCTGCAGGTGGGGAGCCGGGAGCTTGAACCGGGATCCTCATGCCGGTCCTTGTGCTTTGTGCCAAGTGCGCTTAACCTGCTGTGCTACCACCTGGCCCCCTTTTTAAAAAGATACATTTATCTTTTAATGAGAGAGAGAGAGAGAGAGAGAGAACTGGAGAGGCAGCACCAGAGCATCCCTCTGGCTCGTGCTATCCCAGGGATTGAACTTGGGACCTCATCCATACAAATCTGTTGCTCTACCTACCCCAGTAGGCTGGGGTATGGATCTACCAATGGCCATGTCCAGTGGAGAAGCAATTATAGAAGCCAGAATTCCCACTATCTGCTCGTCATAAAGAATTTTGGTCCATACTCCCAAAGGGATAAATGTTAGGGCAAGATGACCAAAGGGCTCTGTACCTCCATTCCACCAGGACCTGAAGAACTGGTCATCAGCAATCTTATATTTATAACATCACTGCAAGGGACGTGAATCTGGAAAACACCAGAGGAAGACAGGCACTGTTTTTCTTATCTGAGAAAGGAAAAGAAAGAAAAAAGGAACCCTTGAAAGTAGTAGTAGGTGTAGGGCTGACTCTGAAAGGTAGTGAAGGCAGGACTGGTGAAAAAATTGGGCCAAATGTGTGTGTGTGTAGACAGATAGATACAGATAGATAGTTATAGAATCAACGCATATCAGTGACCTTGGGAGAACTGCCGCAGTTTCCAATGGAGGGATTGGGGACACAGAACTCTGGTGGTGGAAACCATATGGAATTATATCCCTGTTATAATTTTGTAAATCAATATTAAATAACCAATAAAAAAATTTTAAAAACCAAACAAAATAATCTATTGCTCTGCATTTTGTACCACTTCTTAGGTTGTAAGATTTCCTTTTTTAAAAAAATTTCTTTATTGGAGGATTAATGGTTTACAGCTGACAGTGACATATAATAGTTTGTACATGCATAACATTTCTCAGTTTTCCACATAACAATTCAATCCTCACTAGGTTCTCCTCTGCCATCATGTTCCAACCTTCTTTCTATTGACTGAATAATATCCTATTTATATATACAAAATATTTTCTTTATCCTTCCTCCATCAGCAGACACTTTGGTTATTTCCATGTCTTGACTATTATGAATAATGCTGAGATAAACATTGGGAGATGGTAATTCTTGGAGATATTGATTTCATTTTTTCAGATCTTCACCTAGAAATGGGATTGTTGAGTCATAAACACTCTTTGAAGAAGCATCATGTTTATTCAAAAAAGACTTCATCAATGTACATTCTCTGAAAAACTGGACAAGCTTATTACTTTTAAGCTACTGAGATGTATAGTTTCTTCTGTATTTTGGATGTGAATGTCTCATCCAATACATGGTTTGCAGATATTTTCTCCTACTTTGAAGGAATCCTTTTCATTTTGTTGGTTGCTGTGCAGAAGTTTCATAGTAGAGGTAGTCTCAATTGATTATTATTATTATTTACTTTTGTTGTCTGTGCTTTTTGAGTCAAAATAACTGCAAGGATCAGTTGTCAAGCACCTTCCCACCTATGCTTTCCTATAGGAGTTTTCACTGATTTTATATTTTTATCTTTAACTTATTTTGAGTTATTTTTGTGTGTGTGGCATGAAATAAGGGGCCAATTATATCTGTGTATATATCAATATTTATTGAGTTATTTCAACATTTATTGAAAACTCTGTTCTGCACCTTTGTTGTAAATTAATTGACTGTATATGCATGGTTTTGTTTTTGCCCTTCCTATTCTGCTTCATTAAAATCTATGTTTTTTATGAAATACTTTTTTTTGTTTATTTTTTTATGTATTTATTTATTTCCCCTTTTTAAAAATTTTTTATTTAAGAAAGGATTAATGAATAAAAACATAAGGTAGGAGGGGTACAACTCCACACAATTCCCACCACCCAATCTCCATAACCCACCCCCTCCCATGATAGCTTTCCCATTCTCTAGCCCTCTGGGAGCATGGACCCAGGGTCATTGAGGGTTGCAGAAGGTAGAAGGTCTGGCTTCTGTAATTGCTTCCCCGCTGAACATGGGCGTTGACTGGTCGGTCCATACTCCCAGCATGCCTCTCTCTTTCCCTAGTAAGGTGTGTCTCTGGGGAAGCTGAGCTCCAGGACACATTGGTGGGGTCTTCAGTCCAGGGAAGCCTGGCCAGCATCCAGGTGATTGAAAAGAGAGTTAACATACGAAGCCAAACAATTTGTTGAGCAATCATGGATCCCAAGCTTGGAATAGTGGAGAGGAAGTGTTAGGGAGGTACTCACTGCAAACTTTAGTGTACTTCTGCTTTCAGTTATATATTTTGCAGTAGTTTATGGATACGTGTGCACATAAGCTCTCTCTCAAAGAAACTGGTGTATATCTAGGTTATGGGACTTTGTTAGAAGAAATACTTTTTTAAAATTACCATGAGGGTTATCTCAGGGGCTTGGTGCCTGTACTACGATGAATCGGTTGCTTCTGGCAGCCATTTTTTCTTTATATTTTTTATTTGATAGGGCAGAGAGAAATTAAGAGTGGAGGGGGAGGTAGAGAGGGAGAGAAAAAGAGACCTGCAGGTCTGCTTCACTGCTTATAAAGCATCCTCACTGCAGTTGGGGAGCGGGAGCTTGAACCTGGGTTCTTGTGCATGGTGACGTGTGAGCTCAACTGGGTGCAACACTTCCTGGCCCCTAATGCCGTACTGTTTTGATAACTATGTCTTTGTGATACAATTTCAAGTCAAAAAGTGTAACTCATTTAACTTTGCTGTACTTTTTCATAAGTTCTGTAGCAATTATGGGTCTTTTGTGGTTCCAGACAAAAATTTGAGATTGTTTTATCCATGCCTGTGAAAATACTATTGAGCTTTTGATAGCGACACAAATCTGGTAGGGGAAGCAATTAAAGTAGATTGCTCATTACAATTTATTTTTAAAAATTTATTGGTAGTCTAGAAATTTTAACAATATCAATTTTTCTTATCTATGAACATGAGATTTCTTTGCATTTCTTTGTGTCTTCTTCAGTTTCTTTCATGAATTTTTTATAGTTTTCAGTGTACATACTTTTAACTTTCTTGGTTAAGATTATCTATAAGTACTTTTTCTTCTTGATGCAGTTGTAAATGATATTGGTTTATTTGCCTCTTTTGGTAGAGTTAGGGCAAAATAGATGCATAATTTCATTGCACTGGGCCCCTTTTTCATTCAGTTAGAGAGACAGAAGGAGAATGGGAGAGAAACAGAGATAAGAAGAGATAAGAAGAGATGCCACAGCACCAGAGCATCCCTCTGTATGATAGCATCTCTGACGTAAAGCAGAGGTTTGAACTTATGCTGCATGCCTGGACGCAGGTGCTCTAGCTGGTCAACTATCTAACAAAGCCCCCAGTTTGTGTTTTTTAATGTCCTTTTGGACAGTTCATTGTTAGTATGTAGAAACACAAGTGACTTCTTGTATATTGACTTTGTACTCTGCAGCTTTACGGATTTCAAAAGTTACCAAAATTTCAGATCTCAGCCTCATTTTGGATGGAACCTTCGGAGTAATATGTAATTTATAAAGAGATAACTTGCTTTATCTTTTCTCATGCTCCTCTCTGGTCCTGGTATCAAAGTGATGCTGGCCTTCCAAATGAGTTTGAAAGTATTCCTTCTTCTACATTTTTGGGAAGAGTTTGAGAAGGTTTGATGATAATAATAATAATAATAAATAATAATAATTATTATTATTATTTTGCCTCCAGAGCTATCTCTGGGGCTCGGTTCCAGCACTATGAGTCCACTGCTCCTGGAGGCCAGTTTTTCCCATTTTATAGGATAGGACAGAGAGAAATTGAGAGAGGAGGGGAAGATAGAGGGGGAGAGAAAGACAGACACCTGTAGACCTGCATCACTGCTTGTGAAGTGACCGCCACTTCAGGTGGGGAGCTGGGGGCTCTAATTGGGATCTTTGTCTGGGTCCTTATTTTGTATCACGTGTGCTTAACCCGGTGTACTACAGCCTGGGCCCCGATAATAATTCCTTAACTCACCAATGAGGCTATACAGCTGTGGACTTTTCTTTGCTGGAAAATTTAAGAATATCTGTCCAGCAAACTATCCTTTAGAATTGATAAGAGAAGGGGGTCGGGCGGTAGCGCAGAAGGTTAAGTGCACATGGCTCAAAGTGCAAGGACCGGCATAAGGATCCTGGTTCGAGCCCCCGGCTCCCCACCTTCAGGGGAGTTGCTTCACAAGTGGTGAAGCAGGTCTGCAGGTGTCTATATTTCTCTCCTTCTCTCTGTTTTCCCCTCCTCTCTCCATTTCTCTGTGTCCTATCCAACAACAACATCAATAACAACAATAATAATAATAACCACAACAATAAAACAACTAGGGCAACAAAGGGGAAAAAATAGCCTCCAGGAGCAGTGGATTCCTGGTGCAGGCACTTCTTCTTCTTCTTCTAGCGTTTGCCCTTCTTCCGTAGCCAGTTCATGGCTTTGAAAGTGACTGGGATCCATGTGGATTCAGTCGGCTAGGAAGGATCGTCAGTTTCCCCAATGAATGGGTACTCACGGGATGCACCACGGGAAGGTCGATCCAATGCATCCTGGTACTGAGTCCCAGCAATAAACTTGGAGGCAAAAAAAAAAAAAAAAGAATTGGTGAGAGAAACAAACATTCTCAGACACACAGAAACTGGAAGAGTTCATAAGCAATCAGTCTACCTTGCAAGAATACTAAGGCATTTTTTCATGTTGAAAAGGAAAATGAGGGGCCAGGTGGTGGTGCACCTGGTTGAGCGCACATGTTACAATGTACAAGGATCCAGGTTCTAGCCCCTGGCCTTCACCTGCAGGAGGAAAGCTTTGCATGTGGCAAAGCAGTGTTGCAAGTGTCTCTCTGTCTCTCTTCCTCTCTGTCACCCACTTCTCTCTTGATTTCTGGCTGTCTCTATTCACTAAACTAATAAAGCCAATTAAAAAATTCAAAAGGAAAAGGAAAGATACTAGGTAGTAACATGAAAGCTTGTGAATGTGTAAAGCTCAGTGGTAATGGTGAATATGTCTTTGAAATAAAACTGCTTTAATGTGGTCCAGGAGGTGGTACCATGGATGAAGTGTTGAATTCACAAGCATCATCCCCAGCATCACAAACACCAGGGTGATGTTTTGCGTCTCCGTCTCTCTTTCTCATTAGTAAATATATAACTTAAAAAAAAAAGCTAACAGGGCCAGGCACCTGTTTAAGCACTCTCATTACAGTGCACAAGGACCCAGGTTCAAACCCCTGGTCCTCACCTGTAGGGGGGAAGCTTCAAAAGTGGTGAAGTAGGACTGTAGGTGTCTCTCTGTCTCTTTCCTTCTCTATCTTCCCCACCCTTCTCAATTTATCTCTGTCTTTATCTAACTAATAAAGAAAAGAAAAATATTTAAAAAACTAGCATTGCAAAAAAAAAAAAACCTAGCATTGCAATCAATAGTGATATATAAATCACTTATAGCTATAGTATAAAGGCTAAAAGATAGAATTAACACATCTATAACAACAATGATTTGCTAATGGATATCAAATGTGATATGTATATATATGTACATATATATATATGAATTATGACACCAAAAACAAAGTGTAGGGAGCACTGAAAATGTCAAGCATTTGTATACAAGCAAATTTGGTTGTTATTTGTTCAGAATAGACTGTTATGACTATAAAATGTCTAATGTAAACCTCATGGCAACCACAAAGCAGAAGCCAATAGTGGATAAAAAGAAAAAGGGAAAGCAATATAAGCAAACCACTACAGAAGATTATCAGATCATAAAGGGAGACAGCAGCAGAGGAATGAAGGGACCAAATCTCAGAAAACAACTAATAAAATGGCAGTAGCAAATTCCTAGCTTTTAATAACTGGATATAGTCTAAACTCCCAAACCAGAAGGCAGTGGCTAAATGTATTTTAAAAAAAAACACCGAACAAGTTTCCTAGCTATAAGAAATTTTCTTTAACATCAAGGGCACTTATGTACTGAAAGGTTAGGGAGCATAAAAATTATCCCATGTAAATGGAAACCAGATATGTTTGACTTAATATCAGACAGAATAGAATTGAAGTGAGAAAAAACTGTAATAAGAAACAAAGTCATTATATAATGATGAAGTGGTTAGTTCATTAAGAAGAAATAATTTTATTAATTATATTCAGCATCATACAAATTATATTTATACTCCGTACCACAGCATACCAGCATATAAAGAGAATAATAGGACAAATATAAGCAGGTCTGAAGGGGTGAGTAGACAATCATACAGTAATACTAGAATATTTTAGTGCTCTACTTTCAAAATTGCATAGGTCATCCAGACAGGAAATCAATAGGGAAACACTGAACTTGAACTGAATTTAAACCTAATGGACCTAACAGGCATATAAAAAACATTCCTTAAGATAGTAGCATGATAGTGACTTAACATGCACCAAGTGTGGGTATGAAAATATTCCTGAAATCTGTTAATTCTGTAAGGCAATGCTAGATCACTAATAAAAAATTATTAAAGAAGTACCTAATATGCATTCTTCTCAAGTGCTCCTGGAACATTCTCCAGGATAGGTCATATTAGGAGAAAGCAATCTTAACTTGTTTAAGAAGACTGAAATCATATCAACTATCTTTTTCAACTGTGATGGTACAGAATTAGAAGTTAAAACAAAACAACAGGAGAAAGACTGCAAAATTCACAAATACGTGGAGATTGAATAACACACTCCTGAACAACCAGTGGGCCAAAGAAGAAATCAAAGGAGAACTTAAAAAAATATATCCCTAAAGGTTGGAATAGTGTAGATGAAGAGTTGGGGGGGGGGGTGTCTCCAGTTTGTAGATAACTAGTAGGCTTATTTTAATTATATTCCAAAGGGCCCATGACTATACTAGTTTTTTTGTTTTTTTTTTTGTATTTTGTTTCTTTAACCCGAGCCTGAAATCTGATATGCAGGTGGATCCAAGTTAGTGTCTGGGGAGATGATGTCATGGTTGGAAAAAGGACCAGAAAGCTGGATCAGGGAAGAGAGTAGCTCCTTAATATGGGAAAGGTATAAAAATATTGTTGACTGTAAACCCCATTGATTTGATGTGATCTGGGGCCCATATTCAGCTTAGGAGCCTATGTGACCTCTTCATCCCTGTAGATCTGAGCTCACATTCTGTGGTCATGAGTAGGAATGTTGTAAGCTGCCCCAATTTCAGGACCCATCTACCTCAGGTGGAACATAGAGTATGTTGTCCAGCCTCCCATTGGAGGATGTAACATTTTCTACCGCTGTTGATCCAAGCTTTGTAATATAACTAAAATAGGCCTACTAGCTATCTACAAAACAGAGACCCCCCAACTCTTCATCTGCACTATTCCAGCCTTTAGTTTCATGATTAGTCAACAATTTGTTTGGCTTTATATGTTAACTCTTTTCAGCCACCAGGTTCCAGATGCTAGCATGATGCCAACCAGACTTCCCTAGACAGACAACCCCACCAATGTGTCCTGGAACTCTGCTTCCTCAGAGCCCCACCCCACTAGGCAAAGAGAGAGACAGGCTGGGAGTATGGATTGACCAGTCAATGCTCATGTTCAGTGGGAAGCAATTACAGAAGCCAGACCTTCCACCTTCTGCATCCCACAATGAGCCTGGGTCCATACTCCCAGAGGGATAAAGAATAGGAAAGCTATCAGGGGAGGGGATGGGATACAGAATTCTGATGGTGGGAATTGTGTGGAGTTGTACCCCTCTTATCCTATGGTTTTGTCAATGTTTCTTTTTTATAAATAAAAAATGAAAAAAATATCCTGAGACAAAAGTGGAAATTTCAAAATTTACGGATTATAACAAAAGCAATTCTAAGAGGGAATTTCATAGAAATCCTTAAATTAAGAAAAAAAAATCTCACAGAACCTAATTTTATACCTCAAGGGACTAGACAAGAAAACAACTTAGGCCCAAAGTTAGTAGAAGGAAAGAAGTAACAGAGATCAGAATAGAAATGAGGCTACTGTGAATAATTATATGCTACCAAGTTGAGATAATTAGAAGAAATGGATAAGTTCCTAGAAACATACAATTTATCAAGATTAAATCCTGAAGAGATAGAAAATCTAAGAAGAGCAGTAACAAATCAGGGAATTCCCTCTGAGAGGGGCAGAAATAGTCTCTCTTGCTCCTGACTGGGGCTGTCAGAAACCCTGGGACTGAGGAGACCCATGACTCTGGTTTGGATGCCAGAGGATAGAGAAATTCCGAGGATGAAACTGTGAATGACAGGGTGTTACACATATGGCTGTTTCTGCAGCATGCTTAGAAATTGGAACTTTGATTATCAGATGACTGGCTAAAGAAGTTATGGGCATATATTCCATGGAAAACTACTCTGTGTTCAATATTGTGTCTTTGGGGCAAAATGGATGGAACTGGAGGTGATTAGGCTTAGCAAAATAAGTAAAGAAATTAAAGACAACTACCAGATGGTTTCACTCATGTGTGGAATCTAGAGATCTGATTTACATGAACTTGCCAAAAGAAAAAAAAAATCTAAACAAAACAGAAGCAAGCAAACTGTTTGTAAGACTTATGAGACTTATGGTTGTTATCTTTGGGAGGTGGGAGAGTGGGCATACAAAACTTTGGTGGTGGGTGTGATGTGGAACTATACATTGTAAACTTATAACTTGTAACAAACTATTAATAACAAATAGAATTAAAAAAAAGAAATTGGAGCTTTGACACATGAAGTTCTTTCTTATTCCTTTACTATAAAACATGAAGGAAACTGCTCTAGGGAGTTTTGGTCTCCTCATCCGAACCTGAAGTTGAAGCTGTGTAAAAGAAAGAGGATGGGAGTGGGTATCATAATGATTATTCAAGACTTTTATGCCTGAGGCTTTGAAGTCTCAGGTTCACTTCCCTAGCACCATTAGTCAGAGCTGAGCAGTGCTCGTGTGTGTGTGTGTGTGTGTGTGTGTGTGTGTGTGTGTGTGTGTGTGTGTGTGTGTGTTCTGTGCTAGGGTGAGAAGTTCATTTCTGGAAGGGAATTTCCATTTCAGGGTTTGGAATTCATGAGTGCAATTGAGTTTTGAATTTTGAGGCCTAAAATCCATGTTTAAACTATCTGTTCTAGGGTTTGAGTTCTAGGGTTGAGAAGAGATTCCCTTTTTGGACTTGGAGTCTGATTATCAAAGTGAAAGACTTGTGCTGTGGGAGAAAACAAAGAGCTTCAACATCCTTCCCCATTCTTTTTTTCCTTCTAGACAACACTTCCTGGGGCAAGTAATAGAGGCATAGACAGATGAGCTGATGTCTAGGTGACCTGCATTCTAGCCCTTGCTTGAATGTTAGGCTAAGGATAAGTCACTCATAAGATCTAGGCCTCTAGCTTAGAGTGTGGCCAGACAGTGGTGTTGACTCACAAAGCGCCATCCAAGCTCACTTGATCCTTCAATGACACTAATGGAGGGCTCCAAAAGCACCAATGGCCATTATTCAGTGAGCCAAATCCATGATGACAGCACTCAGGCTGCCCTGGGCACTGCCAGCTTGGTCCAATTAGTGCCAATCAGATCTTAACTTGTGCTGAGGGTCCCTTGGGGAGAGGGAGCACATACTGGGTTATGTTAAATCTGGGTCCTTAGGGCTTTGTGTGTGACTCTGGCAGAGGGCTAGGAGCTGGGCTGGGTTGGGCCCATGGCCTCTGTCCCCAGTGGATCAGCTCCTATAGCCCTGGCAGTGGGACAGACAGATGTTCTGTGAACCATAATCTGAAGGGGTCTGGTGCTGTCCTGTGTGCTCTGCACAGGACTGAGATGTAGAAGGATAGTTGAGTCCTTGAATATGAATACCCAACCTGGCTAATACCCAGCTGAGAAACATGGGCTTTTATATAGGACCACAGCTCTAGCCCCCTCTCCTGTTTCTTTCTCCCATGGTTCTAATGTGGGGCCCCCTATTCATAGCCAGAGTTGTTGGGAAGAGAAACTTCTATTTTGTTCATCCTGGGTTTTCCTACTTTCTGAAGGAGCAACCTGAGGTCCAATTGGGTGGACACCCTTCATATTGCCCATGTCCACTCACCCTGGTCAGCAGACCATGAGTGGGGAGTCCTGTCTCATGGTCTTCTATGCCCCATCCACTCTTTTTGCAGGTGGGGTTTCCCATCTTGGTGGGCCTCCTCTTTCTTTACTCAAATGAGGATAGTAGTAAATGGCACAGAAATATAAAGGTGAGGCCACATGGGACAATTTCTCTAATGTTCTAGAGGGTTGTCACTCTTGGGACAGAATCTTTTCCAAGTGGCTTAGGAAACTTGGGTACCAGAGAGTATCAAGTTTTCTTCAATACCATGTCTATTCCAGGGGTGTGGGCCCCCCTGAGTTTTCAGGAAGCCCCAAACCTCACTCTTTGGCTTGACAAGGGTACATGGTTGGTTTAGACACCTGTGGACCCTCTGGGAAATGGACACTCAACCCAGACAATGAATTCTGCTGCATCCCAGTATCCCTCTGGGGTTATCTGAGGCAATCTGGGGGGTCTTGGGACATTCAGTCTTGACTTGGAGGTAAGGTGACAGAGGAAAGCAGGTTGGACAGAATGCAGCTGAGGAGTTGGCCTTTGCTGTTAATATGTTGCTATAGCTCTTTTAGTAGATGTTTGATGTATTTAGATGGCTTCTTATTGGGTGCATAGATGTTAATAATTGTTAAGTCCTCTTGATTGACTGATTCACTGAACATTAAGTAGTGTCCATCCCTAACTTTTTAAATTTTATTTATTTTAAAGTCTATCATGTCAGATATGAGAATAACTGTTCCTGCCCTTTTTTTGTGGGCCATTGGGTTGTATGATAGTTTTCCATCCTTTCACTTTGAGTCTATGTTTATCTTGTTAAGTGGGTTTTCTATAGACAGCATATTGTTGGGTTGTGTTTTCTGATCCATCTTCCTACTCTGTGTCTTTTAATAGGTGAATTCAGGCCATTGACATTTATTGATATCAAAGACTGAAGATATTTTAATGCCATTCTTGTAGATTTTTAGTGTTCTGATATATGGCCTATTTATGGTGGTCTGACTGTTTATAGGAGACCTTTCAGACCATCTTTCAGGGAAGGCTTGGTGATAGTTGATTCTTTCAACTGTTGCTTGTCTGAGAAGGTTTTGATGCCTCCATCTAGTCTGAATGACAGTCTAGCAGGATACAGTAGTCTTGGTTGAAAGCCTTTCTCATTGAGCACTTGATAGATATCTTGCCATTCTCTTCTGGCAGAATTCCTGGTTAAGTGGAAAATTGTGTGGATGGCTCCTGGAAGCCCTTTATTTTAAGCAGCTTTATAGTGAAATATTTCATTTAAAAGTCTGGACCTTCTTTCTTCAGTTTGCTGTAGTCTACATTCACTGAGTAGAACTTGTACTGATCATTGGGACCCAGTTTTCTCCAGGGTTCCGGGTTATTCTTCCTGTCCCAACTGACATCTGGGTTGAACAATGCCAGGTGCATAACATACAGTGCTGCTCCAGTATCTCCAGCTCCAATAAAGATGAAGAGGGGCATCAAGCTAGGATGCTTCTGGCCTGAGAGATGATTTGACAGAGCATGGTTTCTACAGAGCTTGAGATCAAACCTGCAAGGCCTGGGACTGTGTACACTCTGCACCAAAACTGTGCGGACATCCAAAGTCACCCAGCACCCCCCCCCCCTCTTTTAATGGCTTCCTCTACCCCAATCTCAAACTCACTGTTGTGACCTTTGGCTTCCTTTTTTTTGCTGGAGGAGCTTCTGCTATAGCTATTATTATTATTATCTTAGCTACTGCATTTCTTAATCTTACGGTTTTTGTTAGGACTTTTATCATACTTCTTGGAGTTTTCTTTGATTGATCTTTTCATTAATTAAACATCCTTAGGGCTGTTATTCTGAAGTCTTCTTTAGGAAATCTACATGGCTCTGTTGTTTCTGTTCTTAGTCCTAGGAAATTGTCTTGATTCATCAATGTGGGTAATTTCCTCTGTCTTCTTATTCTGTGTGATGCTCTGTGCAAACCTGGGCTGGGGTTCTGTGCATGAATGAGCCTGGGTATTGACCAGGAGTTAAAGGCATGGGTGCGTAACTGCTGTGTTTACAGGCTTGTGACTGAAAGGAGACTGGTGTCTCAGTCCCAGGTGGTGACAGAGTTAACACTCTGGGATTTTCTGGGAACACAGTTGGACATGATATGGGCCAGCAAGGGAGCACATCAGGCATTGGGACCTTGTTGCTAGATGGCTATGCTTTAGAAGGTCCCTGGGGGTGTTTGTAGACTGTAAGGACACAGCTGGCTTACTATCAGTCAGGTGTAGATTGGTGAGGGCCTATCTATCTGCCAGCAGCTAGCACTCATGATAAATATCTCTCAGTCCCCAACTTAATCAGCTACTTGCTAGGGGTAGGTGAAGCTCTCCTCCAGGAATCTCCTTCTATTCTTTTATTTTCTCCTCTTCTCCCCCCCCCCCCTTTTTGGTTGTTGAAATGATAACTCATGAATTCCAGGCCCTGGGGCCAAGACAAAAGGTGAGAGGGTCTAGGAGATAGTTCAGTGTGTTAGAGCACATGCTTTGCAGGCCTAAAGACACTAGAGATCCCAGGTTCAGCACTATGTATCCACTGCTCCTGGAGGCTATTTTTCCCATTTTGTTGCCCTTATTGTGGTTGTTATTATTTTATAGCTGTTGTTGTTGTTGTTGGATAAGACAGAGAGAAATTGAGAGAGGAGGGGAAGACAGAGAGGAGGAGAGAAAGACAGACACATGCAGACTTGCTTCACCGCTTGTGAAATGACTCCCCCCCCCCCGATCCCCGCAGGGAGCTGGAGGCTCAAACCGGGATCCTTATGCTGGTCCTTGCGCTTTGTGCCATGTGCACTTAACCCGCTGTGCTACCACCCTGTCCCCAATAAATCTTTCATAAAAAATTCAGTCAGGGTCTGGGAGGTGGCACAATGAGTGAGGCATTGAACTTGGAAAAACAAGGTCCTGAGTTCCGTCCCCAGTATTCATCGTATGTCCCACGATGATGCTCTAGTTCTTTTTCTTACTATTTTGTGGTAATAAATAAATAAATAAATAAATAAATACATAAATATTTTAGATCTGGGCCTGCAGCTGAGCCAGGCCCTTATCTTTTTAAATTTTTTTAAATTCCCTTTTGTTGCCCTTGTTGTTTTATTGTTGTAGTTATTATTGTTCTCGTTGTTGTTGGATAGGACAGACAGAAGTGGAGAAAGAAGAGGAGCCAGGGGCTGATTCTTGCACTTTGCGCTACTTTCACTTAACCTGCTGCACTACCGCCCGAGTCCCATAAATAATTTTTTTAAGTGAGAGATCAAGTGATCTGTTCATTCATTCATTCATTCGTTCACTCATTTATTCATCTTTTTATTTCCTTGTGGCATAGATGTTCTGCTGGACCCTGGGACTAAAGAAGGTCAGACAAGAGGAGCTGGCCAGTTAGGTTGAGTGGAGTCAGGGAGGATTCCAGGAGGAGAGGGTTGTTATGAAGAATGGTGGGGGAAGTTCAGTTGGGACTTTCAGTTAGGAAGGGCATGAAGATGGAGAAGGCTTTGTTCAGGGCAGGGCTGGTCAATGATTGTGGCCTGAGAGGGCAGGGGCCCTTGAGTGGTGGGTTGAAGATAGACTCAGGAGCCATGGGTATCATCAATCCTTCCACCCTTGGGCAGGTCATGTCACTCTCCAGTGTCAGCGTATTTGCCTCTAAGATGGGGACAGGATGCTGGGCATCAGAGCTGAAGGCCGTAGTGGATGCACCTTGTGAAGGAGTTGGCCCAGGCTGGTTGGAGAGGGCTGGGAGCCAGGCCCTGTGGGTTTTGTTAGCCCTGAGGGCAGGTATGTCTGTGTGGGAAAGTAGAAGGCAGTCCTCTCTGTTTTGTAAATCATTAAATTCTTATCTTGAGTTTGTGGTGTCCACACTGCAGGAGGCAGCTGAGGCAGCTGGGAACAAAGTGCTAGATTGTCCAGGAAGGGATGGAGGCCCTGTCCTACCCCCAGATCCTCCTTGCTGGCCCCTTGGTCATGGCAGGTGAGGTGGGGTTGGTGGGGAGAATGGAATGTTCTAGGCTGTTCTGTGCTTCTCGTCTTCTTTTTTTTTTTAAATCTTTATTGGGGGATTAATGTTTTATAGTTGACAGTAAATACAATAGTTTGTACATGCATAACATTTCTCAGTTTTCTACATTACAATACAACCCCCACTAGGTCCTCTGTCATCCTTTTCCAGGACCTGTACTCCCCCCCCCAACCACCCCAGAGTCTTTTACTTTGGTTCAATATGTCAATTCCAGTACAGGTTCTACTTGTATTAAATTTAATATTTATTTTACTTTTTTGTTGCCATACACTTTAATCACATTTTAAATATTGATGCAGAACTATTGTAACTTAAAATCATATTTGTTGTGAATTTAGTGAGTTCATTGCATATATTGGATATTAATTCTCTGTCAGATATATGTTATGTGAATATTTTCTCCTATTACTGAGGATCTTAGACCTAGGGTTCTTACCTGACTCAAACTATAACCAAGATGCATAAGATAAATCAGATAGGGAGCTGAACTGTGACTAACCCAGTAGAGCACATAGTTATGCTCAAGAACCTAATTTAAATCCCTGGTCTTTACATGCAGGGGAAAAGCTCTTTTCTTTTTATCTCTTTGTCTTGCCTCATTCACATTGTCTGGTGCCCTTCATGATCCAGCCTCAGCAGACTCAAAGGGCCACTTGTGTAGCCTGAGAGATGCAGTGGTTAAGGCACTGGACTTTAAAGCATGAGGTTTCAAGTTCAGTTCCTGGCATCAAATGCACCAGAGTGAAGGTCTGGTTCTTTACTTCTCAGTCTTTTATAATTAAGTACATTGATCTAAACACACACACACACACACACACACACACACACACACACACACACACACATAAACACACACACACACACACACACACACACACACACACACACCTCTTCACATGCTATTCCCAGGACACATAGCCCTGTGTCTGTCCCCTTTGCTGTCTGTTGAAACCCCTCTTTACCTTGGTTGCCCCTCTCCGGCACCCACCCCCACTTCTGCAAGTCCAGCAAGTCTCTGGGGCCTCTGGTGAGCCTCTGGGGCTCCCTCACCCCAGTGCTCCAGAGACACATAGCAGTTTTTTTTTTTTTTTTTTTCACTTTCAGTGCTTAATGCTGAGAAAGTGAAGGTCTGTTTAGTCTTGTCCGGCTAACATAAACCAGCCGGAACCAGCCATGGCAGGAAACTTGGCTGTAAGTTCCCTTATTTGGGTTGAAGTTAACTGTTTTTCATTGAGAAGCAATAGGGGACTTGAGGAAGGGGGTACTTAAGGGGGGAGTCCCCATTCTCTAGGATGTGGCCTCTTCAGATGTGACCAAAGTGTCTGTGACTCAGGGGCTGGTTCAGGGACACCTGCCATACCCACTGTCTTGGATGGAAGGTCATATGGTCCCACTCACCCCTTTACAAAGGAGAAACTAAGGCTCTGAGAGGGGAGTGGGGTGCCAGAGTCCCAGGGCAGGTAGAAACAGCCAGAGGGTTTGAACCCGGAGCTCCTGACTGCCTGATGTTCAGCTCTCTCTGCTGTTCCAGAGTCTCTCTGGTCTAAGGGTGGTAGGGGTGGACTCCCTCTGGGATCTGGCTGGAAGTGGCCTGCAGTCTGGGACTCTTCCAAAGTTTCTGGAGAAGCAATTAGGTACAGAGGCCTGGAGTGGGGAGTCCAGGGGGAGAAGGACTAAAAGGAGGAAGGGGGAGAGAGGGAGGGATGATGTGTGGGAAGGGAGTGGTGCTGAGAGGCTGCAGAGTTGATCCTGATGTGGACTCTCCTGCTGTCATTGTGACTTGGTCTTTGTTATGGAGGCTTGGTGTGCCTTTGCATATCTCCAAAAGGAGAAGGTCAAGGAGCAGTGTTTATCACTACTGGGCATGGGCCATGCAGACCAGCTCACCAGGCAGGCGCACTAGTTCTCTGTGCCTAGGCTTCCCTTTAGGGAGCAGAGACATGGCCTCTTCATGGGTTCTCTGCAAGTACAAGAGCTTTAGAGTTAGAGTTGTTTCTGCTTTTGACTCAGACACTTAGTAGATGGGCTACTAATTAGGGGCAGAACTTGGAAGCCTGGGCTTCTAGAAGGAGCACTGAGACTCATTGTAGGGGTAGCAAGAACTCAGGTACGCACAGTGTTTGCACCTGAGCGCCATAAGCAGAGTGGGGAGTGGGGAGTGGGACAGGAAGCATGGCAGCCGTTGAGCTGAGCCTGGTTCCCCAGATAACTTGAGGTTGTCTTCCCTGGCTCACTCCTAGGCCCCTACTCCAACACCAGTGCATGCTTAGATAGTCTTTCTAGAGGAAGTCTGCCATTTAACAGCCTTTAACAAGAACGTCTCAAAGCTGGGGAGGTAGCTCAGTGGGTAGAATTTTGGGTTCACACAATAAGAGGCCCCGGGTTCCATCCCTGGCACTGCACTAAACAGATCTCTCTTTTTCTCTCCAGGTAAAGCACATACTTTACTTTGTGGGAGGACCTGGGTTCAAACCCCTAGCCACTACATGGGAATACCACACAAAGGGGAGTTTCATGAACAGTGGACCAGTGCTGTGGTCTTTTTCTCCTTCTCTGTCTCTCAACCTTTACTTTATTTTAAAAATATATATATATAGAAGGCCCATAAGGAATGGTGGAATTATGTAGGCATAGGGCTCTTGGTAGCAAAAGAAAGTAAATGAAATAAAAATCTTTAAAACATTGGATATTGGGTAGGAGTAGATAGGATAATGGTTATAAAGAGATTCTCATGCCTGAGGCTCTGAAGTTCCAGGTTCAGTCCCCTGCACCACCATAAGCCAGAGCTGAGCAGTGTTTTGGTAAGAAAAACAAATTTGAATATTGACATCCAATTAAACAACATCTATCTTCCACTTTGAGAAAAATGTGTCTCTTTTATTCACATACTATTTTCACAGAGGACATACAACTGGGAATTAAGAAGCAGTAACTGACCGCTGAGAGATGAGAGAGGTGTTAGAAAGTATAGGCCTGAGCATTCTGACTCAGAGGCCTTTGGTGATGGGGAAATGAGGGCAGAAGCCATAGTGTTGTTTACTACGAACATTCCAGGCTCTGTTTCTTTAGCCATCTCTCGAATACTATTATCCAGGGTTGTTTAGAAAGGTACATTAAATGTCTGCTGCAGGGGCCCTCATTTACAAAAGAGTGGCTCATTGCCAAGAGCCAACTGCCACCTAGTGAAACATTAAACTCCGCATTACAAGTCAAAGAAGGAGGTGTGAGGGAGGTGGGCGGTGGTTTGCCCAGTTAAGTGCACACATTACCACGCATGAGGACCCAGGTTCAAATTCCCAGTCCCCACCTGCAGGAGGGAAGCTTCACAAGTGGTGAAACAGTCCTGCAAATGTCTCTCTTTCTCCCTCCCTCTCTTCTTAGTCTCTCTCTGTTCTATCAAATGAAACAAGAGAAGAGAAAAAAACAAAAAATGAAAATAGAAAGGAGATGTGAGAACTGGGTCACCTGTAGGAGTCAATGAAGGCTTAATTTATTTCAAAACCCTGTCTGTCTGTCTGTCTGTCTGTCTATCCATCCATCCGTCACCTATTTTGAGAGAGAATGGGAGAAGAGATAGAGAGGGAGTAGAGTACTGCCCAGCTCTGGCATGTGGTGGTGCTGAGTTGATAGACAGGGGTTCATCTACAAAGACCCCCTGGATCATATCAGAAGTCTATTCACTGTTTCGCAGTGAGAAGTTTACTCTGACCAACTGGACGGTGTGTCCACTGCTTGACACTTTTTTTTTGCTCCACAGGAAGCTCCTCAGCTGGGGACTTAGTCCCTGAACTTTTCCCAGACTCCTTCATTGATGGTTGACCCAACTCCTGGACTAGCCTGGTAGAGCGCTGCCTCCTAGTGTCTGTTTTATAGTGTATGGGCCCCACCAGGGTTAACCTTATTAATGTCCTCCTCTCCCCTTGATTCCTGGACCTCCAGTTAACATCTGTTTTTCTTCAGGCTTGTTAATATCTGTGATCAGGTCCCTTACAGGTCCTACTGGGCTTGGGAACTATTTCATCTCCCTGATCCATGACCAGCTGATCTTATAGACTGAAATTCAGGGGGAATTTGCCCAGTGCCATGGGGTGGGGCCCTCTCTCTACTTACTGTCCACACAGGGATTCAAGAAGGAGAGAGAGGCTTAAATCAATGAACAGGCCTTCATACAGGTAGACACTTTGCTGTTTCTAATATGATGAGGTAAGGTGGAGGAGAGAACATCATCATTTCGCAAAATATTAGTTCTAAACAAAAAGTAGTTCTAAAAAAAGAATTTCATGCTCTAGGTTCTAAAGTTCCAGATTCAATCCCCAGCACCAATTCAAGCCAGAGCTGAGCAGAGCTCAAGCAAGAAACAAAACAAAACAAAAAACAAAACAGCAACTAATATTGTGAGGTGATATGATAAAACATGCCCTTCATATTGTTAAGAGAAAAAGCCCAAACTGATCTTGTGCCAAGTATGATCCTCTTTGTATTTAGAACATTATATTGTGCCTTTCTCCTTTTCATCCCCTCTCTCCTCCCTTTCTTTTCCCCTAGTAGGCATTCTTTTCAGCTAGTAGGCATTCAGCCCCTACTGTGTGTTAGATACTGTTCTAGGCACCGAGGTATAGCAGGGAACAATTTTCCTGTCTTGTGGAGTCACATTCTTATGAGAAGAGGCAGACTGGGGGGAAAAAGGCGACATATGGGATGTCAGATGGTGCTAAGTGCTATGGAGAGAAATAAATCATAGGGCGTGGCAGTGATCCGGATTAGGGCTGGGGGTGGGGGCAGGAGGATGTTTACATTTAAAAATAGGTTGGCCGGTGAAGGCCTGGTAGCATTTGACTGTAATTGGGAGGAGCTGAGGTAGTAAGTGGTGCTGATATCTAGAGTTACTCTGCTCTGTGGTTTAGCACCTTGCTAGCTATCTGCCCATCTGTCCCTTACCCACCCTCGTTTATTCTGCTTGCACACAGTCCACGGCTGAATGGTTGCCCATCCAACTGTGACTAGTGGTTGTGTCTGGGACTGGGATGGGGATGGGAGATGGTAGGGGGTGGGATATTTTCATTTTTTACTTCATACACACTGGTGCTGTTTGTTTATTTACTCTTATTTTTTAAAGCATTAATTTGTTTTAAATTTTTATTTAATTTGATAGGACAGGAGATATTGAGAGAGGAAGGGGAGATAGAGAAAGAGAGACTCCTGCAGCACTGCTTCACTGCTTTGGAAGCTTCCCCTCTGCCTCCACAGATGGGCACTGGGGGCTTGAACCTAGATGCCTGCTCATGGTAATGTGTGCACTCAACCAGGTGTGCCACCGCTCAGCCTCAAGATTTATTTATTGGGGGGTGGGGTGGGGGCGGAGGAGGAGGAAGAGGAAAAGAAGAAAGGGAGAACCAGAGCATCCCTCTGGCATATGCAGTGCCAGGAATTAAACTCAGGATCTCATGCTTGTTAAGTCAAGCACTTTAGCCACTGTACCCCCCTCCTAGACCACTGTTGTATTTATATATTAAATGATATGCGTATCTTGCTTTTATAGTTTAAACTTTAAACAAGTTAAACACTTTAAATACTTTGTCCCCTCCCTTAAAAGAGAAGGTGGTGTGTAGTCTGCTCCCCACTTTGACAAGCTGTATTGAGGAATGAATAAGATACTTGACACAGGGAGTCGGATGTAGCGCGGTGGGTTAAGCGCAGGTGGCGCAAAGCGCAAGGACCAGCATAAGGATCCTGGTTCGAGTCCCAGGCTCCCCACCTGCAGAGGAGTCGCTTAACAAGCGTTCTCCCCCCTCTATGTCTTCTGCTCCTCTCTCCATTTCTCTCTGTCCTATCCAATAACGACAACAATAAAACAACAAGGGCAACAAAAGGGAATAAATAAATAAATATAAAAAAAGATACTTGACATAGACTGGCCAGTGATAGTGCCTGGTGCTTAATGAAGCTAAAAAGCATTTATCTCTTCTCTTCACTTAAGTGTCAGGACAGGGCTAGGGATGGTCCTTACATGGGGGCCCTGGGAGTCATCTTGGGCAAAGGAGGGAGGTGTATCATATGTCTCTGGGGCTAATGAACATTCTAGATAAGCAACCCCTAATGGACTTAGCTAGAAGAGCCAAGTTCTCGTTGAGCCTGTGTGGTTTGGGACACCTTGTTTCTGACATCACACTGCATCCTGCTCATGATTTTTGTCACTGTCTTAAACTATGCTACCACCACCTGCACAACTGCTTCCAGTTTATTGCAGAAAGGATTAGAAGAGTAGCAAAAGCCTTTCACCAGCAGTGATCTTCCCCACCTCTTGGCCCCGGGCAAGCATCACTAAATTCTTTACTATTATGAAAGTGACATTTTAAAAAAAGATTTTACATGTGAGCTTAATCTTGCAGTATTTGTCTCCCATCCAAATACTAACCAGGCCTGACCTTGCTTAGCTTATGCGATCTGGTGTATTCAGAGTGGTATGACTGTAGACTCAGAGTGCTGTGGCCACAGACTGTTTGTCTGACTTCTTTATCTTAGCACAGTGTCCATAAGGTTCATCCTTATTGTAAAAAATATGAAATGGATAATGTTACAGTATACATAAACATTTTATAAATATATCTTTGCTCTAGTTTATGTCTATAGGTAACATAATTATATATGTATATACAGCATTATACAGTGTGTATTTTAAATGTATGTGTGTCTGCTATACACACATATAGTGGGGTATTTTTCATGCAATAGATGTCACATAGTGTTTATTCTTTCATGTGTGGATGGACTCTTAGGTTATTTCTGTGTCTTGGCTGCAGTGAACACGAGTGTGCAGGTATCGCTTTGCTATAGCAATTTTATTTCCTTTGGATATAATCCCAGAAGAGGAATTGCTGGACCATGTGGTATTGCTATTTTTAAATCTTAGAGGAACCTTTCCACTGCACTATTTTACACTATTCTACAGATTTATATCCCCACCAATCAGCGCACCAGGGTTGCATCCCCCCCCACATCCTCACCCATGCTTGTTTTGTCTTTTAAATAAATTAACCAGCAGTTTTTAAAAATGCCTTTATTTATTTTATACTTTTAATGAGAGAGATATAGAGAGAAAGACATAAACCAAATCACTGCTCAGCTCTGGCTGGTGGTGGTGCTGGGGAATGAACCTTGGACCTTGGAGCATCAGGCATGAAAGTCTCTTAGCATAACCACTATACTGTCTCCCCAGCCCTTCATTGTGGTTTTGATGTGCATTTTCCTCTGGTTATTTATAAGTTCTCATTTGGAAGCATTCATTCAGATTGCTGGTTTTTTTTTGTTGTTGTTGTTGTTGTTGTTTTAACTTGGTTGTATTTTTTGCTGTTGAGTTTCTTACATACTTTAAACATTAGCCCCTTATCAGAGGCATGCGTTATAAATATTTTCTCTCATATCATATGTTGTCTTTCCATTCTGCTTATTTCTTTTGCTGTGCAGAAACTTTTTAATGTGATGCAACCCCACTTGTTTATTTTTGCTTTTATTATCTGTGTTTCTGGAGTCACAAATACATGTAAAAACATTATTGCTGAGGGTAATGTCAAGGTACTTTTCTCCTATATTCTCTTTTAGGAGTTTTGTGATTTCAGGTCTTATGGTTTGATCCTTAATCTGTTAAAATATTTTGTTTTGGATAGAAATACAGAGAAACTGAGAGGGAAAGGGGAATTAGAGAGGGAGGGAGAGAAAGAGAGTGAGAGGAGTGAGAGGAAAAGAGAAAGAGAGAGAGAGAGAGAGAGAGAAAGAGAGACCTCATCTCCTGAGGTCCTAGTCAGGGAATCGTTGGATTTCCTCATAGGTACTCTGGCCACTTGCTCCTCTGGTATGTGCTTTTTTTCTTTTCTTTTCTTTTTCTTTTTTTAAAAAAACTTTTTATTTATTTATTAATGAGAAAGATAGGAGGAGAGAGAGAAAGAACCAGACATCTCTCTGGTACATGTGCTGCCAGGGATCGAACTCAGGACCTCATGCTTGAGAGTCCACTGCTTTATCCACTGCTCCACCTCCTGGGCCACTGTGCTTTTTCATTTTCCTTGTTGAAAGTTAAAATATTGGGGAGAGGGAGAGAACCTTTGAAAAATACTTAGAGTTAGGATGTCTTTAACAATGGAATAAAAAGCACTAATTTGAGTCTTATAAATACAGGACATAAACTAGTACTAGTCAGCAGTTAAAAAAAAAAGATTGTAATGTGTCCTTTGGGACTAAATGGATGGTAGTGGCAGTGACTCTGCTTAGTGAAGTAAGTAAGGCAGTGAAGACCAACTATGGGATGATTTCACATATAAGTGGAACATAGAAAATTGAAACACATAAACTTGAAAAAATATATATATATAGTCAACCCATATCTATGATTTTGGGAGAATGATGATAGTTACCAGTGGATGGATGGAAGCACAGAACTTTGGTGGTAAGAGTGGTGTGGAATTATGCCTTTATTATCTTATATCTTGTAAATCACTATTAACTCTTTCATAAAAATATATCAAGAGGAAGGGAGAGACACCGCAGCACTGAAGCTTCTGGTGCCATAGCATTTCCGTAGAGCGCATTAAGGGCTTGATCCTGGGTTTCCCTGCAGGGCTACACAGGCAACTTGCCATGAGACCTCTCTTTCCAGTCCTTAGAATTTTCTCTATTTAAGATGATGTAATCACACCCAGAATGTGACACAGTGGCTAGAGTGCTGGATATACATATACATATACATATACATATACATATACATATACATATACATATACATATACATATACATATACATATACATATACATATACATATACATATACATATACATATACATATACATATACATATACATATACATATACATATACATATACATATACATATAATCATGAGCTATTGAGATCTGATCCCTGGCATCATATGTGCCTGAGCGATACTTGGGTTCTTTCTCTCTGTTATTATTAAATTATTTTATTATTACTATTTTTGCTACCAGAGTTATTGCTGGGTTCTGTGCCTGCATGATGAATCCATGGTCCCAGCAGCCACTTTCTCTTCTCCCCACCCTAACCCCCTTTTTCTTTTATATCAGGTAGTATAGAGAGAAATTGAGAGAAGAGGGAAGTTAGGGGGAGGGAGGGAGGGAGGGAGGGAGAGAGAGAGAGAGAAAGAGACAGAGAGAGGGAGAGGAGGCACCTGCAACACTGCTTGTGAAGCTTTCCCTCTGCAGGTGGGGAGTGGGGGCTTGAACCCAGATTTGTGAACATTGTAACATGTGTGTTTAACCAGGTGAACCACTGCCTGCCCCTTATTTATTGATTTATTTATCACCAGCTTACTGCTCAGCTTTGGTTTATGGAGGTGCCTCAGGAATGAAAGTCTTTTTGCATAACCATTATGCTTTCTCCCCAGCCCTATCAGTAGTTTTAAATCTTCTGTTGGCGATGCTAATGCTCAGCCAGAGTGGGGAAGCCATCCACTGCCATTTTTTAATAGAACAGATACTACAAAGTCTGTTCTAGTCACATCTCAGTTTTATGTGGCTTGGCCAAGTCACTTCACCTTGTATGAGCTTTTGCTCCCTCCTTCGCCTACAAAATGGGGATTGGCAGCTGGCATCTCCCGGTAGTTACTAGGAAGACTGAGTGAATGCATGATGTTCAGGGACACTACAAACTGACCCTGCGGTATGGTCTGTCTCTTTTGTTTAGGAGAGAGAGTAGTCAGTTCAGCTTTTCTGCTGCTAGCAATAAGATATTTTCCTGAGCACAGCATTTTGCCATAAAGGTGGGGAAAAAAAGAAACACACAAGAGAAGGGGAAATGACAGACTGAGAAGCCATAGGCAACGGCAGCCAGTGGGCTTTTTTCTTTTGGGAAGGCGTGGGTTTGAATGCACTGCTATAAATGGTTTATGCAAAGGAGTTGGAGGGGTTCATAGGGGGAGCAGCGGGAGGGAACCAGGTGCTTGGTTTCTAGCATCTGCTCCCCTTGTAGTAGGCGGAAGGGAGCTCTTTCTCCCTTCAACTTCCCTTCAGGGAAGATGGTCAGATAGGGTTCCACTACTCACTGTTCCAGGACACACCTGGCTGCTTGACTTCTAGGCCCTTCTCATCTGCATGAGAACCAACTGATACTGCCAGCAGGACTAATGGCTGTGATGACGTGGTTGATCTGTCACCTCTGGGTGCCTCTGGGACCTAGGATGTTGTAGCCAGGAGGGTTGAGGGTGACTTCAGGGTTGTGGTCTGGAGACTGGAGAAGAGAGAGGCAGGTGAGGCCAAGGAAACACCACGTCATTAGGGGTTGGCTGGTGATGCATGGGGTTAAGTGCACATAGTATGAAGCACAAGGACCCGTGCAAGGATCCTGGTTCAAGTCCCCAGCTCCCCACCTGCGGGGGGGGGGGTCACTTCACAAGTGGTGAAGCAGGTCTGTAGGTGTCTATTTTTCTCTCCCCCTCTCTATCTTCCCCTCCTTTCTCAAACTCTCTGTCTTATCTAGTAAAATGGAAAAAAAAAAAAAAAGGCCACCAGGAGCAGTAGATTTGTAGTGCTGGCAATGAGCCCCAGAGATAATGGAGGCAAAAAAAAAAAGAGGAAAGACTGTGGCCATCATCCCTAGGCCCCCCTCTTCCTCCTCCTCTTCTTTCTCTTCTTCTCCCTCTCTTCATGCTTCTCTCACAAGTATACCTTGAACACTGTTGAATGAATACCCATTGTATTAGGGCCTGGGGATCCAGAGGTTAAAAAAAAGAACCTACCAGTCATCAGGTGGCTCACAATCTACACATTGGTCCCAGGGACCAGCTGGGGGCTGCCTGTGGGTGGGTGGATGCTTGGAAATTTGGCAGGGACACCTGTTATTGGCATAGTACAACACAAGCCCAGAGTAGCAGATTTTACCATTGTGCCCAGGGAGACCCTTGATGCCACCAACCAAGACTGTACTGGTTTAATTGAGGGTGAGTTTTCTCAGGGCAGTGCTGTGTGTGGGCACAGTCCTGGAACCTGGGCTTTGGAATCGAAGGTCCAGTTCTAGCCCAGCCCAGGTGTTTTTCATATTGTGGCAAGTCACTCCTTTGCCTATTGCCTTTGCCCTCCTCATCCGCCTCACAGTACTGAACTGGGTGCAAATGCAATACGATTGTGGTGAAAGTATTTGTAGCTTTTAAATTAAGACCTGGATGGTTATTTGGTGGGCCCAAATGGTGGAAAATTATGATGTCCAAACGTCCCAGTTTAGTGGTGGGTGAGCTGGGTGGCTGCCACAGAGATCTCCTCGCCCACCTAGGTGATGAGTTCTCAGTGCTGCCTTCTATAACCCCAGGGCAATTGCTGCAAAATGCTATCTTCATGTAAACTATTCCTAGTTGTGTTAGATACTTCTTTGTCTTAGCTCCTCCCAAATTTTTGTGGGAGGAAATGGTGCTAGAACCCCCCACTCCCTCCTCCATGATAAGGGGTTCAGGCAGCTGCGCCCAGGGGAATTCTCTCGACTGGCAGAACAGCTCTGAGCACAGGCATTTCTTTTGGTCTGGGAATTCCGGCACTTCTGGGCCCCACCTTCAGACAGCTCCCCCAGGACTCACAGCTCCACCTCTGCTCTAGTGGCCTGCTAGCTATCAGCTCCTCCCCTGCAGCTAAACCCCACCTGGGGCCTGTGTGGTCTCCAGGCTGGTCCTCAGAAAGGCCAAACCTGTGACCATTCACTGGACCTCCTGGGAGGTGCTCCATGAAGTACTTAAGAGTGCAGGCTCTGGGGCTGGCAGAATAGCTCATTTGGTTAGTGCGCTGCTTTGCCATATGTGCAACCCAGGGCTAAGCCCAGTATCCACTGCATTGAAGGAGGTTTCAGTGCAGTGCCCTGTCTCTAACTACTGCTGCTGCTGCAAACTCTAGAGGTTCATCTGGTAGAATACATACTTTCCCAGGCACGAGGACCTGAGTTCAAGCTCTTAGCACCACATGGAAGCACTGTGTACAGCACCATCAGAAACACCTTAAGTGGTGGAATGGTACTGTGACATCTCTCCTTTCTCTCCCTTTCTAACTGAAATTTTAAAAAAGGACAAAGAAGTCCTTGACAGCAGTGGAATCAGGCATGTCTGGGAAATGAAAGTGCGCTCTCTTGAGGCAGCTGACCTCAGGCCAGTGTCCCAGCTCCCATCTGTCAGGTGGGCTGGTAACGGGGCTTCTTTCCCAAGTTCAGGCCAGGCAGGATTCATTGACAGCTGCCATAGGCAGGAAGAAGAGCACAGCCCTTCCTGTGCTTCTGCCCTGTGCTGAGCACACCACAAGGGTGCTCTCATTCACCCCCCACAGCTTGGTGAGGGAGGGAGGTGCTATTATTAGCAAGCTCATAGTCAGGAGAAGAAAGACACAGAGTAGGTGTAATAGAATTTAAACCCAGACTCCAGAGCCTGCCCTTCATAACTTCTTATGAAGCACCTAGTACAGGCACACAGCAAGTGACTGGGTATGAAGAACCTTTATTTCTTTTTCCTTTTTCTTCTTTCTTTCTTTCCCACCAGGGCTGTTGCTGGAGCCTTCACAACAAATCCACCATTCCCAGTGGCTATTCCCCCACCACCTCCCATTATGATAGAGACAGAAATGGGGTGAGAGGGGGAGTGAGAAAGAGAGACACCTGCAGCTTGCTTCACTAATTGTGAAGCTTTCCTCCTATAGATGGGGGCCAGGGGCTTGAACCCAGGTCCTTTTGCATGGTAACTGTGTGCTTTACTGTTTTTGACACTGCTTGGTTCCCATGAAGAGTCTTTAGGACCATGAAGTGATTGGGGTCTGACTGCCAGTGGTCCTATAGGGAGTATCCAGCTCTGGGGGAGGGGTGTCTATCACTCTCTTAGGTCTGCTCCTGATTGCAGGGCTGAAACCCCTCAGACATGAACAGGAGGTGAGACCAGGCATGGGAATAGCGGAGGGCCAGGTTTCCAAGTCCTAGGTTGCCTCACACCCCCAGGAAACAGAACCTGGGAGTGGTGAGGGGCAGTGGGGAGTCCTCAGAGGCCCTGGGGCTTCAGCTGGGTGGGCTCTGAGTGTCAGGAGTCATGGAGAGCCTTGGGGACTGAAACATTCTGTGTGTGTGTGTGTGTGTGTGTGTGTGTGTGTGTGTATGAGAGAGAGGAGGGGATGAGATGGGGATAGGTGAGGGAGGGGGGTCTCAGCCTACAGAAGAGATTGTCAGCGACCAGCTCTTCTCATAATCTGGGCCGGCCTTCAGCATCAGCCAATGTGTACAGAGCTTTGCCAGACAAGGCTCTGCTTACAGCACCACATGTGCTCTGTGTTTTGTAACCCCTTGTGGCTTCTCAATCCTCTGTCTCACCCTCCCCCACACCACCACACCCTCACAAACATCTCACTGTCTGCCCTTTCTCACCCAGCTCAGAAAGGTCGACCTTTAGGGCACAGCTGATGAATTCCAACTCAGGCCATCGATCACTTATGACTAGGGACAAGGCCTGGTTTGATGTGAGTCACGGGTACAGAGTGACATCAGCTTGCTGTCACCCGGAGCTCTGCAGGGGTGGCATGCAGTGATGCGGGCAGGGCCGTGGGCGAGGCTGGCACCAGGTGAGCAGGTGAGCGGAAGAGCCAAGGAACGGTGGTGGCGTGAGAACGTAGGTGGCCCTCCCCTTCTTCCTGGATTGTGTGTGGGGAGTTCTTAGACCTAGTGCCAAACTCCTGTTCTGCATCAATCATACCACCCTGAGGGAGAGACAAGGACCCCAGCCCTCCCAGCTGCCACCGGGATGCCCAAACTCTGAGTTTCTGAACAACCCCAGTGGTGCTTATTACTATTACTTGTTGAGCCAAGCTTGGGCCTGGAGGGAGCTCGGCAGCTCAACCAGCCCTGTGGCTGCAGGGCTTCCTGTCTGACCACAGGCTCAGGCCCGATGCAGTGAATGGGTGGGCCGGTGCATCCACCCAGCCTTCTGGGCAGCCAGTGACTGAGATCTTATCATGGGCAAAAGTCTGTTCCCGGCTGGAGGATCTGTGGCTGAGGACCTTGATGGGCACACTCTGTCCTGGCAATCGAAACCAGGCTTCTTTTTTGTTCTGGCCTTTCTGCCCACCACAAATGGTGGCCCTCTGTCTCATCTAGGTGGTCTGAATGGCTCCAAGGCCAAGCCTGGGGAATAGGAGCTAGAGTTTCCTCTGTCTCCCAGGGTCTGAGCAAGGGCTGCTGGGCCATGAGCTCTGGGGTCTGGGAGGGGCACTCAGCTCCAGGCTGTTTTCTCGGATTTCCTTTCTGTCTCCACCCCTGCTTCTGCACCTGTTGTGTTCCCATCATCCCTACCACCACCGCAGCTGTCACTGCTGGGGCACCTGTCCCAGTCCCAGAGGACGCGCCGGGGCTCCCTGGCTTGGGTTTCCTGCAGCACATGGTCCCTGTCCCTGTGTGTCCTTGTCCTCATCTCTGAGTGCTAGCCTGGACCAACCTTCAGGCAGAGGCCTTCACTCTTGCCCTGGTCCTGGGCCTGGGAGGGAGCTGTGAGTGAGATTCCTGCTTCCATTCTCCAGTGTCAAGTCCAGTCCATGACGGCACAGAGGATGGCAGGTTAGACTTTAGTCCCGAATGACGGATGGCTCCTTAGCTCTTTTTAAAAAAAATTGTCACCTAGATTTTCCTTTCAATATTTTATTTATTTATTCTTTTTTTGGATAGAGAGAGAATCTGAGGGAAACTGAGGGGGGAAGGAAGGGATAGAGAGGGAGAAAGAGAAAGACACCTGCAGTGCTGCTTCACTGCTCATGAAGCTTCTCCGCTGTAGATATAGACCAGGGACTTGAACCTGGGTCCTTACACAGAGTAATATGTGTGCTCAACCCAGTGTGCCACTGCCTGGCCCCCATCAGCTCTATCAAATGACCCCTCTATTTGGACAAAGAAGACAGGTTAGCAACCATGAGCTGCCTCCCGGCTCCCCCAGCCAGTGCCTCCTCCTTGACCTCTCTTTAGAAACTGTTCTGGATAGCAGCTCCCCACCATGTCTGGTCTTCTTTCTTTTTTAAATGTTTTTAAAAAATATTTATTTATTTATTCCCTTTTGTTGCCCTTGTTGTTTTATTGTTGTAGTTCTCATTGTCCTTATTGATGTCATCGTTGTTGAATAGGACAGAGAGAAATGGAGAGAGGAGGGGAAGACAGAGAGGGGGAGAGAAAGATAGACACCTGCAGACTTGCTTCACTGCTTGTGAAGTGACTCCCCTGCAGGTGGGCTTGAACCTGGATCCTTATGGCGGTCCTTGCACTTTGTGCCACCTGCGCTTAACTTGCTGTGCTACTGCCTGGCTCCCTTTTAAATGTTTTTAATTATATTTATTTATTTGATAGAGACAGTCAGAAATTGAGAGGGAAGGGGGAGCTAGAGGGGGAAAGAGACAGAGAGACACCTGCAGCACTGCTTCACCACTTGTGAAGCTTTCCTTTTGCAGGTGGGGACAGGGGCTTGAACCTGGGTCCTTGTGCTCAATCAGATGTGCCACCACCCAGCCTGCCATGTCTGGTCTTCTTTGCCTTCCAACACCCCAACTTGCATGTAGTGTCAAGCCCTCCTGCCCTCTACCCACTGTGCAACCACGGGACAGTCTACATCTTATGAGATTGACTTTGCTGCCCCTGTACACTGGGCATGCTGCTTCCTTTGGCTAGAGATGTATTCATTTAATGAGCAAGAGGGAGATAGAGGCAGAAAATGAACTAAAGCATCGTTCCACAGATGCAGTGCTGGAGATTGAACTTGAGACCACAGATCCTGCAGTTGCTAGATTTGCCTAGGAATTTCAGCTCTGCAGGGTGACCTCAGCCTGAGGATGCAGCAGCTGAGTCTTGGGGACAAGAGGGCTTGATGAGGAGAAACTTGCCCACTATGGAGCCCAGAGGGCAGAGGTAAATTGAGGGCAGAAAGAGAGGGGGAAAGACTCTGAGGGGGGTGTGTATGGGTGACCTTGGGATCTGAGGGTCTTCAGAGAGCCAGGGGGCCAAGGGAAGTTCCATGAATGGAACTGGAGAGCAGATATTCCAAGGTCTAGACAGAAAGGGGGAGGGGTGTGTGAATGTTTCCTAAGGCCAGGCAGGGCTTCTGCCAGGCCCTAAGGCTCTCTGAAGACACACCCAGCCCCACCTTCTGCCTATGAACTGGGCAGTGTCATAGTCCCCATCAGGTCACAGATAGCTGTGTCTTTTCCAAGCTTCCCCATGTGTGCTCTCCCTTAGAGGACAGTCTTCAGCCTGGCCACTAGGCCTCCCTGCCTTCACTTCAGCTTCATGCCTGGGATGCCATGCTCTGTCCTCTGTGAAACTCCACAGCTCTGCCTCCACATAGAGCCCTGCCATAGGTCTTCTCCATCATCTTCTCTTCCTCAGGCCCCAGAGCCCTTACCTTTTGTGGATTAGGATGAGCTTTGATATCAGGCAGTCTGAGCTTGAGCTCTGTTTGTTGTATTTACTTGTGCAGTCTTCTCTTGAGCCTCACTTTGACAGCCTGAGGGGTGGAGATTGAGACAGACCTGCAAGGGTCTGCTGGGGACAAGTTGGGGTCATACGCCTGAGCTGCAGAGCGTGGGCCCTACACTTGCAGAGTGTCATTTCTCCTGTAGACCTGTTGATGGCTCCTCCACCCCCTTTTATGTGCTTTCTGGAGGCAGAAGGGGACCCAGAGCTATAGCTGAAGGCCCTTTCTTCCTTGATTCCAGTTGCTGGGCTTGCTCATCAGTGAGTCTATTGTTAGCACTCAGCAAATGCTTATTGAATGCATGCATGAATGAATGAATGAGTGAATGATTGAATTCAGTGATTCTCTTTTCCCTTTTGATCACAGAATCCTTTGGCCAAATGAAATGTTGTCTGTTGTCCCGGTGACTAGAACAAAGAGCTGTAAAGGGATAGACAGAGAAGGGCACAGCACCGCCTGCCTTGTCACCTTTAGAGGCCTCTTTCCCACCCTAGGTAGGTGACAGGAAACCCTGAGACATAGACTGGTCGCTTCCCTTTACAGTTGTGGAAGTGGGTTGTGGTAAACAGGACCTCTATGAATCTGCTGAACCATCCCTCCCCCTGCAGGGTGTTGTGCTTGGGAGGGGCTGTTCTCCCAGTTCTTTATCCCCCCTCAAGTTACTGGGGCTTAGGGTGGGGAGAAAAACCACCACCCACTTGAGGACTCTTGGTTCCTCTGGACTCTCTGAGCCCCACCCTGCTTGGTTACTTCCCCTTCTGGGTCCAGAGTCTGGAGAACTACATGACACTGTCCCCTCTGTGGGTGTTTTCTGGGTGTCTGCTCTGTGCCATGCCACACAAGACCTCAGGAGCATCAGGGGCAGGCCTGGTGCTACAGCTGCTCCTGCTTGCTCCCTGGAACCGGTTTCATCCCCTTACCCCCCCAAATGCAGCTTGCACACCCAGTGGCAGAGTGATTTCATTCAGGTCTGCCCTGGTCTCTATTGAACCCTATAGGTGTTCCCTGATGCCCTCAGAAATAAACCACCTTCTGCACCCCCCCACACACACACATCTTGGAGGCCCTTTGGGAGTGTCCCTGGCTCACTTTGGTTTGCCACTAGCAAATTTTCTAGGCTCCTTCTGCTGTCCCTGCTCCAGCCATGCCAACCTTGCTTCCTTTGTGCTAGGTTCCCTCCAACCACAGGGCCTTTGCACATGTGCTCACTCTCTTCCCTAACCTCTCTCCACAACTCATGGAGATGCTTGCTTGCCCTTTATAGTTGCCTGCTCTGAGTCCTCACAGAACTATATGATATTATTATTGTTTTATATTTATTTATTTTTAGACCAGAGTGTTGTTCTCTGTTCTGTCATACTCAGTGCTAGGTGACGGAACACCGGACTCACACAAGCAAGACATGCCTCTACTACTTGACCCTCCTCTCCAGCCTAGCCTTCTTCCCTTTTTCCAGAACACTTTTCTGGGATTGAGGTCTCATAGGTTGGCTCCTTTGTGTGTCTGCTTAATAGAACTCTTGCCCTCTGGACTGTAAGGCCAGATCGGTCTGGTTTTGGTCATCATGGCACCTCAGTGGTAGTTTAGCTGCCAGCACATGTAGGTGCCCAGTCACTGTTTGCCAAGCTGAATTGTTGGGATGCACCTGGTGAGCCAGAGTATGCAGAGAGGCCTGACTCTGTGTAAGATCGAGGAAGACAAAGGTCTGGGAGAGACAGAGCTCAGGCGTTTGGAGGAAGAGACAAGCCCCAAGAAGGGCCTTCCTAGAAACAATCTGTGTTGCTGGTTGGGTGGCAGGAGGCCACTCCAAGTGGGGTGAAGGCAGAAGAGAAGGTGGGAGGGAGGCTGGAGTGGGGTGCCAGGCTCGGTGGGGAAGGTCCCAGGTACATTAAGAGGGCAGCACTATCCTCCCCTAAGGCCAGCCAGTATCCTTTTTGGAGATACAGGCAAGGCCATTTTAAAAACAATTCTTTTTCTTTATTGAGGGGATTAATAGTTTATAGTCAACAGTAAAATACAGTAGTTGGTACATGTGTAATTTTTTTTTTGCCTCCAGGGTTATTGCTGGGGCTCGGTGCCTGCACTATGAATCTACTGCTCTGGGTGGCCATTTTTTCCATTTTGTTGCCCTTGTTATTGTCATTGCTGTTGTTGTTGTTGGATAGGACAGAGAGAAATCGAGAGAGGAAAGGAAGACAGAAAGGGGGGAAGAGAAAAATAAACACCTGCAGACCTGCTTAACTGCCTGTGAAGTGACCCCACACACACAGGTGAGGAGCTGGGGCCTCAAACTGGGATCCTTGAGCCCGTCATTGTGCTTCACGCCATGTGCGCTTAACCCACTGCGCTGCCGCCCTGCCCTCAGTATACGTGTAATATTTTTCAGTTTTCCACATAGCACTCTAAACCCTGACCTAGGTCCTCCTATGCCATCATATTCCAGGACAGAACACTCCCCCAGCCCCAGAGTCCTTTACTTTGGTGAAATGCACCGAATCCAGTCCTAGTTCTGCTTTTTATTCTAAAAATTTTATGGAAAGACTCGGGACTTAAAATAGTAAAATAATTTTGAAAAAGAAGAAAGTGGGGGAACATCACTCTAGCTAGTGCTGAAGTGGACTACATGGCTACAGCTATCTAGACAATGGGTATATGTGAAGAAATTGATCCATAGGGCAGAATGGAAAACCCAGAAATGGATTTGTGTAACTGTGCTCCTTGTACTTTGACAAGGGTGCAGAAGCAGTTCAGTGGAGGAAGGGAGCCAGTCTTTTCAAAGGTGGTGCTGGAACAACTGAACATCACAGGAGAGAGCTGGTCTTGCCACCTACAAAATAGACCCAGAAAGGAGAACAGCCCTAAACATCCAGTGTGAAAACATGAAACATCTAGGAAAAACAAAACAAAACAAATAAAAAACAAGAAAAACTTTGTATATGTCTTTTTGAATTAATGTTTACATATTGTTTTGGATAAATACAAGTGGAACACCTGGGGGGGAAAAGGCAGAAGTAAATCATGTTGTGCATCTGAAACTAATGTAATGTTGGCATGTCAATTATATTTTTTAAAAAAAGGTATAGCACAATAGTTAAAAAAAAAAAAAACAGAAAGCCCCCCATACCTATGGACATCTAATCTTTGACAAAGGGGCTCAGACTATTAAATGGGGAAAGCAAAGTCTCTTCAACAAATGGTGTTGGAAACAATGGGTTGAAACATGCAGAAGAATGAAACTGAACCACTGTATTTCACCAAATACAAAAGTAAATTCCAAGTGGATCAAGGACTTGGATGTTAGACCACAAACTATCAGATACTTAGAGGAAAATATTGGCAGAACTCTTTTCCGCATAAATTTTAAAGACATCTTCAATGAAATGAATCCAATTACAAAGAAGACTAAGGCAAGTATAAACCTATGGGACTACATCAAATTCAAAAGCCTCTTCACAGCAAAAGAAACCACTACCCAAACCAAGAGATCCCTCACAGAATGGGAGAAGATCTTTACATGCCATACATCAGATAAGAGTTTAATAACCAACATATCTAAAGAGCTTGCCAAACTCAACAACAAGACAACAAATAACCCCATCCAAAAATGGGGGGAGGACATGGACAGAATATTCACCACAGAAGAGATCCAAAAGGCCGAGAAACACATGAAAAAATGCTCCAAGTCTCTGATTGTCAGAGAAATGCAAATAAAGACAACAATGAGATACCACTTCACTCCTGTGAGAATGTCATACATCAGAGAAGGTAACAGCAGCAAATTCTGGAGAGGGTGTGGGGTCAAAGGAACCCTCCCTACACTGCTGGTGGGAATGTAAATTGGTCCAACCTCTGTGGAGAACAGTCTGGAGAACTCTCAGAAGGCTAGAAATGGACCTACCCTATGACCCTGCAATTCCTCTCCTGGGGATATATCCTAAGGAATTCAACACATCCATCCAAAAAGATCTGTGTACACATATGTTCTTAGCAGCACAGTTTGTAATAGCCAAAACCTGGAAGCAACCCAGGTGTCCAACAACAGATGAGTGGCTGAGCAAGTTGTGGTATATATACACAACGGAATACTACTCAGCTGTAAAAAATGGTGACTTCACCATTTTTTCCATTTCATTCATCTTGGATGGACCTTGAAAAAATCATGTTAAGCAAAATAAGTCAGAAACAGAAGGATGAATATGGGATGATCTCACTCTCAGGCAGAAGTTGAAAAACAAGATCAGAAAAGAAAACACAAGTCGAACCTGAAATGGAATTGGCGTATCTCATCAAAGTAAAAGACTCTGGGGTGGGTGGGAAGAATACAGGATTCTAAGGATTCAGAGGACCTAGTGGGGGTTGTATTGTTATATGGGAATCTGGGGAATGTTATGCATGTACAAACTATTGTACTTACTGTTGAATGTAAAACATTAATTCCCCAATAAAAAAGAAATAGTACTAAAAAATTAAAAAATCATAAAATCATAAAAATAAATAAAAAAGCAGAAAGATAGGCAGGATGAGGGCTTGACTCTGCAGCTGCAGGGACAGCCTCATTTACTCAGTTTCCTCATCTGTCAAATGGGCATCAAAGCACAACCTGTATCTTGGGGTGGTTGTGAGGCTAGAACACATTATTGGGTACAATGTGCTAAGAAATGACTTCACACAGCAAGGCTTTGCATTTGCTGTTATTATGTTTATTTATAAGAGTGTGGGGTACTTTCTCCCTCCCTTGGAGGCGCTAGGCTGTGTGTGTCTTGCTGTGCAGATTTGGGGGTGTGAACCCGGAGAGAGGAGTAGCCTTGTGTGGTGTGTGGCTCCCCAGCTTCTGGGGAGATGTTCCAGGTACACCCTTAGTCTGACAAGAGGGCCAGCACTCTGGGCTCTTGCATCCAGAACCAGCCCAGCTGTCTGGCTGGTGACCCTGGATCAGGCTTGAACTCCCCTCCTCAGACCCAGCAGGGGTGGCAGAAACAGGGTGCAGAGCTGGGGCCTCAGGACACAGCAGAGACTTCCAGAGCCCAGACTTCTGAGTCCCATCTGATTCAGGACAGCCCCCCTCTTCTTATGGCTGCTTCCCTGGCCCCTATCCCTTCACCCACCAGCCTTCTATCCCCACCTGCATCTTTCCCTGGGAACCTGGATTCCTGACCATGAGGATATGGCCTACAGGTGCAGTCAGAGCCTGGAGGAGGGAGCCTACCATGGTGTGTGATGGACTACAGATCAGGGTTCAAGTCTTGACTCTTCCTCTGACCTGCTGGTGGGTGGGCTCAGGTGAGTTCCCAGACCTCTCAGAGCCTCCACTTTCCCTTCTATAAAAATGAATGTAGCAGCAATCCCAGCCATCCTGAGGGGAAATCAGGCGGTTTATGCAGCACCCTGGGCTCAGGGACTTGCCTTCCCTGCACCCTCCACCTTCTGTCTGTGCCTCCCCCCTCAGTGTGGGGTGCTGGGCTCTGCACCTCAACATTTCCTCACCGGCAGCCTGAGTTTGTGGGAGTGTGTGTGTGTGTGCTAAGTGTGGACTGTGAGCATGGGTGTTTGCTCATGGGACGTGGTAGCCCTACACATACTGGTGTCCACCTGTGTCTGTGCATAGTGGAAGGACAGCTTGGTGCCTGACTGCTTGGCTTTGTATTCCAGCTCTGCCACCTTCCATGTGGGCCCCCAGTGTCTGCTCCTCACTGCTCAGATAATAAGAGCAATGGGGCCTGAGGATAGTGCTACTCCCTGAGGCCCCCAGGGAGAGGGAACTGATGCTCCAACTGACCATTTGACAGAACCTGGGTGAGGGAACAGCTCCAGACTGTAAGCTCCATCAGGACAGGGGCCATGCTGCTGTGCCTTGCTGCCTTAAGGGGTCTGTGTGTATGTGCACAGTGACGTGTGAATGGCTGTGGGCCTGAGCAGATGTGGTGTGTGTGTGTGTGTGTGTGTGTGTGTGTGTGTGTGTGTGTGTGTGTGTGTGTGTGTGCTGGGGCTGGGGCATCTCTAGGCTTTCTGAGCCTGGCTATTTCAGGAAGCCTGGAGTCTCCTCCTCCTTATGTAAATAAACATGACAGATCCCATTGCCTCTACCAACGGGGAGGTGGGGGAGGCTCCAGAGTGGGTGGGAACCGGGAGGCACAGCGAGCAGGGCAAGAGGGGTGTGCGTGTGGTGTGTGCGTGTGTGGCCTGGAGGCTCACGGGCGGCTGTGTGCGGGAGGGAGCCTGTGGGGGCGCGGGGGGGGAGGGTTTGGCCCAGCCATGCTTGCCACTGGCGCCGGGGGACAAGGGGGGCAGGAGGAGGGGAGCTAGCGGCCAGGGCAGCTTGGTGACGAGTCTGACTGGCCAAACGGAGGTGGCCGTGCTGCTGGCTGCTTTGCGATGGGGGGACAGATCACTCGGAACAGCCTCCACGGTAAGGTCTGGGCCGGTGTCCGGGGACTGGACCACCTGGAGTGGCTGGGGCCCAGAGTCACAGGGAGGAGTGTTGAGGACACCATCACCCCCTCCCTGCCTCTTCTCGATGGGCTCTGGGGCTGTGGGAGGGGGAATCCTTGAATGTTGGGCACTGAGGTAGGGGAATATTAGAAGGGCTGGGAAACATGGGGGGGGGGCTTTCTCTTTCAGCTGGTGAGAGAAGAGGCAGCTGAGTCTCCTCCCAAATTCTCCTTGTCTTTTTCATTCCCCAGAGTGCTGATCAGCCCCCAAGTGGGATGTGGGATTCTGTGTGTCTATATCCTTTTCTCCCCCCCAGGAGTAAAGCAGACCTCAGCTGGGCAGCTGGGGGAACCAGTGTGAGGGTATAGGGGGGTCAGCACTGTGTCCCACAAGGGAGCTGTGGGGAGGTGTGTGGGTGCACACGCGTGTGCAAAGTGTCCGAGTGTGCCCTGGAGATGGTGGGGTGCGCACCTGTGTTAGCTTGTGCTCCTAAGCACATGGTGTGCTCTCAGTGTGTGCTCTGCTGGATAGGCCAAGGAACTTCTGAGCCCCAGGGTTCACATCCATGGCAGAACGGTGGGTGAAGGAATGAGAGGAAGCAACGCCGGCCAGCACTCTGCTCAGAGCCCCTGCTCTCCCCAGATTCAGCCCCGTCGTCCATCTGGTTCAAGTGCTTTGGTCTTGGGAGGGACATGGCTCCTATGGTAGCACCAGACCCAGGAGCTTGTTTTGTCATAACAGGGCCCAGGAGTGGGGGCGCCTGTGCAAACTGGCCAGTGCCAGAACAGGGTGGATGACCTCAGGAGTCCTTGCCATACTGCCCTGTGTGCTCTCCTTCCCTGTCAGGCAGGGCACCTGGACATGGGCAGGCTCTCTCTGTGGAGTCCAGTGGGCACTGGGGAGCTGGGAGAGGCCCAGGACGGAGAGGGGGCAGAGGCTTGAGAGAGGGGGAAGCTGTGACTGGGATTGGTGACCAGGTGACCTCTCCCCTCCAGGCTCTGAACTTTGAGAGTAATTTCTAATTTAAAAAGAGGGGGAAAAAAGGACAGGAGACATGAGAACAGCAAGTCATTGGCTCTCTTAAAAGAAAATGAATTTTGTCCTGAGCCCAGAGGGCCAAGTGACAGATGGAAGGCCCTGGAAGACATATAATCCGGGCAGGACCAGGGGCAGTGCCAGTGGCCTGTCTTGGGCTGGGCTGACCTGGGCCTGGCCCTGCCTGTCTGTGGGATGGGGGCTTGTCTTGGGACTCACTGGCCCCGGCAGTGACAGTTGGCAGAGCATCTGGAGTCGACTGGCATTTTCCACTGGAGTCAGACTCGGACAAGCCCTGGGCCTAGGGTGGATGGAGCAGCCCTCAGAGCAGACTCAGAGGCACAGGCTTCAGTGGGTGTGAAAGCGAGAGTGCCCAAGACCACAGTGTGGTCACCCAGGGCTCGTGCACTCAACCCCAGACATGTGTGGGAGCGAGAACTAGTGTCTACCAGACCTGCTTTCCTCCTCTGCCAATGGGGTTGGGGACAGGCCCCTCCTTCCAGGGTGTCCATAAGGGTTCCTCAGAGTAAGGACTCAGCATGGAGCAAAAATGAAAGGGCTTGGAAAGGCATGCCAAATGCCAGGGTCATATCCCCAACCAGCCCACCCCCACCCCAGCGACAGGAAGGTAGCTGGGGGAACACACTGAGAACTCTAGAAGTTCTGTCTGGGCTGAGTGGAAAGTGCTAACCAAATGTTCCTCTTCAGGCGGGGTCTCCACTGAGTTGGCCTCGGTGCCTCTCAGCCCCGAGAGAGAAGTGACACAAGCAGGCAATTGGAGCTGGAGCTGTGACTTGGGGGGTGGGGAGCTGCCTGCACCCGGGGCATCCCTTAACCAGAACCCTGTCCTCTCCTGTGTCCACACCCATGCTCTGGCTCTACCTCCACCTGCAAAGGGACTGGCTTCCTCCCAGGGCACACTCAGCCCACACAGCCCATCCCTGAAGACACAGCTCACCACTCTGGACTGTGTTTCCCCTGTGGGCCTTGAAAGTTTGGCTTGGTTCAGAATGTAGAGCTGGGATTTCTAATTACAGTGACTTGTGACCATGAAGTGACAGAGAACAATTCGAGACTCTGTGTGTGGTTGTATAGTTGTTTGTATGTTGCTTCTGTGTCCTCCCCCCACCTTGTGCATATTCCTGTGTGGGGTGCATCTATCTGTGCGATGCTTCAGCATCACCACTTGTTGCTTCTGCATTTTCATGTGTGAGTGGCTCTGTACCCATGACATGTCCTGCTAGTCTGTGAATATCAGTGTTTCTGTGGCAGTACTGTGTGTGCGTGTGGGGCGTGGAACAGAGAGTCAGGCTTCTTGGGGACCAGCCTGCCAGGGGGCTGGTGGGAGAGATTGCTTCCCACTTGGAAAATGGTTTAGGCAGTTATGTGCTTGATCTCTTAAGAATCAGGCAGCTTGGGGGTCGGGCGGTGGCGCAGTGGGTTAAGCGCATGTGGCGCAAAGCGCGGGGACCGGCGTAAGGATCCTGGTTCGAGCCCCCGGCTCCCCACCTGCAGGGGAGTCGCTTCACAGGCAGTGAAGCAGGTCTGCAGGTGTCTATCTTTCTCTCCCCTTCTCTATCTTCCCCTCCTCTCTCCATTTCTCTCTGTCCTATCCAACAACGAATTGCGTCAACAAGGGCAATAATAATAACCACAACAAAGCTACAACAAGGGCAACAAAAGGGGGAAAAAAATGGCCTCCAGGAGCGGTGGATTCATGGTGCAGGCACCGAGCCCAGCAATAACCCTGGAGGAGGAAAAAAAAAAAAAAGAATCAGGCAGCTTGTGTGCGTCTACGGCCATACCACCCTGAATACGCCTGATCTCGGAAGCTAAGAATCAGGCAGCTTAGGGCAGGGATAGCTAGCATAATGGTTATGCAAACAGGCTGTCATGCCTGAGGCTTCTAAATCCGAGGTTCAATCCCCTGCACCACCATAAACCAGAGCTAATCAGTGCTTTGGTTAAAAAAAAAAAAAAAAGAATCAGGCAGCTTGGGGGCCGGGCGGTAGCACAGCGGGTTAAGCACACATGGCGCGAAGCCCAAGGACCAGTGTAAGGATCTGGGTTCGAGCCCCTGGCTCCCCGCCTGCAGAAGACTCACTTCACAGGCGGTGAAGCAGGTCTCTATAGGTGTTTGTCTTTCTCTCCCCCTCTCTGTCTTCCCTTCCTCTATCGATTTCTCTCTGTCCTATCTAACAATGATGACATCAATAACAACAACAACAATAATAGCTACAACAACAATAAGAACAAGGGCAACAAAAGTGGGGGGAAAGCAAATTAAAAAAATAAAGAATCAGGCAGCTTGCCAGAGTTGCTCCCAATCTTGGAAGGGTGGGGCATAGAGGGAGACAGAGCAGTGCTGGTGACCCTCCGTTCCCACAGTACTCCTTTCAGGGCAAGGATGGAGGAGGATGAGGGGTATTGGGGGTGTGTAAATCCGTCCCAGTCTTACTGACTGCAGTTTTGGGTCATCTTTTCACCTCTCTGAGTCTCAGTGTTTACTTCTGTAAATCAAGCATTTGATAAGACTTAACCCAGGGGTTGTTGGAAGGGTTAAGTGAGCCAGTGGGCATAAAGGTGTTGTCTGGTGAAGAGTTAGTACTGTGGAGATGGTGGTGTTTCCCTGAATGTTTCCCTGGTGGTTCCTCCAGATCCAGTAGGCACTTGCATATACCAAATACACACCCTGTTTACTTCAAAGAACCAAGATTGTACATTTTGCTTCCTGCCACTCTTGCTGGTCCCTGGGACAGAATGTTTCTTGGGTGTTTGTGGTTTGTGGTCACCTTCAGGTACACCCATCTGTTGTGTATGTTCACCTAAGTGCACATGAGTGAGAGTGGAGTGGCATAGGGGTGATAAGGGTGATGGATGGCCTACTAAGTGTGTGGATGTAGGTGACTGAGCCATGCTGCATTCTCTAAGGCTGGTCTGGGGAACACAGACAGGGAATTGAACCCCAAATATATAGTTATGTGGAATCTTCTCCTTCTTTTTTGAAATTTTTCTTTATTAAGTTTTTAAAATATTTTAAAATATTTATTTATTTTATTTTGCCCTTTTTTATTGTTGTTGTTATTGGTGTCATTATCGTTGGATAGGACAGAGAGAAATGGAGAGAGGAGGGGAAGACAGAGAAGGGGAGAGAAAGACAGACACCTGCAGACCTGCTTCACCGCCTGTGAAGCGACTCCCCTGCAGGTGGGGAGCTTGGGGCTCGAACCCAGATCCTTGTGCCGGTCCTTGCGCTTTGCACAACCTGCGCTTCACCCCCTGTGCTACCGCCTGACTCCCAAATTTTTTCTGTTTATAAAATGGAAACTGCGACAGGATAAGGATAAGAGGGGATGTGGAATCTTCTTCCAGAGTTTTGGGGTTTGTGGAGGGAGGGAGAGAAGGAGAAGAGACATGCTCGCCCTCTCTCAGTAGCACAGCTATTGGAGGGCACAGTTGCATGCACATCTGGCTGCTTGAAATGCCAGAGACTGAAGTCATAGGATGAGTGAGAGCAGGAGGCTGGGCATGGTGCTTAACTTGGCTATGAAGGTGCATATCCTGCCCAGCCCCTCCACTCTTTTCTAGCCTTCTTATCCTCATGGATCCAGTCTCCCAAGGAATAGCAGGGCCTGCTGCCTGCCTTGCATGAGAGATGAGAGGCGTGCTCACGGAGCCCCTACCCTAAACCACAAAGGGGGCTGCAGAGGCCATGAGGGTTCATGCAGAGCTTGCTGACCAGCTAGCTGAGGACAGCTGTTCAGTGAGACACAGCAGAGTTGTGAGCCCAGCTCTGATCAGCTGTTGGACCCTGGACCCACCAGTACCTTTCAGAACCTCCATACCTTTATCTCTGAAATTGGTTAAATTAACCCTTTATTGATATATAACATATTATCCCCCAAGTTAGAAGCGTAATGCTAACTGTTTTACTAACACTTAATTGTCTCATGGCTTCTGTATATCTGAACACTTGATGCAGTCTCACATGGCCCCTCCAGTTTAACGTCTCCCAGGAGATCACAGTCAGGCTGTGGTCTCAGCAGAAGGCTTGCCTGGAGAAGAGCCATATCCAAGCTGATTCATATGGTCATGGGTGGTCCTCAGACCCTTGCTGTATGGGCTGCTCTCCCTCATGACATAACAGTTGGCTTCCTCCAGAGGAATTGACCTGAGAGGCAAGAGAAAGCAACCAAGGGAGAAGACAAAGGCTTTAAATAACCCAATCATGGGAGTGGCATCCCATATTCAAGCTATATTCAGACTGCTTGATGCTAGCTGCTAGATGAACTCTATGCTCAGATGGGGTCGGGGTGGGGGGAGGTGGTTTGCAAAAGGAACTTTTTGCAAAAGTTGTTGCTGGGAAGTGGGAGCAGATAGGAATCTCTGAGGCCTCACTAGAGGTTGCTTCCCATAGATGCCTGTCTTGCCGACTGGGAAGGTGAGACAAAGCTGAACTGAAGGCATCTGGGACAGTATCTGATACAAAAGAACCAGCCCTTCTTCCTTTTCTTCTACAGAAGAGTAGGGAGCTATTGAAAGTTCTTGAGTAGAAAGGACTGTAGTCAGGTTTGTAGTGTGGGATCTTGGTGTTGGGCAGGAAAGGCAGTTGTCTTTTCCACCCTCCTTCCTCTGATTTCACCATAGGACACCAGGAAATAGAGGGCACAAAGTGGCTACTCACTGGCCATTTGTTAGTTGGTGAGTGGATTGCAAAATGGAACAGTGGCAATTCTTTCCACAGTCCTCACTGGGTACCTGCTATGTGCTCTGAGCTGGGTGCCGCAGAAACAGCAGCCACAAAGACACAAAGACAGTGGCCGCTGCTGGCAGGAAGCTCCCAGCAAATCATGGGTAGACACGGACAGTCCTGCAACCTTTCCAGAAAGCTGTACCCCAGAACACAGAACACGATCTCATGGCTCTTCTCACCTGTCTCCCCAGGACCGCAAAGACAGGTCAGGTACTGCATATAATACATGCCACCCTGAGGTACTAGGACTTGCCCCTGGAGAACGGTGGCTGAGATGCTAGATGTTCTGAGAGGAATGTTGGGGTTCCTGGGATTCCATAGCAGCACCCCTGAGCTGGCCTTGGGGTAAAGTCTTCTGAATGAAAGAAGACTTTAAAATCAAGGGGAGGGGCTGGGTCATTAACTAGGTTGAGTGCACATGTTATCATATGCAAGGGCCTGGGTTCAAACCTTGATTCTCACCTGCCCTGGAGACGCTTCACAAGTGGCGAAACAATGTTGTAGATGTGTTTTTGTCTTTCTCCCTCTCTCTTTCCTTCCCCTCTCTGTCCTATGAGATAAATAAATAAATAAATAAACAAAAAAAAAAAAACCAAGGGGACTCATAAGATAGTATAGCTCATGCAGTAGCGTACATGCCTTATTATGCACAAGGTCCTGGGTTCAAGCTCCAGCACCACACGAGAGCACACTACAGGGAACTCTGCAAATGGGAAAGCAGTTGAGCAGTCTCTCTCCCTGTCTCCATCTGCCCTCTTCCTTCTCCCTTCTCCCTTCTTCCCTCCCTCCCTCCTTCTCTCTACCTGAAATACAGATTGAGTGAAATGGCATACCCAGTTAAGTGCACGTTACTATGTGCAAGGATTTGGATTCAAGCTCCCAGTCCCCACCTGCAGGGGGAAAGCTTCATGAGTGGTGAAGCAGGGCTGCAAGTGTCTCTCTTCCTTTCTCTCCCTCTATCTCCCCCTCCCTCTCAATTTCTCTATTCTATCAAATTAAATAAATAAACCAAGGTCTGAAGGACAAGTGAGGGGGTAGAGAGCATAATGGTTATGCAAAGAGACTGTCATGCCTGAGGCTCCAAAATCCCAGGTTCAATCCCCCATTTATAAGCCAGAGTTGAGCAGTGCTCTGGTTAAAAAAAAAAAAAAAAGAAGAAAGAAAAGAAAAAAAACACCAAAGAAACAAACAACAACAACAAAAACCAGGCAGGTATAGAAATTGGGAGGAAGAGAAGCAATTACAAAAGTCAGACCTCCCACCTTCTACACCCCATAAAGATCTTTGGTCCATATTCCCAGAGGGATAAAGAATAGGGAATCTTCCGATGTAAGGGATGGGATATGGCACTCTGGGGGTGGAAACTGTATGCTATTGTACCCCTCTTATCCCACAATCTTGTCAATCATTATTAAATCACTAATAAAAAAGAAGTTGAAAAATAAGAAAACACAAAGCAGAACTTGGACTGGGTTTGGTGTATTGCACCAAAGTAAAAGACTCTGGGGTCAGGGGTAGGAGGTAGGGTTCAGGTCCTGGAACATGATGGCAGAGGAGAACCTAGAAACCTAAAAGGGATTGAATTGTAATGTGGAAAATTGAAAAATACTATACATGTACAAACTACTGTATTTTACTGTTGACTATAAACCATTAATCCCCAATAAAGAAAAAAAGAAAGAGGAGGAGGAGGAGAAATTGGGAGAAAGATGAAAAATGTTCCCATAGAGATGGGCTGGTCCATTTTGGAGCCAAATGATAGGTGGGGTGGGGTGATGTAGACCCCTTAGGGAGTCCAGAGAAGTTCACATCTGCCCAGTGTGACCATCATCACTGTTACCCCAACCCTTGCTGGTGTCTGTGACATGACCTCAGCTTGAACCCAAGGTATCCTGTCTCTGAGGCTCAGGCCTTTTACCCTGGACCACTGGGATCCAGACAATGAGACAAGCTTCCTTTATAGGTGATGCCAGTGGTCATGCCAGCACTGGTATTAGCACCCAGAAGTTCAGAACAAGGCAATTCTGAATGTTGTGGGCCTTGAAATATGGGTGGGATTCAGAGAGGTGTTTGTGGGGCTGGGAGGAAAATTATTCAGGGTGGGGGGAAATGGCTTGAACCCAGATAAGGGGATAGGAGTGGGAGCACAGACATCATTGTCAGTAGCAAGAATTTTATAATAATAATTAATAATTAGATTGTTATGATAGTTCATTAATAGCAGTTACTAACATAATTAGATAAAATTAATTGTTGATGTATTATTATTAATTATTACTAGCTGCAACTATTGTTATTACCATAACCACCTTGTCCTGGGTTAGTTTTACATTACACATCTCATTTAATCCTCAAGAATCCCATGAGGAAGCTCTACCATGACCCCATTTTACAGACGAGATAAGCTAGGCTCTAATGGATAGTGGTCATCCCAGAGTTGTGGGGTTTGGAGGCAGCAGGCCTGGGTTCAGAGCTCTTCACTTGGGCTGTATGCCCTTGGAAAGTCACTCTGCTTCAGAATGCCAGTGAGGGCTGAGAGAAGATACATCCCATTAAGCCAATGGAGGCTAGACACTCACTAGCATCGCCTGCTCCCTGCCGGTCCTTGGCAGCTGAGCTCAGCCCGAACAGTCGGGGGGCAATAGGGAGACCTTTGGAGGCTGCATTGTGTTCAGAGCCTCCTTGGGTCTCCTAAGCCCCTGCGCCTCAGAAATAGGAATGGGACCTGTGCTAGCTGGGGCCACACTTGTGTCTGGCAGCTCATAAATGCCAGAAGGACCTGGGGTGTTGAGGAAAGCTTCCAGGGTGTCAGCAGCAGCCTTGTTTAAGGGAGGCTCCCACTGTGTTTCCCAGAGGGCTGCTTATAAACCTGTCACTGGGAGGGGTTGCTCCCAGGGAGCTCATCCAGAGCCTGGTGGTGAGAATGAGACTCCCTCAGGGCCTTTCACCACCTGGAGAGCATTTTGTGCAGCACAGGCCTGCCCTCTTGAAGCCACTGGCTGCAGCACTCCTTCCCTCAGCTCCCCAGGACTTCTGCCATCTTGAACTTGCAGAGAAATGGGTTCTTGTGTTTGAGGCTGAGTAGGACAAAGGGCTGTGGAAGACCTGTGGGTTTTTTTTAAAAAAAATCATTTTAGTTATTTAATAATGAGCAACAAGATTGTGGGATAAGAGGAGTACAATTGATACAATTCCCACACCAGAGTGCCACATCCCATCCCCTCCTATTCTTTATCCCTCTGGGAGTATAGACCAGAGATCTCTATGGGGTGCAGAAGGTGGGAGATCTGGCTTCTGTAATTGTTTTTCTATTGGACATGGGCTTTGACAGGCTGATCCATATCTCCATCTTGCTTTTATCTTTCCCTAGTGGGCCAGGAAGACCTGTGTTTGAGGCCCAGCTCTGTGACCTTCTCCAGGCTGACTGACCAGTCTGACCACAGTCACTTGTCTATGCATAAACTGGAGATGCTAAGGGACACGCGTATGCCACAGGGAAGTTTAAGATGGGGCAGGACAGAATCCCTGCTCCCAGCTGCTCACTGGACCCTGGGCTTGGAGTTAATTCTTATTTTGCTCTCTCTCCTTCCTCCCCACAGATTACAATGCCAGTTGAAATGGAGGTGGGAAATAGTGGAAGCAGGGACACCCAGGGTGGAAGTGTGGTCAGTCTGGTTGGGGCCACCATACTGTACACCTCAGAGGCCACTGCTCCCACTGTATCCCATGAGAATGCTGCCCCTTGGAGGTGTTGAGGGCACAGTAGATGTGATTGTATACAGTGGGTTTGGCCTTGTGCAGAACACAAAGGACTAGGTCTGAGGTTGGGCTACTACCTCTGGGAAGACAGGAGGGCACAGAGCCAAGGAGTGTTCATCTCTGAGGTGGAAGCAAAAGGCTGGGAAGGAGGAGGTGCTCCCAAGAGCACAGTGAGGCTGGAAAGTTAGGGCCAGGAGGTCGGCGAGGGTCTGCCAAGTGCCAGGTGAGCACAATTCAAGAGCAGGAGGTGCCCAACAGACCAGAGAGGTGTTTCAAGTAATTTTTCCAAGGTGGCATGGGGGGTTGTTGATGGGGTGCAGAGAGGAGTGGCTGAGAACAGTCTCCAGGAGACCTCACTGTGGGTGGGAGGCAGTCAGAGGACTGTGCAGACCTCAGGAGCCAGTGAAGGTGCTTGGTCACTTCCAAGTGCTCCTTATACCCAGAGGTGGCAGGGGTCAGGAACTCCATTCATGCCAGGCTTGAGAGTGCCATGTCCTGCTAGACTTTGGGGGAGGGGGAATCCTGTTTGGTGGTCTAAATATCAGCACTGCCTGGGGTGGCTGTTGGGAAATCCAGTTTCCCTACAGCCTGTGGGGCTACAGCCTACTAGAAGCTGTAGGAATCCCAGTCTTTCTTTCTTTCCTTGGGGTGTGTGTGTGTGTGTGTGTGTGTGTGTGTGTGTGTGAGAGAGAGAGAGAGAGAGAGAGAGAGAGAGAGATAGAGAGAGAGAGACCTTACCCCCTTCCATGGCTTACCCCCTACAAATGCTTATCTCCTTCTAAGGCTCTTCCTGGGACCCTACTCGGAGGCTTGCTAGTACCTCACACAGGCAAGTCATGTATTCTACCGCTGAACCACTTCCCTGACACCATTTTCTTAGTGAAAACCTTGTCTGTTGTTGCATTAGAAGTATACTTTATAGACAATCTTCATTCCTTTATGTAGTGTATGATCTGATGACAGATACGCAGGTGAACCGCTCTCGCCATTAATAGGACATCTTTCAGTTTGGGGTTATTATGAATGAAGGTATTAGGCATTTACACCCAGGCCATTGTGTGCATATTTCTCATTACTCTTGAGTAAGAACCTACAAGTGTGATTTCTGAGTTGTGTGAAAGGTGTTTATAAGAAACTGCCAAACCCTAAGACTTTTTAAGAACTATGGATGTTATGGGGGGGAGGGGGGAAGAGGGGAGGACATAGGACTTTGGTGGTGGCTGTAGTGTGGAACTATACACCTGTAGCCCATTCTCTTATAACCTTTACTAAATCGCAAATAGTATAGAGCATCCTGGAAAGTGACGCATGATAAAGTATGGAACTTAAAAGCATGAGTTCCTGAGTTCGATCTCTGGCACCACAGAATGATTCCAGAATAATGCTCTGGCACTCTCTCTCTCATGTTAGTAAACAAATAAAAATCCTTTTTAAAAAAATCCAAAAGAAGTAAGCTGCCAAACTATTTTCCACATTGACACACCATTTCCCTGCCCACCACCTATTATGAGGGTGATGTATGATGCCATGAGTTGTACTTCTTTTTTTTTTTTAACATATTTTATTTATTTATTTTCCTTTTTTGTTGCCCTTATTGTTTTTATCATTGTTGTGGTTATCATTATTGCTGTTATTGATGTCGTTGTTGTCTGATAGGATGGAGAGAGGAGGGGAAGACAGAGAAGGGGAAAGATAGACACTTGCAGACCTGCTTCACTGCTTGTGAAGTGACGCCCCTGCAGGTGGGGAGCCGGGGGCTTGAACCAGGATCCTTGTGCCGGTCCTCGAGTTTTGCGCTATGTGTGCTTAGCCCGCTGCACTACAGCCCCCCCCCCCCCCACTAATTGTACTTCTATGTTTTGGTGGCATAAACAGGTGTATTGTGGGGGTAAAAGAAGAGGCTGCCAGATACTCCCTCCCACCTTGTGCTACGTGAGGCGGCTCCAGAAATGTCACTGGCTATGATTGTACTTTAAAACACCTTTAAAAATGTATCTAACACCCCAAACCCACACCTTCTTGGCCACTAATGCTTAGGGGCTGGTGTGTGCTGTGCAGTCACATCACCCCTTCCTGCCACTGTGTGACTAGGACAGTGGCTCAGACTCATCACTGGTGCATGGAACAGACTGTCTTCCTTCCTCCTAAGTCTGCTGTGGAGGGTGAGCCTCCTAGTTGAGGCCCTAGCATGTGGTAACAGTTGCTGAATTGCTGCCATCATGCTTACATGCTCATGGTTCACACTGGAAGCTCATGTGCTTTATGTGGGCTGTTTTGTATGTGTGTGCATGGTACACATGCCGATGTGTGGCTTCTAGTCTCAGGGCTTAGAGAAGCCTTTCTCCTCTTTCCCAGGGTGTGGGATACCTTTGTGTGTTCACAGATGTGAACATGCATTTTTGTAGCTACACATCTGGGTACAGGCTTCTGGTCCCATTTTCTATCTGTTCTGCTATAAGTGGGGTGGCTGGATCTGTGCTGCCTTTGCCAACTTGACACCCTCCTTGGGAAAGAAAGGCCCTGGGGAATGGTTCCTTTTTAAAAAAAATAAAAACTTTTTTTAGTGATTTCATAATGGTTTACAAAAGTATAAGATTTTGGGGGTGCATTCCATACCACACCCACCACCAAATTACTGTGCTCCCCTTCTCCCCTGAAAACTTTCTCATAAAGTCTTAGAAGCAATTTACCTTTTTTTTTCTTCTCAACTTCATGGGTTTCGATTCTCTACTTTACGAATGAGAGAAACCATCTAGTAGTTGTCTTTCACCTCCTAACTTACTTAGCTAAGCATAATCACCTCCAGCTTGATCCATTTTGTTCCAGATGACATAATATCATCTTTTTAATTGTAGAGCACTATTCCATTGAATATATATCCCATAACTTCTTTATTGAGTCATCTGTCAGTGGGCATTTAGGTTGTTTCCACTCCTTGGCTATTGTGAAAAATGCAGCTGTGTACATAAGGATGCACATGTCCCTTGGAATTAGAGTGTTCACGTCATTTGGCTGTATGCCTAGCAATGGTATTGCTGGATCATAAGACATTTACTTTTTTATTGAAGACTCTTTGAGGATATACTGCTTTCCATAGAGGCTATACCAGTTCTCACTGGGAATGGCTTTTCCAGGGTCTGATGCTCCCCTACCCCTACTCTCCATGTGGCCCAGAGTCATTGTTTCCTGGATCTTGACCCAGAACCTGAGGACTTAACTGGGATATGTGAGAAGGAGAGGTGGTGTTTTGAAAGAAGTTGGAGTCCATCAGTTGGTCTGTGGATTCTGAGCTGAGGTTGGGCTGAGGTTCCCCATAAGGAGAAGCTCCTGGGCTCAGCAAAGATGATTTAAAAAAAAAGATTAAAAAACTTCAAAGAGCTATAACTGATATGTACTGAGATACATATGTTAAAAGCATGCAGTGGGGGCTGGTGAAATAGCTTGCTTGGACAGTGTGCTGCTTTGTCTTGTGCACAACCCAGATTTAAGCTTGACCCCCACTGCTTTGAAGAAAGCTTCAGTATTGTGGTGCCTTTCTCTCTGTCTCTCTGTCTCTCCCCCTTCTCTGTCTATATCTAAAAATAGCAGTGGGATAAATTTTAACATTTGCACCACTTGCCCCTGATCAAGGTAGTGAACATATCTAACATCCATCACCTCCGATGTCCCGTGTCCCTTATCCTTCCGTCTCCCCACACCTGCCTCAGGGACCACTGATCTGCTCTCTATCACTGTAGTTTAGTTTACATGTTCAGAATTGATACAAATGACATTAGTGTGGAGGAAGAGGAAGAGAACAGAGGCCCTGCAGTTTCACTATGGATTATGTATGCTTGGGGGAAAAATGCTGGCTTATTTCCATCAGCATAGTTGCACTTCAGCCATGTTGCCTCTCATGGTGTCCGATCCTTTTTTCACTTTGAAGTAGTATCCCATCGGTTGGGGTGTGCTGCAATTGTTTATCTGTCACTCAGCTGCCATGTTTCATGTTTTCCTCTCTGCTGCCCTGTCCACATTTGCACAGCCCCAAACAATGTACACAGCTGCCTTTTACCTGAAAGTAATGTATGGAGCCAAGAATCAGGCTGTGTCTGAGCTGGCCTGAACCCACTGGGCACCTTTACCTGGGAGAGCACCTATGCTATCCTTGGCCTTTCACCCCTACTGCCTCCTTCCTTGGAATACCTCCCTTGCTTTGTACTAGCTGGGGTCACTCAGCCTTTTCCAGATAGTCCTCCCAGACTGCCAGGGTTATCGCTGAGTGATCTCAGCTCTCTGAGCTCAGCTGGGTTGATTCCAATTTTGTCTCCTGAGTGAGAAGCACCCCTACTTCCTCCCTTGGGAACCCAGCATGAAGGAAGCTGCCCCAGAGAAGCCTAGAGGCCAATGCAAGGGTGTTGGCTAGCCCTGGGCTATGGTGGCTGGGACCTGTGGGAAAGAGGAAACAAAGATGCAAAATTATGCAAACACCTTTGGTCAGAAGTCTGGGTCCTCCCAGATGCTGGAACACCTCTCTTGTTTTCTTTCTGTCCCCCCACCCCTTTCTCAAAATGGCAGCATGGTTGGGGGTTACCCTTCCTGACAGACAGGACCCAGATCTTGAGGAAGAAATTCAGACTCCCTGCTCTTGCCCCATCTTCCCAGGCTTTGTGGTAACAGTCCTAGTGCAGCTGATAAATGTCTGTGAGTCACAGAGGAGAGGCCTCCCCCTAGGCCAGAGACAGGAAAGGGATAGGAAGTGACTTCCCCAGGGTCACACAAGGCTTGTGGTATGTTCTTTCCTCCTCTGCCCTTTCTCCTGGGTATTTGGGAAGCACCTTCTTCTGAATGGAGCCCTGTACAGGGCCTGCTCCCATTTTGGAATGTGGTAGAAGCATCTGTGGGAGACAGCACAAGCCTCCCTGGGCAGAGGCTCTTAAGGCAGATCTGAGTTTCGCTCATTTGCAAGTTCCACAATGTGTCTGAGACACTGTGGCCTCAGGCCTGGGATGGGGCAAGGGAAGGCCTGGGGAATAGAGAGATGGGATGGTTCTGCACAAGCTGCCCCACCCACTTTGCTAGTCCCCACTAGCAACTCAGGTCAGGTGTCCACCTCAGCCCAGCTCCAGTACCATCTCCTCCCCGCCTCCAGGAAACCTTCCTGAGAAGTGACCCGCCCTAATCACTGTGCTGTTTGTAATTTCTGTCCAAGTCTTATCTCCCTACCTGACTTGTTGGCATCTTGAACACAGGGTCTATATATATTTCATGTCTAATTTTTTTTAAAAAAATTATTTATTTTCCCTTTTGTTGCCTTGTTGTTGTAGTAGTTATTGTTGTTATTGATGTTGTCATTGTTAGATAGGACAAAGAGAAATGGAGAGAGGAGGGGAAGATAGAGAAGGGGAGAGAAAGATAGACACCTGCAGACCTACTTCACCGCCTGTGGAGCAACTCCCCTGCAGGTGGGGAGCCAGAGGCTCAAACCAGGATCCTTATGCCAGTCCTTGTGCTTTGTGCCACATGCGCTTAACCCGCTGTGCTACCTCCCGACTCCCTCATGTCTAAATTTACAGGGTCTAGAACAGGGCTTGGTATTCAGCAGATTCATCATAAATATTTGTTGGACAAATAAATTATGGCAGTAGTGAGTGACAATGAATGGTGGTGGATGTTGGCATTACCATTAATTATTAAAGTAGCTGGTAAAAAACAATGAGAAACAATAGATGGTAGTTGATGGTGGGGATGATGGATGAAGGATATCAGTAGATGGCTGTGGTATGGGAAGTGATAGGTGAGGGATGGTGGTAGTTAGTGATGGGTGAAGGATGATGGTAGATGTTAGTAGTAGGAGGTGGTGGGTGAAGAATGATGGTTGTTGGGATGTTGGTGGTGGATGAAGAATGGTGGTAGATGGTGTGGTGATGGATGAAGGATGGTGGTAGATGGTGGTGGGGTTGGTGGTGGGTGAAGGATGATGGGGTAGTTGTTGGTGATAGTGGTGATGATTGGTGAAGGACGGAGGTGGTGGTCATGAGTGAAGGATGGTGGTTGTTGGGGGTGTTGGTGGTGGATAAGAATGATGGTAGATGGTGTGGCAATTGGTGAAAGATGGAGGTAGATGGTGGTGGGTGAAGTATAGTGGTAGACAGTGATGTGGGAAGTAGCAGTAGATAGTAGCAGTAGGTGGAAGTGAAAGGCAGCAGGGATGCTGGGTGTGGTGCTGGGGGAATATTGGCTACTTCTGCTTATGTCCTGCCCTTCCTGGAGGAGGGCTGGTCCAGATGGTGTCCTGTCAAGTTCTCTGACACTGTGGCTTGTTCTTTTGTAGACTCCATCGGGGGCTCCTTCCCTGTCACTTCTCACCGATGTCACCACAAGCAGAAGCACTGTCCGCCTGTTCTGCCTGGTGGGGGGCTCCCAGCCACACCGCTACTCTTCCACCCACATACCAAGGGCTCCCAGATCCTCATGGACCTCAGCCACAAGGCCGTCAAGAGGCAGGCCAGCTTCTGCAATGCCATCACCTTCAGTAACCGCCCGGTCCTCATCTACGAGCAAGTCAGGCTAAAGGTGGGGGCTCCTCTCTGCTCTCCACCTCTGCCTCCCTGTCATGGCTGCCCTCCACACCCAGTCCTTCCTCTCTGCTGCCACTTATGCTCTTTCTGCATCTCCTTTCTCTCCCCTCTTTCTTACTCTGTTCTCAGTCTTGCTTATGTGAGAAAGAAAGAACTGGGGGGTGAGGATGGCCAAGGGGACCTCGAGTTCTTGCCAGCTGGGTGGGTGGGCCTGCTGCCTCCCTGGGGCTCCATGGTTTTGGGGGGAGGTTGGGTGGGGACTGAGGCCACCCTGTGCTGCCCAGATCACCAAGAAGCAGTGCTGCTGGAGCGGGGCACTGCGGCTGGGCTTCACGAGCAAGGACCCGTCCTGCATCCATCCTGACTCGTTGCCCAAGTACGCCTGTCCTGACCTGGTGTCCCAGAGCGGCTTCTGGGCCAAGGCGCTGCCTGAGGAGTTCGCCAATGAGGGCAACATCATCGCCTTCTGGGTGGACAAGAAGGGCCGAGTGTTCTACCGCATCAACGACTCGGCCGCCATGCTCTTCTTCAATGGGGTCCGCACGGCTGACCCACTCTGGGCCCTGGTGGATGTCTATGGCCTCACTCGGGGTGTCCAGCTGCTCGGTGAGTACCTGCTACTCTACTACCTGATGTGTGGTCCAGCAGGTGGAGGCTGGGTGAGGCTTCTCAGCTTGTGTCTTTGAGCAGTGGGCAACCTGCCCATCGTGCTGGGCAGACCCCGCCCCAGGAGGTGGGGAACATCAGTCACAAGTAGGGATTCTAGACTGGACACACTGTCATTGCTGTTCCATGTAGCTGTGCAGGGAGAAGACTCTAGACTTTGTGGGGGTCCAGGAAGGGGAGGCTCAAGTCCTGGGGGGCCAAATTACTGGTCCCTGGAGGTACAGCTGGTGGTGATGGAGCTGGTTCTCAGTCCCCTGGCCCTGGGCTCTGCAGCCTTCTGGGACCCCTGACCCCACCCTGGAGCTTTCTGCAGAGGTGAGGGTGGGAGAGGTGGGGGTTAGGGACCAAGCATTGGGGTGGGGAGCAGGAGTTGGGGGCAGTGGCTAAGACTCTTCTAACTGCTCATGAACTTTAGCCCAAGTGGTTTGTTTGAGGAGAAAGGGCAGATAGCTCGTGAGAAGAGAGGAGGAAGGAGGAGAGGAGCAGTGAAGGGAGGAGAAGGCAACACATCTTTAAAAAGCTTGTGAGCGGCCTGGCAGTGGTGCACACGGGTAAGTGTACACATCACCATGAGCAAGGGCCTGGCTTGAGTCCTCGGTCCCCACCTGCAGGTGGGAAGGCTCAAGAACTGTGAAGCAGGAAGCCAGCAGTAGCACAGTGGGTTAAGTGCACATGGCGTGTCATGCAAAGATCAGTGCAAGGATCCCTGTTTGAGCCCCCGGTTCACCACCTGCAAGGGGGGTCGCTTCACAAGCGGTGAAGCAGGTCTACAGATGTCTATCTTTCTCTCCACCTCTATGTCTTCCCCTCCTCTCTCGATTTCTCTCTGTCCTATCCAACAAAGACAGCAATAACAATAACAACAACAACAACAATAAACAACAAGGGCAACAAACGGGAAAAATGGCCTTCAGGAGCAGTGGATTCGTAGTACAGGCACTGAGCCCCAGCAATAACCCTGGAGGCAAAAATAACAAAGCAAAAAACTGAAGCAGTGTTGTAGGTGTATCCTCTCCCCTTTCTATCTCCTCCTCCTCTCTCAGTTTCTTTCTGTTGCTATCAAAAAGAATAAGAAAAGAAAAATATGATCACTGGGAGTGGTGAATCTGTGGTGCAGGCACCAAGGCCCAGTGATCACCCTGGTGACAACTAAAAAAAAAGATGAGGTGGGGAGCCTGGGGCTGCTGAGGTCCTAGCCAGAGAGTGTGCTCATGGATTCTCAAGTGCTGGGCCTGAAAAACTGCTCAGTGAGTCTCAAGACTGCCTGGGCTCACAGAAAGCTGGTGATTTATTTGGATCTCAAAGCCGGCTGACTTGAACCCTCCTTCGTTGCTCTGTTTACGGACACAAACAGGCAGTGTCCCCAGGCAGTGCATAGGCCTCAGCTTTCACCTCTGAGAAGTGGGGTGGTAGGAAGATTAAATGACAGGAAGTGAATCAAGTACCCAGCACAGTTTCAGGTACCAGCTCAACCAATGCTTGTTCCTCTCATCTCCTGTCCCTGCCCCTCCCCCTTAGAGGGGTCTCCCAAGTCCCAGGAGGGGCTGGGATTGTCAGGTGAGAAGAAGCTTCCTAACCTCCAGGGCTGTGGGTGTGGGGTGGGGGCACGGTGGCTGGAAGGTGATCTGTGGGGCTCTTCCCTGCAGCAGAGCCCAGGTGCCCAGCCTAGACCAGGTCCATTCCCCATCTTTGACTAGAAATGGGCTTTTCCTCTTCTTTTTTAATATTTTATTTTAATGGGAGAGAATGAAATAAAGGTAGAGATAGAGACCACAGCACTGCTCAACTCTGGCTTATGGTGGTTCTGGGAATTGAATCTGGGACCTCAGAACCTCACGCAAGAAAGTCTTTTGCATAATCATTATGCTGTTTCCCCATCCCTCTTTTACCTTTTTGTTTTTATTTGATAGGGTAGAGAGAAATTGAGAGGGAAGGGGGAGACAGAGAAGGAGAGACAGAGAACACCTACAGCACTGCTTCACTGCTCAGGAGCAGGGACTTGAATCTGGTTCCTTGCTCATGGTATCATGTGTGCTCAACAAGCGTGCCACCATCTGGCCTCTAGAAATGAACTTTTATGCAGTGTTTTCAGCTGGCGTGGAGTTCCCTGCTGCTGCTGCTGCTGCTGCTGGTGGCTGTGGTGGTGGCAGTGTGTGAGTGCACCCACTGTGCCCATCTGAGCTGCAAAGCACTGTGATCCTGGGGCTTTTCAGATGCTGATTATGTTTTTTTTAATTGTTGTTGTAGTTATTACTGTTGCTATTATTGATGTCATTGTTGTTGGATAGGACAGAGAGAAATGGAGAGAGGAGGGGAAGACAGAGAGGGGGAGAGACAGACACCTGCAGACCTGCTTCACTGCCTGTGAAGCGACTCCCCTACAGGTGGGGAGCCGGGGGCTCGAACCGGGATCCTTAGGCCAGTCCTTGCACTTTGTGCCCGCTGTGTTACCGCCCAACTCCCCAGATGCTGATTGTGGTCCTTACGTCCAACTGACAGGTTAAACTATCTCCCCTTCATTCTTCCTAGATTGATTCTACTTTGGTCAGACCAGGCGATCTGTGTGCTGTTTTTGGTGCTGGGCATGCTGCTCTGTGCCCTCGCCTGTGGCCCCTGTCCTCTGTTCTTTGCCGGCAGCCCTGTACAGTCTCAGGGCCACTGCATCTGTGTCTTTTGGGGTTCCCCCCCTCTCTGCTCAGATGCCCACCCCACCCCAGTTTCTCTGACCTGCTCTCAGCTCCCTCCTCAACAGGTGCTCTCTGTCTGCATGCCAACTTGAGAGATTTCCTGCTCAATCCTTGCCCCCCTCCTCTGTCTGTAACCCAGGCCCTCCAAGCCCACCTGCTCAGTATCTGCTCTTCCAGCCAGAGACACCAAGATGCCTGGCACACAGTAGGCTCACACGTTAGGGCCTGGGCAGATGGCCTGCCTCCTCTGGCAGAGTAGAGGTGGGGAAGGGGTGGTGGTGTTTCTCCCTGTACAATGCCACCAGCAGGTTCCCCATTTCTGCCTCCCACCCCATGGCTCTGACCATACCTCAGGCATGTTGGTACCCCATCCATTCCTCACCCCCCACTATAGGCCTTCCAGGCGCCCTGTTATGCGGGAGTTCAGCAGGTCGCCCTTTCTTTGGGGCACCCTGGCCTAAGGCCGAGGTGGTTTCTCCAAGAATAACAGCTTCCTACCTCCAGGAAGAAGGTTCTGCCAACAACTAAATAAACATGAGTTTTATGGGGTGATTAATACTTGGGAAGATATGCTCCTACCCCAGCTTTTCAAGGTCTCCCTGCCCTTCTTAGAAATACTGACTGGGGAAGATCAGCCAGTGGCAGAGTCCTCTTGTGGGATGCCACCCCTCTTAGAGTGCTGTCAGCTCAGATCCAGGCTTACATGGGGTTAGGGACACACATCATAACCCTCCCTCCCCTAGGGTGACCTGAATACCATCCTGCAGTTCGGTGTGAGTAGAGAATGAAAGTGCCAGGTGCGGGGCACAGGTGGTGGCACACCCAGCTGAGCACACACATCACATGCTCAAAGACCTGGGTTTGAGCTCCTGCTCCCCACCTGCAGGGGCGGGTGCTTCATGAGCAGAGATGCAGGTCTGCAGTTATCTATGTTTCTCCCTTTCTATGTCCCCCTCCCCTCTCAATTTTGCTCAGCCCTATCAAGTAAAAAAATAATAATAGAAAGAAAAAAAGAGGGAAAAATGTTTGCTCAGAGCTGGACTTACAGTGCTGGCATTGAGCCCCAGTGACAACCCTGGTGGCAACAAACAAACCACTAACTTCTGGGTGCTGCTGGGGAGCCAGTCCTCCAGGAGGACTTCCTATAAGAGATGAGTTCTGAGCTCAGAAACAAAGAACATGGGAAGAATGGCCTGGCTTATGAGGAACCATTTAGACCAGGCAGACATGGGGGTGCCTGGGCACAGAGGAGGAGAATTAGCTGTCAGCCCAGGAGCTGATAGTTGAGGAGAAGGAGGGCAGTAGAAAGGTAGAGGGGTGGCTTTCAGAGGGTGGCTTCTATGCATAGCTGTGGGTATGTGCACGGATCAAGGGGAGAGGGAAGAGGAGTCACACGAGTAGAAAGCTTCTAGTATCTTCTGCGTTGTCAAGTTTCCCAGGAAGAGGGCCAGGCTGCTGCTGGGCCCATTGTTGGGTTGGCGGGCCAGCCAGCTGCCCTGTAACAAGAGGCCTGGGCCTCTCCAGAGAGAGGGCTGTAGCCAGGTCCCGCTTGCAGGGTGTGCCTCAGCTGGGCCTCACAAGGAGCTCGAGCCATCCCAGTGTGGGCGGGTGGGCTGGCTGAGGATCACACTGCCCCCTGGAGCTTCCACTTCCCAGGCTAAACCAATATTTACCCTGAGCTGTGGCTGCCAGGGCCCTGGAGGCAAACATTAGTTTCAGGAGCCTGGTCTAAGCTCTTAGGGTGGGGAAAGAGCCGAGCATATTGGTGGTCATTTGCTTCCTCTGGTGATTTTTTTTTCATCTTGTAATTTTCATTTTTTTGTGTTTGCCCCCAGGGTTATCACTGGGGCTTGGTGCCTGCACTATGACTCTACCACTTCTGGAGGTCTTTTTTCCCCTTTTATTTTTCTTTCTATTTTATTTAATAAGACAGAGCAAAATTGAGAGAGAAGAGAGGGAAAGAGAAAGATTTCTGAAGATCTGCTTTTCTACGCATGAAGTTTCCTTCTGCAGATGGAAAGTCTGGGCTTGACCCTGGGTACTCGCACACGGTAATGTGTGCGCTCAGTTTGGTGCGCCATCACCTGGGCCCTCTTCTTGATTTTTATTTTTCATAAATCATTTCTGGGATTTCACCACTTTGGGATGACTTTCTCAGATAGAGACAGAAAGGGAAGAGGGGAAGGGCACACACACACACAGAGAGAGAGAGAGAGAGAGAAGGAGAGAGACCAAATGTAGTGGGGGTGAGGCCCTAACCAGAGTCAATGACATGGCAAAGCAATGCACTGTCCTAGTGAGTTTTTTTGCTGGCCCTCATTTCTTCTTGAATATATATATCCCTTCTGCTTCAGAGACTCATTATTTCCCTCTCTCTTTATGTTTTATTGGATAGGATAGAGATTAATTAAGAAGGTATAGAGAAGGAGAGAGAAAGAGAGACACCTGCAGACCTGTCTCACTGCTCATGAAGCCCTTCCCCTGTAGGTGGGTAGCAGGAGCTCGAACTTTGATCCTTGAGAGTGGTAATATGTGTGCTTAACTGGGTGTGGCACCACCGTCTGACCCTAGAGATTCTTCCAAGCACTTCCTTTCTTCTCACCCCCAATTTGGCCAGTTTCATGAGGGCCCACCCCCTAGTCTTTCCTCTGCTAGGAAGTCTTGCCTAGTCTCCTCTGTGCTCACTGTCTCCGTGGGCCACCTGACACTCGTGGGGAGGTGGGGGGCAGAGAGATACCTGCAGCACTGCTTCACCACTTGTAAAGCTTTTCCTCTTGCAGGAGACTGAATCTGTGTTTAATTGCAGGGATTGAACCTGGGTCCTTGAGCATGGTAACATGTGCACTCTGTTAGGTGTGCCACTATCTAGCCCCTGCTAGAATCTCTAAAGATGAGCCATCTGGTCTCTCTGTGCCATCTGGATGCCTCCCATAGGTGAGGACTGTGGCCCTCCTGTGTCTTCCAGAACAGAGCTCAAGTCGGCAGGGGTCAGCTACACATGCTGCGCACAGCAGGGCCCTTCCAAGGCCATCACCAGGAGGGAGAAGGCACCAGGTGGCAGCATTAGGATTCAGCCTTTCAGTCATGCTCCCCTGAGGCCTCCAGGCCTCTGCTCTGTTGTTCATGGTGGGCTCTAGCTTTCAACCACCACAGGGACATGTAAAGCACAACCACACATAACTGCTACTATCAACTGTGATTTACAAAAATGACAGTATCTTCTTCTCAAAGTATCTCTTTGGCCCAAGATCTTGTTCTGGGGAGACCTGGGGGGAAGGAGTGAGGTAGGCATGTGTGTCAGGGAGGAGCTGGGACTTGGCAGTATTAGGGGCAAAGCTCTCCAGAAGCAGGAGGCCTGATTGAGTAGACACTTGACCTAGCCCACATCTATCTTAGGGCAAGTCTCTCAGCTTCTCAGCTGTCTCATCTGTTCTTTGGGTACCATTGACCTCACAGAGACTCTACAATGCTCCTGTAAAAGTGTTGACACAAACAGAAAGGGCTAGTGTTCTTTTTTGTTTGTTTGTTTGTTTGTTGTTTTTTAAATTTATTTCTTTATTGGGGAATTAATGTTTTACATTCAACAGTAAATACAATAGTTTGTACATGCATAACATTCCCCAGTTTCCCATTTAACAATACAACCCCCACTATGTCATTTATCATCCTTCATGGACCTGTATTCTCCCCACCCACCCACCCCAGAGTCTTTTACTTGGGTGCGATACGCCAATTCCAGTTCAGGTTCTACTTGTGTTAGGGCTAGTGTTCTTAAAGGACAAATCATCCCACCCCCCACCCTCCAAACCAGTGCCTTTAAGAGTAAATCTTTCAAACTGGGTAACGGTAATCCAGTTGAGAACACACATTATAGTGCTTAAGAGTCTAGGTTAAAGCCTCCCAGTCCCAACCAGAAGGGGGGCAGCTTCACGAGCGGTGAAGCAGTGCTGCAGGTGTCTCTCTCTTCTTCTCTATCTCCCTTGTCCCCTTTCAATATCTCTCTGTCCCATCAGATGAAAGAAAGGAAGGAAGAAGGAAGAAAGAGTGATACCAGAGTGGCGGGTTCAACATGTAGGCACATAATAACCCAATAATAACCTTGGTGGCAATAAAAAAAAAAGAAAAGAAAAATAATAAATCTTGAAACCAAGTCTCTATGTCTGATGGAAAGCAAACCACACAGTCTCAGTGGTTTCTAGGAACAGGATCTCTGGTTCGTCAGCTGGGTTCCTTGGCACCCTAGGGTTCTATTGAGGTTTCTCTGAGGTAGCTGAGACATGTAGAGGGAAGTCGGAGGGCCGACTCTATGCCTGCATTTTAGACTTCACCCAGAAAGTTGGTGCTGTTGGACAAAAGGAGCCCACTGTTAAAAAGAGGGGGTGGGGAGGAAAATTTGAGAACCCCGACACCTGATGTTTCTGATAATCTATACTCAGAAGAAGAGCTTGAAGACTGACTCTAAGGCTGTGTCTCCCAGTGATTCTGGGACTTTTCTGCCTCTCCCTCCCAGAGTCTTGAAAGTGTCTGTTTCTCCTGGTGTTCCTGAACTTGGGCTTCTATGGAGAGGGTGGAGACGGGTGTGGGCCTCAAGGAGCTGCCCAGAGTGGTGGAGAACCCGGGGGCCAGTCCAGCCATGACCCCACCCTCCCAGCTCCTTCCCCTGCCCCGTGTCAGATGCAGACCGGCAGAAGGATGTTTATGGAGACAGTAAATGGGCTGGCAGCGCCTCCCAAATGGGGCCCGCACATACCCGCCAGCCGACCAGCAGGCAGCCACGGCCTAACCCACAGTTAAAGATTATCCAGCCTCCGGATGTGAGAATCCAAACAAACAAGACTTGGGCTGATGGTGGGGCCTACTTCAAAGGGGCCCACTGCCTATTCCGGAGGCCTCTTGCACCAGTGCCCAGTCCTGCCTTGGCCACCCTGCACTGAGGCAGGGGAGGCCCCGGGGGCCCCTGCCAACAGCTGGGCCCCTGGTCTTCCTTCAGCCCCCCCCCACCTTCCTGGCCCTGCTCCGACTCTTCTCCAGGCATTTGCAAACATAGTTCCCCACTCTGATTCCCACTCTCAAGTCTATCTGTCAGTCTACACTCTCCTGTCCTTCAGGGCTCAAGTCAAAATTTGTTTCTTCCAAGATGCCTCCTCTGATGCACTCTGATTCTGGGACTGCCCTCAATTGAAGAGCTTTGTCCTAAAAGGAATGTTTATTCTCCAGAAGACTAGGCACCAAAGAGGCCCCGGGAGTAGGTCTGGGACTTGAAGATTTGTGCAAGGAGAGTTTTCACAATGGTGTTCAAAAATAGGGGGCAGACATCTTGGGTGGTGGTGAGTCTCTTGTCCTCAGGGGCATTCTAACTTAGTCTGGGTGAAAGATACAGGACTTTCTTGTTCTCTTCTGTCTCAGATCCTAACAGGAGGCACTAAGATAAGAAATGGTATCTACACAAGGACTGGTGTAAGGATCCCAGTTCGAGCCCCTGGCTCCCCACCTGCAGGGGAGTCGCTTCACAGGCGGTGAAGCAGGTCTGCAGGTGCCTCTCTTTCTCTCCCCCCCTCTGTCTTCCCCTCCTCTGCCTAGTTCTCTCTATCCTATGTAACAACAATGACATCAATAACATCAACAATAATAACTGCAACAACAATAAAAAAAACAACAAGGGCAACAAAAAGGGAAAATAAATAAATATTTAAAAAATAAAATAAAATTAAAAAAGAAATGGTATCTAGGGGCTGAGTGGTGGTACACCTGGTTGAGCTCACACATTACCATGCACAAGGACCTGGCTTCAAATCCTTACTCCCCACCTATAAGGGAAGCTTCACAGCAGTGACCTAATGCTGCAGGCCTCTCTCTCTCTCTCTCTCTCTCTCTCTCTCTTCTCCTCTATCTCCCCATCCCTCTCAATTTTTCTCTTATATATCAAATAAAAGAAAAAAGAAGGGCGGGATAGATAGCATAATGGTTATGCAAAGAAACTCTCATGCCTCGGGCTCTGAGTCCCAGGTTCAATCCCCTGCACCACCATAAACCAAAGCTCTGGTAAAAAAGAAAAAAGAAAAAAAAATGGTATCCAAACATGTTCACGCTTCTGAGCTTTGTTATTACTTTTAAGGTGTATTTTTATTTATTTACTTATTTTAAGGTATATTTTTAAATGACTCATTAATTTGAAAAAAATAAGTATTTTTGTTGATTTTGGATATAGAGAGAAATTCAAAGGGAAGGGGGCGATAGAGAGACACCTGCAGCACCGCTCCACCACTCTTAAAGTTTCCCCCCTGCAGATGGGGACCAGGGTCTTGAACCTGGGTCCTTGTGCATTGTAATGTGTGCACTCAATCAGGTGCACCTCACCCCAGCCCCTTCCTCCAACTTTTATCCACCTCCCCACCCCTATGGGTGATGGCTTCTTCCTCTTTCTGCCACCCCTGCCTTGAATGGGCACACAGTGGAATAGTCAGTGGGTGACTAAGTGCCACCTTGGAGGTCCTGGACCCCCCTGCCCTTTGGAGGCCTGCTTCTTGCTGCACTGGCCTAGGGAGTCTACAGAATCCATTGCTCCAGAAGAGGCAGGTGATGAGGACTGACAAGCTCTTTCTGGAATAGGGGATCCCCCATCATAAAGTCCTCCAAAGGGGGCAGCATGGGTTGAGGCACAAATTACATTGCATGTTGCTTCCACATAAGGCCCCCGCAGCTTTTGGTTATAGGCTACCTGCCGGGATTTTCTCAGCTCTCCCCTTGGGGTGCAGTCCTGAGCTGAGGCTGGTCCCTTGGTGTTCTTGCCTGGTTTGGGGTGCTGGGCCCTTTCTGACCTCTGACTCGATGTGGGCTCATGTAGTTGTGACCTTTGCTGGCCCTCTGCAGAGTGTGTTCTGCCCAGCAAATCCATCTCGAGTTTCGTCTATTTTGGGCCCGGGTGCAGCTGGGCCCACTGATGGGAGGGTTATTTTGGAGCCTGCTGGTGGCCTGATGCTGCTTCTGACCGGAGGGGTGGAGGGGATGGGAGAGAAGACACTGGCCCTGGGCACTGGCTCTCGGGATTCTGTTTTTAGCTATTTCCCAGCATCTCCAGAGCCTCCTTTTCCAATGCCAGCAACATCTGAAGCAAGGCCAGATGGACATTTTCCTCCCCCTTCTCTCTCCCCACTGTTGTTTCATCTTTCTTCTCTTTCTCCTCTAATTTCCCATGTAGCTTCTCCTTCCTGGTCTGTAATCATTGATGTCATTTAGCAATTATCCAGGTGTTGGTTACAGTTGTCTAAGTCCTCCACTAAGGCACAGAAAGTGGATTGTCTGAGTGCAGGTGCACGTGACCTTGACTGGCAGGCCCGACCTGAGCAAATACTAAACTCTGAAGTTTTCCAGGACTCAGGTGCCAGGGGCTTCCCACTATGTCCCTGACCTTGGTAACTATATCTTAAGGCAGGTCCCATGAGCCCTGTCTGCCAGGCAAGTGATCTGAGGCTGGGAGCCTCAGATTTGTCATCCACAGAGCATCAGCCAAGTACTGGGTTACACCTTGACACTTAGCCCTGAATCACCCCGAAGTTCACTCTCCTGAGTCTATGCCCTGCAGCATGGGAATAACGATGGATCACAGTCCCCTAGCTATTCTCTCTCTCTCTCTCTCTCTGTCTCTGTCTCTCTCTCTCTCTCGCTTTCTTTCTTTCTTTCTTCTTTTTATAAAAGCCATATTTTATTTGTGGCTAGTAGTGGTTTATGTCAAAAGTGGTTACCATCAAAATTCTGTGTCTCCACCCTCCCACCTCCCAAAGATAACTCCACAGTTCTTACAAAGTTTGCTTCTTATTTTTTTTTTGCAAGCTCATATGTATCAGTTCCTTAGAGTCCACATGAGTGAAACCACCTGATAGTTGTCTTTATCTTATTTCACTAAGCATAATCACCTCCAGTTCCATCCATTTTGTCCCAAAGGATACAATATCTTTTTTATTGCAGAGTAGTATTCCATGGAATATATATCCCATAACATCTTTTACCAGTCATCTGTCGATGGAAACCAGCCAGACAGTGGGGAGGCAGGGTTTGAACCCAGAAGGTGCCTTCTGAGTCCTTGCACTTAAGCATGCTCCTCTCTTGTCCACCAGCATATGGATTTTGGTTATTGTAAAAGCTGAAATACATTTAGGGTGCATTATTAGGTGCCACACTGTACCTTGAGTAGTTCAGGACACATCAGAGGTACTGGGTCAGGTTCTGTGCTCTATCTAAGAGGGCACGTACAGAGCAGGAAGGAGATGCATGGTGAGGGGGAGTGGGGAGTCCAAGTATTCTTTAAGGAATCTTGCCTTTCTTTCTTTCTTTCTTTCTTTCTTTCTTTCTTTCTTTCGCATTTGTTACTATTTTTTCCCTTTATTGGGGGATTAATGTTTTACATTTGACAGTGAATAAAATAGTTTGTACATGCATGACATTTATCAGTTTTCCACATAACAATACAACCCCCACTAGATCCTCTGTCAGCCTTTTTCAGGACCTGTACTCTCCCCGCCACCTATCCCAGAGACTTTTACTCTGGTGCAATACACCAACTCCAGTTCTAGTTCTACTTGTGTTGTCTCTCCTGATCTTGGTTTTCAACTTCTGCGTGTGAATAAGATCATCCCATGTTCATCCTTCTGTTTAGGAATCTTGTCTTTCTCGTGGGGCTGAGAGGCAGCCCCAGAGATAGTGGATAGAAAATAATAGAGAGGGAGGCAGTGGCTGGGAAAATAGCACAAGTGGTTGAGCATTGGACTTTCATGCTTGAGGTTCCTGGTTTGATTCCCCAGCACTGTATGTATCAGAGTGGTGCTCTGGCTTCTCCTTCTGACCGCCTCTTCTCTGCTTCATGTGAAACAGAAAATTAAAATTAAATCTTAAAAAAGAAAATATGGGGAGATATATTTTATATAAAGAAATGGAAACACTTTCTTAAAACAGTGCTTGTAGAAAGTGTTTCTGAAGGGCTGGGTGGTGGCGTACCTGGTTAAGTGCATGTATTACAGTGCACAAGGACCTGGGTTCAAACCCCCAGGCCCCATCTGCAGGGGGAAAGCTTTGCGAGTGGTGAAGCAGTGCTGCAGGTGTCTGTCTGTCTGTCTCTCTCTCTCTCATCCCCCTTCTCTGTTGATTTCTGGCTGTCTCCATTCAATAAATAGATTAAAAAATATAAAAAAAGAGTTTCTGAAGAAGAGTTTCTTTTTTTATTGTTGTAGTTATTATTATTGTTGTTGTTATTGATGTTGTCATTGTTAAATAGGACAGAGAGAAATGGAGAGAGGAGGGGAAGACAGAGGGGGAGAGAAAGACACACCTGCAGACCTGCTTCACCACCTGTGAAGCGACTCCCCTGCAGGTGGGGAGCCAGGGGCTCGAACCAGGATGAAGAAGACTTTCAAGGTCGGGGTAGTGGCACACTGGTTGAGCACATACATGACCAGGCACAAGGACCTGGGTTCAAGCCCTCAGTTCCAATCTGCTGGGAGGAAGCTTCATGAGTGGTGAAGCAGTGTTGCAGGTGCCTCTGTCTCTCTTCATCTTTCATCTCAATTTCTGTTTGTCCTTTATCCTATCAAGAAGAGAGACAGATTCGTGCCTGAGGCTCCAAGGCCCCACGTTCAGTCCTCCACACTACCATAGGCCAGAGCTGAGTAATGCTCTGGTAAAAGGTGAGAGAGAGAGAGAGAGAGAGAGAGAGACTGAGACTGACTCAGCAATGGCACAGGTTTTGTGGAGGTACTGAGCATCTTTAAGATGAAAAGGATTTCTGGAGGTACATAGCGCAGAAGCACTCCTATCCAGCCCCATCTAGAAGTCTGGGGCTTCTCAGGAATGATGGCTCAGGGCTAGCTCAGGAATGATGAGCTTATACACAGTGGGGTGGGTGGGGAGTGTGGGCATCATGCGTGTGGGGCCCCCATGACAGCCATGTTCCTGCAGGCCCTGATTGGCTGGGCACCTCTGAGTCACTTCTTTCCTCCTTCCCCTTGTCCCTGTCGCTTCCCCTCTGGCATCTCCAACCCCCTGGCATCCTCAGGGATCAGTGCTTGGAGTCCCTAGTGGCTGGGGAACAAGGGCTGTCCCCTGGGGTCCAGGTCAATCCACAGCCCTCCCTGCTATTGTCTCTCCTGCCGCCCCCCCTCCTGCTCAGTTCCTCCTGCCTCTGCAGCCTCACAGCCTCTCTGCACCATGGCTGTCACAGAGTCAATTCCCTGGAATAATCGCATTTTCCGCTTGGCTCCCTCCTCCTTGCCAAGCACAATGCTGGGAAACCCCAACCAGCCAGGCCCCAGGAGGCTCCTCCAGAGCAGCAGGAGACCTGCAGGGAGGTTGCAGTGCCTTCTCCCTGCCTGGGCCCAAACAGCACTGGGGGAGTGGGGCGGGCGGGGGGGGGGGGGGGGGCGGCACACAACAGGGAGGCTTTCAGAACAGTCTCTGGATTTCAACTAGAGATAATTTCTGGCTCCCGGAGCAGCAGCATCCCTCTGTTCTGACACCCGGGCGCCCTAACCATCCTTATCAGCTCCTGGAGAGAAAGTACAGATTCTCCCTTGGGGAGGTTCAAAGTCACCAGGCCAGGGACTGGCCCACAGTGTGACCTGCCTTAGCATTAGCCAAATTTGGCCACATTCAACCTGCCCTCCTCCCCCCACAAGAGGGAATCAATAAACAGGAGAGCCAGGAAGGGAAGAATGCTGGGAGTTGGATAGAAATTTCAGGCCTCCATATTGGGAACAACTCCCAGGGCTGCTTTAAGGAGTCATTCATTATAAATTAAAGGACTTCACAAACTCAGACACAACAGACCCTCCAAAGAGTGTGTCAGAAAATGGGGCATTCATTGTATTGGAAAGGTGCTCAGGGCATAGTATATGCCGACCCTGGCTTTGAATAGGCCATCTGTATAGCACTGTTTTCATGGAGTTTGTGCCTGTGAATGTGTGATTCATGGATGCCCTGAAGCTACTCACTGGATTTAGGGAGAAGGCACTTAAAAATATATTAATTAATTTTGTTTAATGAGAGAGATACATGGAAAAGGCACAGAAAGAAAGATCAAAGCACTGTTCAGCTAGGGCTTATGGTGGTGCTGGGTGTTGAACCTGGACACTTACTTTTTTTTTAAAGTTTTATTTATTTTAATGAGAGAGATACAGAGAAAAAAATACAAAGACAGAGGGGAGAGAGAGAGAGAAATAGAGGGGGTGGGGGAGAGAGAGAGAGAGAATTTAAAAAAAAAATCCAAGTACTACTCAGTTCCGGCATATGATGGTGCTGGGGATTGAATATGGGACTTCTGGTGTCTCAGGCATAAAAAGTTTGCATAACCATTATGGTATTTCCTACAGAGAGAGAAGGAGAGAAGAGAGGAGAAAGGAGGAGAAAGAGATTACATTGCACTGGGAGTTTAGCAGGGGGAGGAGGGAGAGAAGGACGCAGGGAGGGGAGAGGCGGAGTGCGCGTGTGGTGCAGCTGGCTGACTGCCAGTGTCACTATGCGCAAGGCCCCAGGTTCAAACCCCCACGGGGGTCAAGCTTCAAGAGCAGTGAAGCAGCGCTGCAGCTGTCTCTCTCCCTCTCGATTTCTCTCTGTCCTATCAAATAAAATAAAACTAAAATGAAAGAGACACTAAGCATGAGACACTAAAAAATACACGTATTTTCAGTTTTGGCGTCATTCCTTCCGACCCTTCCGGCGCTTTGCTTAGACAGCGAGCTGCACCGCCCCGCCCTGCCCCGCGTTGCTGCTCCGCGCGGCTGGCGGCGGCTGGCGGTGACGCGCTGCCTCCCCTCCCCTCCCGCAGACAGCGAGCTGGTGCTCCCCGACTGCCTGCGGCCGCGCTCCTTCACCGCCCTGCGGCGCCCGTCCCTGCGGCGCGAGGCGGACGAGGCGCGCCTCTCCGTGAGCCTGTGCGACCTCAACGTGCCCGCGGGCGCCGACGCGGACGACGCCGGCCCGGCCGCCGGCTGCCCCATCCCGCAGAACTCGCTCAACTCCCAGCACAGCCGCGCGCTCCCGGCGCAGCTCGACGGCGACCTGCGCTTCCACGCGCTCCGCGCCGGCGCGCACGTCCGCATCCTGGACGAGCAGACCGTGGCGCGCCTGGAGCACGGCCGCGACGAGCGCGCGCTCGTCTTCACCAGCCGGCCCGTGCGCGTGGCCGAGACCATCTTCGTCAAGGTCACGCGCTCCGGCGGCGCGCGGCCCGGCGCGCTCTCCTTCGGGGCGACCACGTGCGACCCCGGCACGCTGCGGCCGGCCGAGCTGCCCTTCGGCCCCGAGGCCCTGGGGGACCGCAAGGAATTCTGGGCCGTGGGCCGCGTGCCCGGGCCCCTGCACAGCGGCGACATCCTGGGCCTGGTGGTCAACGCCGACGGGGAGCTGCACCTCAGCCACAACGGCGCGGCCGCGGGCATGCAGCTGTGCGTGGACGCCTCGCAGCCGCTCTGGATGCTCTTCGGCCTGCACGGAGCCGTCACGCAGATCCGCATCCTCGGTGAGTGCTCCGGGCATGGCGCCATGCCGCCCCCACGGCGCCCCCTGCCGGCTGCGGGTCGTCCGGCTCCTGCGCGCCTGTCCCTCAGCGCTGGGGTCCTCAGGTCTCACCAGCTGCTGGGGCAGGGGGAGAAAGGCGGCGGCCGTGGAGCTCACCGCAGCCTGTTGAATCCAGCGCATTGTGTGAACATGTGGACACATAGTATACACACACGCACGCGTATATATCCCAGGTACGCACGGCCCCGTGGCCACTTAAAATTAAAAAAAAAAAAAAACATTTCCACTACCAGTTTTTTTTTTTTTTTTGCCTCCAGGATTATCGCTGGTTGTGGTACGAATCCACTTTTCCTGCGGTTTATTATTAGTATTTAAAAGGACAAAGAGAATCGAGAGAGGAGAGGGAGACAGACAGCTGCAGACCTGCTTCGCTGCTTGTGCAGTTGGGGGACCGGGGCTCGAACCCGGATCTTAGCGCGGGTCCGCGGGTTAGGATGTTCGCCAGCGCGCGGCCCCCACCAGCTGGTTTTTTGGGGCTTAGTTTCCATTTCACGCAGCCGGGACTCCAGGCCTCTGCGGCTGCTGCTGCGGGTGACTGCGAGTCGGAGTCGGCGTGTCCTCGGCAGGGTGGGCCGGGTGTGGGGCCCTGCCTGCCGTTCCGGTGCCAGTGCCGAGTTTGAACGGACGGGTGACGGCGAGTTGTGAGAGCCGTGCTGGCCAGGGTGCTCTAGGTTCCTTTTGAGAAAGGCCCTTTGGGTCAAGAAAGTTTGGGAAGTGACACGGTTTTTTGTTTGTTTTAGCCAGGAGATTCTTCATCCTAGAGAACTTCTCTGAGTAAGGCAGAGGCAGTGGTGCAGGGAGAGAGACAGACAGACAGACAGACAGACAGACAAGACACCACAGTACTGAGGCTTCCTTCAGTGCAGTCTGGCCAGGCTCAAACCTGTGTCGGGCCCATGGCAAAGCAGCACACTATCCAAGTGAGCTATTTTGATGACTCCTCTAGTTTATTATTTATTTATTTGCCTCCAGGGTTATCGCTGGGGCTCAGTGCCTGCACTACAAATCCACTGCTCCTGGGGGCTATTTTCCCCATTTTATTGCCCTTATCGTGGCACTTGTTATTGTTGTTATAGCTGTCGTTGTTGTTGGATAGGACAGAGAGAAATGGAGAGAGGAGGGGAAGACAGAGAGGGGAGAGAAAGACAGACACCAGCAGACCTGCTTCACTGCCTGTGAAGTGACTCCCCTGCAGGTGGGGAGCCGGGGCTCGGACCAGGATCCTTACGCCGGTCCTTGTGCTTTGCACCATGTGCACTTAACCTGCTGCGCTACCGCCTGACACCTTATTTTATTTTATTTTCTGTAGTGCTGGGGACTGAACTCAGAGCCTCAAGTATGTACAATGCCACTGCTTCAGCCTCTCCAGACTGATTTTTTTCCCCCCATTCTTTATTTTAGCAGAAAAGAGGCATGGAGGGAGAGACACCATAACATTGCTCCACCATCCCTGGAAGGGTTCCCTAGCATGGTCTTTGTTGTTCCCATATTGTCCCAGAGCTTGAACCAGGGCCTTGTGCTTGGTGCGATGTGTGTTCTTACTGGGTGAGTTATATCCTGGCCCTGATTCCAGGTGAATCATTAAGGAAGGGACAGTGATAGGGCACACAGCTTCTCCAGACAGATCTGACCAGAAAATAATTCTCAGAAAATACCCACTGGGACCTTTGTTTCCCAGAGCGAATAGCTGGGCTGCTTTCGTTAGATTCGCGTGGAGACAGACCCCAGAGACCCCAACCTCCAGAGATTTGGGCTTTATAGATCTAAAATAAACCAGGGGCAATAAAAAGAAATCAGGCTAGATGGAAAGGCATCCGAAAGATAAGAAGTGAGGGTGCGAATTGAGAATGGAATAAAATGATGAGATGAGACTAGGCTGCAGAGAAATAAATCAAGCTGAGGCAACGGGATGTTTGGCTCACTCACCAAGAGACACTGCTGCTCACATGAAGGAAACTGCATAAGGCCAAGGTGTTCTCTTGCCTCAGCACCATCTAATAATAGCTATAAGGAGCTTTCCAGTGAGGCTTCTGTTGCCCAGAGAGGCTTACTAGATTGGAGCAAAGGAGAGGCTTAAAAAAACAAGTCAGGATTTAAATGTCCCAAGAGGTAAATGGGCCAAAATGGACATTGAAGAATAATTCAGACTTCTATGTGAGCAGAGCCCGACAGCCTTCAAAGCAAACATCAGTCAGTGACACTTGTGTGTGCAGGGCACCTGTTCACCTTGTAGTGGGATGCCTTGCTTTACTGGAGTGAGGTAAGAATGGAAGGTATTTCCTTTACTCCAAAACCACTGCCCAGGTTCACATGGTGCAGTGCTGGCAAACTCAGGAATGTGGTAGGGATACCTCACAGGATTGTTCTGGAATTGCTCACTAGTGCAATAAGGCAAGAAAGGCGGAGGAGAGATAGGACTTCTTGAAAGGAGCTAATAATGAACTTGAAAATTATTAGCAGTAATATGGAAACCTTGCAAATGTCTAGCGAATAGTTTCAGAAAAAGTAAGACTGGGGCCAGGAGCTGGTGCACCCGCTTGAGTGTCCATATGGCTATACCCAGGAACGTGGGTTCAAAACCCCAGTCCCCATCTGCAGAGTGGAAGCTTCATGAGCATTGAAGCGGTGCTACAGGTGTCTTTTTCTTTTCATCTCCCCCCTGCTCTCTCAAATTTTCTCTGTCCTAGAAAATAAAAGAAAGGGAAAGAATAAAAAGAAAGTACATACGTATGAAAAGAAACAGTAAGACTAATGATTTACAGCCAATAGCTACTAATGAAGCAAATGCGGTCCCACTGCCTAGTGCCATGGAAAGCCAAATACTGTCGCACCAGCCTCCTCCTGAGCTGTCCTTTGGTGTCCCCTGGACACAGTTGCCCAGCTAAGTAACAGGGTCAGAGGCACCCCATAAATCAGCACCTAGTATGCTCCCCTGGGGTCCCACAGGTGCTACAGGGCAGTGTTCTTGGTGTCTCTTTGAGCTTTCTGAGATGAACAATCAGTGAGATGTTCCCAGGTGTAACAATCCTTTTCACCCAAAACTCATTTCTTCTGACCCGCATTAGGTGAAATCAGTCATTTCTCCCATATTAACGAATGCCATCACTACAGACTTTGGAGAATCTTCAAAATGCAGCCAGTGAAAACCTGCTCCACACCTTACACCAGCTCTTGCACAAAGAGAAGTTTTCTTACCATTCAGATTAACAGTGGAGGCCAGAACAATGCTCAAGTTGCCCTCTCCCCTTACTTCATTCTAGATATTTATACAGGTAGTAGAGGGTCTGGAAACTGAAAACTGGAGGTGGATTTGGGGCTATGCAAACAGGGCTTTGTCACCACCAAGTGACACCAAGCCTGGTCTTCCGACATGGTTTAAGCTCTTTCGTTTGCCCTGAAGGCAAATGACAAGCAGCAACCCTGGGCAAGTATGAGTTTTCTGGCCATCAAGTCACGTGACCTTCTGGATCATGATGGGTTTTCCTTCTGCAGAAGTTTCTGCAGTCAAATGCTCTTCCCCTGAGCTCTGCCCCCTTCTGCAGAAGTTTCTGTAAAAAAAAAAAAAAAAAAAAAAAAAAAAGCCACTTTCTTGTGTTTTACTCGGCTTCTCAGTGCCAGATCACCTTGCCCTCCTAGGGCCCGCTGAAGGAGGAGCCCTGTCCCTCGGGGCTGTGGTTTCACTTAGAGCAGAGATCTCATAGGGACCTGCCTATGTGGAGGGCGATGCTAGGGCCTGTGGGAGAGTCTGAGGTGAATGAGACTTCCTGCTGTTGGGAAGTTCCTGGTTTAGTGGGGCAAAGACGAGTCCAACCCTGAGCTCTGCGCTTGCTTAGTCCCATGTAGCCAGTAGAGAATAGTGCCCTAGGGGAGAGCTGCCCAGTGGAGTGGTGTGGAGAAGATCCCTTCGAAAGGCCTCTTGCCTGCCACTTAGCAGTTGCAGGGATGGGAAAGGACCCTGTTGGTCTTGCTGTAGGTTTCATGCCCACGCTGTGCCTGGTGCCTGGTGCTCTCAGTGAGGACTTAGGAAAGGGGGAGGGAAGGGGAGATGGGAGTGAGGGCAGGAAGGAGGGAAAGAACAAGTGTGGGAGATGGTGAAGGGCATTTCAGAGGTGCCAGAGGAGACAGCGGGAGGTGCCCACAGACTGTGGAGATCATGGGACTCGGAATAAGAGGGGCAGGCTGGGACCCGAAGGGCCATTCCTGGCGGGACTCAGGTGACTGTCCCCAGCATGTCATGGAGGGGGAGGCACCTTCTAGGCCGCGGACTTGCTTGGAGGCTGCTGATGTGGAAACAGCTGAGGGCCGGGTGGCCCTCCAGTTTCAGGGCTGGGACAGAGAGCAGAGGCAAGGCACGGAGCCAGTCTATGGACTCGTACCCTGAGCTTGGTGGCGGGCTGTGTGGTCTGCTGTGCTGCCTGCTTTTTCTACCCGGGGCCTGGGGAGGTGAGGCTTGAACCTCAGCTCTGCAGAGCTGTGCAGCTAGTGTGTTCCTCCCTCCTGCCCGTCCACAGGCTCCACCATCCTGGCAGAACGGACCATCCCATCTCTCCCCTGCTCCCCTGCCTCCACGCCAACCTCGCCCAGTGCCCTGGGTAGCCGCCTCTCTGATCCCTTGTTCAGCACGTGCAGTTCTGGACTCCTGGGCAGCTCCGTGGGCGGTGAGTAGGCTGGCTCTGCCAGGTCACCTGCCCCGGACTCTTGTTGAGGCAGGCTGCAGCTGCTCAGCACCTCTGGGACCCCGGGGGAGCATACTAGGTGCTGATTTATGGGGTGCCTCTCACCCTGTTACTCAGCTGGGCAACTGTGTCCAGGGGACACCAAAGGACAGCTCAGGAGGAGGCTGGTTTAAGAGATTTTGGGGTCCCTGCTTCCTTCTGATTCCTCTTCTCACTGCCTCATGGCCATCTTGGCCTCTGGCCTTGGGTGGGGGTTAGGGACCAGAATGAGTGCACCTCCACTTCCTCTTGTGTCCTGGAAGTCCGGTCATCAGGGTAAACAGGCAGACTGAGATAGGTGGTGGGGGAACAAGCATCCCAGGGGCTCTGCTCTCTTTAAACATGGGCCATGCTGGGCCCATGTCCCCCTGACCCATATCACCTCGCCCCCAGGGACAGCCCCCAACTCGCCTGTGAGCCTGCCTGAGTCACCCGTGACCCCAGGCCCTGGCCAGTGGATCGACGAGTGCACCATTTGCTACGAGCACGCGGTGGACACGGTCATCTACACGTGCGGACACATGTGCCTGTGCTATGCCTGCGGCCTGCGCCTCAAGAAAGCTCTCCATGCCTGCTGCCCCATCTGCCGCCGCCCCATCAAGGACATCATCAAGACCTACCGCAGCTCCTAGCCCCCCCCCCCCCCCCCGTCCCCCTAGACAGCTCAGACCGCTGCCCAGCTCTGGCTGGGCAGACCAACAAGCCCCACCTCCTCTTTTTCTTTTTTGGAAACTCTTTTCCCTTTTCCATTAAACACAGGAAACTGAGGCCCATGATGGTTTAGGGAGAAAAGGGGTATGGGGGTGGGGGTGGGCAGAAGCAGCTCACCCAGCGGAGGGGAGGAAGCCCACACTCTACCTGTATTTCCTTTCTGTGCACCTCATTTTCCCTGCATGCCAAGGGGCTCACTTGGGGTCTCAGTCTGCCTTCATCAACCCCTCCCTAGTTGAGGCAGGTTTCTGGCAGGTCCCTCCAGCCCACATGGCACCTTTCTGAGAATTAGAAAATGTGTCCCTTTCTCCGGGCTTATGAGGCTTTGAGCCAGCACACTTGGCTTGGCTAGAAGGGAGTGGGCTGGCCACTGGCCCCCATGTGTCCCCGAACCAGCTGTGAGCAGCAGTCATGAATGGGTAGCTCCTTACTCTGCCCTGTGCCCACCTGCCTCTTTCCCTCTACCTGCCCCCTGCCCCTGGGTGCCAGGGAGAAGGCCAGTGGGTGCCTCTCACTGCAGCCTCCATGCCATGTCCCTCTCCTGCTCACCCTGTCCCAGCTGAGATGTGGAGGGCCACCGCCTTCCTGCCCTGGGCATCTCACTGGATGCTGCTGCCCCGTCCATCGTCTTGGTGTGGGCCTCGGAGCAGGGCTTGCCTTTGCCACCTGCTCTGTGGCATGTCCTCCCGCATCTCAGTGAGGGCCCAGGCCTGGCTGGTGCTCAATGGATGTAGCATCACCAGGAGTGGCCAGGACCCTGGGCTGGGGGGTGTGATGGGGGAGGGGCAGGTTTCCTGGGGTAAGACTAGCCTCTTTCTTTATAGAACTAATTTATTTGGAGGTGGGTGGGTGTGTGCGTGTGTGCACGTGTGTGTGTGTGTGTGTGTGTGTGTGTGTGTCCTTTTCCCTGCCCTCTTATGTGGGGGTGAGAGATGCAGTATGAATGGGGGGTCACCCCTCAGAATCTTCCCAGACTCCCCTAAGAGCCCAGAGCCAACTCCACTTAGTGTGAATGAGGACTCCGTGAAAAGGGGCTGAGTTGAGAGGCTGCCTGGTAAATTGTTTTACAGAGACGCAAACTCAGCCCCTTCTGTTCCCAGGGCCCCCAAGTGCCCTTCCTCCCAGGCCTGTGTGGTCATCTCAGTTGGCTCATAAACATACAGCCCCCCACACACATGCACACATAGTAAGTTCTGGGGAGTCTGAGAGAGAGCAGTCTAGTGTGGGACAGGGAGGAGGGCTGAGGGTGCCCAGGTAGAGAAGGGTGGGGAGCCTGTTTTCAGGGACGGTTCTCTAAGGGTGCTGCTAAGGGTATGCCCCCCACCTGCTCAGAGGCCACAGCCATCTGGACCCCCACAGTCTGGTCCTGATAGGTGTGGGCGGGCCAGCTCCGTACCCAGCACTCTGCCCTGCTCCTGTGGTAGCTGGCAGGACATGGGCTTCTGGACCTACCCCAGACCAGCTGTGTGGCTCCAGGCCTCTTAGCCTCAGCTGCCAGCTGTGTAACTGGTGTGTGTGTGTGTGTGTGTGTGTGTGTGTGTGTGTGTGTGTGTCCGTCTCCTGAGAGTTCTTTGCAGCTATGGGGGGTGGGTGGGGTGAAGCACTGGGGTCATGCCTTTGGGAACTCACTACTCCTCTGTGGGTCTCAATCCTGACATTGACCTGGAGCCTCTTCCTGTGGGATTGGGGCAAATAGTGGTGGTGGCCCTGAATCCAGTCAGGGGCCCATCTTAGAGGGAAAGGAGGATTTTAAAGAGAAGTTTTAAGAGCAGGAGCTGTATGGGCTGAGGTTGGGAAAAGAAACCATCCATCAATTGTCTCCTTGTTTGTGTGGGGGTCATTGTGATTGTGAATAAACATGATTTCGTACTAGCCTCGGGCTGTGCTGAGATGAAGGGAGGACAAGCTGTCCTGGATGAGAAGGGCACCTCCAGCCAGGGAAAACTGAAGTGTTATGTGTGCAGTGGGGCGGGGGGGGGGGGGGGTGATGGCTGGAGTGTGACCTGGGACTTGGGCACCCAGGACCTGATGGTGAGTGAGCCCTGTTGTAAATGGAGAAGCCATTGTCTTCCGGTGGCATCGCAGGGCTGCAGCATAGAGCTTACTTCCTCTTTGGGCCTCTGCCTGGTCTGATTTGTGGATGGCAGTGCCATCTAGGGGCTAATCAGAAGATGACAGCTTCCCCGCCTCTACCACGTAGGTGGGGCAGCTGGGCAGAGAGAGAGAGAGATCCCTGGATAGAGACATTAAAGAGACTTTGCAGAGTGCAGGGGAGACGTAGCTGGCTTCAGAGGCAGAAGGCGGGGACAGTGGGAATCATGACTACCTGGTGGGCCAGACTTCAGAGGCACAGGCGGTGCTGTCTTCCTGCCTCCATTTCTGGGAGGATGCTCTGCTGCCTGCCTCTGACTTTGAACACCTATGCTCACTACTCAGGGCCATCTAACCCTTTAAAAAAATCCCCCCCTTTTTAAGGGTGGGGGTAGATAGCATAATGGTTATGCAAAGAGACTCTCATGCCTGAGGCTCTGAAGTTCCAGGTTCAATCCCCCCACACCACCATAAGCCATAAGCCAGTGCTCTGATAGAAAAAAAAAATTAAATTCTCTTGTTTTGATTCAGAGAAATTGAGAGAGAATGGGGAGACTGGAAGACACACCTGCAGGACTGCTTCACCACTTGTGAAGATTCCTCCCTGCAGTGGGGACTGGGAATTTGACCCTGGGTCCTTGCACACCGCAGCATGTGTGCCCAACTGGGTGCACCATCTTCTGGCCCCCATCCAGCCTTTATTATCCAGAGTCCAGCAGGTCAGGGGGCCTTTGGTCCCTGCATTTCTCAGTCTGGGCCATAGTCCAGAAAGCCTCCAGAAGACAGAGAAGGAGTGGTGGGTGGTGGTGTGTGTGTGGGAAGAGCTTGATTAAGTCTTATAATTAATTAACTTACCATTTTGCTGTCTCCCCAGCACTAGCATGATTCTTACCAATCATGGAAGGAGTTCTCCACCCCCTTCTCCCACCTGCAACCTGCATTTCCTTTCCCATACAGAAAACAGGGCTTTTGCCATTCCACTGGATAGGTTTTCTGGGGACAGGGAGAATCAAGAGGTGATTAGATTCAGTTAAAAAGACCAAAAATTTTATTTAGTTTTCAGGGAAATACAAGATGCATGTAAACGTAAACAAAATACAAAAACCAACCCAAATCTTACAGTCTAGAAGCATGCCAAGACAGAGCATTTTCTGCAGACCAAAGAGTCCTGTCAAAGTGATAGAGGACACCTGGAAAGTGGCAGGCTGAGGACACTACATTTACGTGATGAGAACAATTTTAAAAATACCATTAAAATATTAGAAATATGGAAATAGTTTAGCACCACCATTGATCCCAGAATTTTTTTCCTTCTTTCCTTCTTTCCTTCTTTCTTTCTTTCTTTCTTTCTTTCTTTCTTTCTTTCTTTCTTTCTTTCTTTCTTTCGCATCTAGCCATATTGAGATCCATTTCCTTTGCTTCAAAGTTGCTTCACTATGGGGGTGGGGAGGTGGAGGGAAAACCTACTGTGACCCCCACAAGGAGCTGGGAAGGATTGTGTGAGCACCATGAGGAACTCACCAAAGTTCCGGAGCCTTAGAGGCATCTAGCAGTTCTGATCCAGCCATTGTGTCTTCCCACACCTGCTCAAAAGCTACCTTGCTGTAGATCTCTTAGTGAGGCCCTTCCCTCACTGTGTCTAGATTGAAAGAAAACCTGTGGAGAATAAGCTGCAGGTTCAAGAGTGGTGGCTCTCTTAACCCCTCTTCCTCTGAGACAAACATGCAAGAGCAGTGTGTCTCAGACGTAGGCTACTACAAAGGAAGGGCGCATCATGCCTGAGTGTGTACTGCACCCAGTCTTCCCATTCACACCAGTGAGGCAGGCTCAGCAAGCTCAGTGGCCACAGGACTCATCAGAGGTACCAGTCACCAGAAACAAACAAGCCTGCCTTCCTTCCAGATCCATTCAATGGTGCCTAGGCCCTGGGGCTCAGTTAGGGGATGTAGGACCCACCCCTCTGACCTGTTAGGGTTACTGGGCTCTCACTGATTGAAGAAATTTAAGGTGCTAGTTCTGGATTAGATAAGAGAAACAGGTAAAAACCAGTTAGGAGTCTGGGGGATGAATATTCTGGAAGCAGAGCCTCCAACTCAGACTGGCTGGTTGCTGGTGATGTCCATTCGCCACAAAGTCAGTGACCATTAAGAACCTCCTGGGGAAATCCAGCATGTGGCCTAATAAGTAGCTGTTTCCTTGAGCCCCTTTGTCCTGTGGCCTAAATTTGGGTCCTTTCCAATCTGTTCTAGATGGACCCTAGGTACTGAAACACTCCCCATTCTTCTCTACCTGCTCTTTTCTTCTGGAAAACACAAGGGACTGCCTTTCTTCTTTATTTTAATAAAGACCAACACCACCCCCAAAAACTCTCTTAGCCTTTCTACACATTTTCCTTTCTGCCTAAAAGACATTCTCTTCTGGAAGCCTTCTTACCAGGGAAGGGAAAGCAGGCCCAAGCCATACCAAACACACATACACTCACCTCCTCATGACATGCCTCTCACTTGTCTCCAACATACTCAGTCTGCCCTCTCCTTCAAACAAATTCCTCTCTCATCTCCTGAGACCCAGCCTATAAGGATGGCACTGGAGGCAGGCAGGGACCTAAAGCCACTAGGGTCTAGGGTTAGGGTGGGAGAGGGAGCTGACTGCCAGGGTTAAGTGAAAACTCAAAGAGCAAAAGGATAGGAAGTGGGAAGAGGGGAACACAGTGGGATTCTCCCTTTCTAGACAGGTTGGGGTCAGGCTTTGGGACAACAACCCTCTAATCTCTAAGTCCCAAAGCATCCAACTTCTGGCCAGGGGGACCCAGGTGCTACCCCCCCCCCCCCAAATGCTAAACATCACTAATTTTGTCCTGTCGTTGACTCTGATCATAGAGCCTGAGAACCATAGAAGCAGGAGACAGCCCCAAGCAGGATCATGATTTAGACTAAAGTCTCTGGGCGTTCTCAGGACGTGCCCTCGACATCATTCTGAGAGGCTTCGGTGCTGATGTGTGGACATGTAAGGCTGCTGAATTCACCATGAGCAGGTTCTCTGTGCAGCCTGAGCCCTCTCTGGAAAACCAGAGCCAAGCACCACACAAGGATTCTACTTGGCAGCACGCATGGCAATGGCGGGCAGGGGCCAGCCAGCTGGATGACACCTCTGTCAGGACCAGCCCAGCTCCCCCAGCCTCCCAACTCCAGAATGTCTTATCCACATCTTCATCTTGGAGCTGGGAATGATGACCTTGGCTGCTTCTGCTAGATCTGTTAATGCCAGTGTGAAGTTTCCAGCTAAATACTTAATAATTACCAAAAATAAAAATAATTAAAAAAAGACACATTGCACTCTCCAGCCAGAATTCCTTGCTGCCAGAAGCTTCGAGTCCCATGGGGCCTGCCCAATGCCAAGGACTTGTTCAATGGGGACAGCTTGCCCTGTACTCCACCCCCAACCCCATGTTATTTTAGTTCAAGTGGGAAATTACCAACACTTGCACATGTGTAGACACAAATGCATGCAAACACACACGCCACATGCACACATTTTTCTCAGCAACATACAGCCCTCAAAAAAGTGAGGGAATCTAAATTCTATAGTGATATGGATGGTTCTTTCCAGAATTCTGCATTAAGATACTCAAAGGTTGGACATACAGATGTAAAGACTCCAAGGAGAGAACACCCACTCTTGGAGCACCTCCTCCCTTCGGGCATGCAGTCACTTATCTGCAGAAATCCACCAGCTAGAAGGGTCGGAGCAGCAAGCATACAGTACTGGAATGGAGGGTACAGAGCTCCAAAAGCTCAGACCCAGAGACTCCCCAGCCTGCTGCTTTCTCTGCCAGCACCAAGTAAGGCTTAGAACCTGCTGTGTGAAGTTCTGTGTGCAGAGACCTGAGTAGACGCCTTCAGCGCTTCTCGGTACCACCTAGGGATTGTGGAGGGGTGCAGGGCAGAGGCAGGGCTCCCTCCTCAGGATGGTCATTGAGATGAACGGGTGACCTGGGCTCAGCACCCAGCAGGGTTGAAGGCTTGTGAGAATTGGTATCTGACTGGGGTAGGTAGAGCTCAAGACACCCACATCCCCAAAAAAGGATTTGGTTACATTAGGGTTCCTGCCCATAAACTGAACCGAGGTTACCTAGTTTTAGAAAGACTCAGATGTACACCAAAAGGATCATGGCCCAAACATCAGGAGACAAGGGCGAGAGGGGGCTGTCGGGAGTGATTTTATTCATTTTTTAAGGACAAGTCTTTCTGAGCAGCTGGCTGAAAAACAAACAAAAAACAACAACAACAAAAATAATGGAAATGAAAACAAGCAGTGATTCCTGGAGTCCTTGCTCCAAGGCTGGGGGCCTCTGGAGATCTCAAGAACCCCATGATACTTCTTGAATCCCTTTTTTCTGGGTGCTTGACACCCAACAGGATCCTAAGAGGCCACCCTCTGGGGATGCCCTCCCCCATCCTATTAGGGGAGGGGGAGAAAAGAAGAGGAGGGCCTAAAAGATCACTACCCACCAGCCCCTGTCTGCTCCACAGGTCACTTTCCAACAGTGCTGTCTGCCCACCTCTCCCATTAGCAGACAGAGTCTCCCACCATCACCCCAAGAAGCCCTGTCATCCCTCTTGATAATATTGCACTTTTCCTGTCTCTCAGACTGTTTTCATTTTTTGATTGAGAATGCAAAATATTTGGAGGGAGTAGGAGAAGTGAGTTACCTTAAAGAAATAATATATCCATTAAATACACACACACACACACACACACACACACACACACACACACACACACACACACACACCAATAAAAAAACAACAGAAAAAGTCAGGGTTCACTCTATCATGGTCCCCCCCTTAAAAACACAACAAACTACCAAACCAAGGTCTAAACTTAGTTCTACACCTACTCTGCAAATACTAGTTATATGAAAATAATGCTCCATTAAAAATCCCCTTGTCTTTTCATCTTAGGTGATAAAAATAGTATCATGCTTTGCTGAGGAAAGCGATGGATATAAAATGCCAGTAAAATATGCTGCTCTAACACCGGAACAGTGATTAAAATGATTCTATATAATGCCTTCGTCATAGTGGGGGATTCAGGAGGAAGTGTTTAGGGTCAGGCTGGGGTGGATGGGATAGAAAGGACATCTGCGATTCAAGGCTCTCACTTCCTGTACCCTCTTGCTGTCCCAAGGTCCCTTGACTAAGTGGGAACAGCAGAGAGAGGCCAGAGAGCCAGCCAGGCCTACTGTTCAGATTGGAAGAAAGAAGACATCACCACCACCACCACCACCACCACCACCACCACCCACCACCACCACCACCACCACCACCCACCCACCCACACACTGTAATCAAAGAAAGAAAAGTTTAAAGTGAAAGAAAAATAGAAAATCACAAGATGATGCATCTTCGGGCATTATATAAACCTCAATAATGACCTCAGAAGGGCTCATTATGATTAAAGTTGCAGTATACAGCAATACAATGTCATTTCACATTTTCAATCGCCATTGATGGAAAGCTAGGTTTGGACACTGTTGAGATTTTGTTTGCCGTTTCTCCTTTCTAATCTGGTCTGGTTTGCCTCCAGATGGGTCAGAGCCACAGGCCTCTCCCTTATCCACCTGCTGCTGGCAGTACCCTCCAACATCACAAAGCAGCTCAGTAGCTCTAGAGAAAGGCCCCTCCTGACCTGGGTAGGGCTAGAAGTCCAGGAGCCCAGGGCCTGACACCATCACCCCCAGCCATGCCTGAGAGGGGACTGGCCTGCACCCTTCTTTCTTCAAGTATTAATAGTCTCTCTGGGTTTGCAGGGCATGTGCTGTGAGGGTAGTTGTTGGGGGTGGGGGGTGGTGATGATGAGGGATGGGGATGTGTGAAGATGGGTCTTGGTAATTCCTGTTGACTGCCCAAATCTACGTGCTGTCACCAGGTGTCAGCATTCCTCACTTTTCCTGGATGCCTAAGCAGCTCCCAATCATTTCTGCTTGGGGCTGGAGGTCTCAATGTAAACACGATTATCATACACTAAACTCTAAGGTGGGTGGGGAGGAGGACAAGGACTGGTGCGGTGGGGAGGTCTGCCACTGACCATCGAGGTGATTTGGGGGGAAGGTATTTCCTATCCTTGGGCTGGTGGGAACAGATGGGGACAGGTGGACTGGCCTTCAAGGTCATTTTTAGTGACTATCTCTTAAGAGTGTGGGATCGAGGAGGAGGGTCCTAGGGTGGAGGGGACTGGAATGGGGGGTCTTGTGGGTGATGGAGAGCCCTACAGGGCAGTGCAGACAGCAAGGAAGGACGGGGGAGGCAGGCTCTGGGGAGCACTGTGGTCCTGTCCCACTGAGATGGTCTGAGTGGCAGGTCTTCTTGGCTCAGTGCAGACACATGAGGAGTGAGGCCAGGGTCTCCCCCACCAAAGATAGCTATGTGGAAGGTCCTTTAACCTGACAGTCACTCTATTTTAAATTTTTTTATCTTTAAATAATCATAAATTACTTTTCCCCCTTTTAATAAATAACGTGCTGTTTAAAAATGAGAAACGTATATACTGCATCTTTAAGTAATGCACTTTGCTCTCTGGGTTTCTTTCCATTTCATCTTATTAAAGTGCATTGATCAAAATAACAATAAAAAGAATAATAATGAACCACTTCTTTATCATTATTGTTTAAAGAAGTCCAAAGAAATCATTAATACGAAAACACTACGCCAATATCATTAGTGCTGCAATCTAGCAGATTAACTCAACATCCGGCTCTATTTAATACTGTCCAGCAGGAGAAAATAGCTAATTTCAATCTTAAACAAACTCACAAACAAAAGGAAACAAATCTGTCCCTCCCCCAGCAACCACCCCCCCCCAATTCTAAAAACACTTAGGGGCCAGGGCTGGGGTGGGTGGAAGGCACCAAGATGTTGGGTGCCACCATGCTGATCTTCAGGCAAATGTTGCCTCCGGGGGAAGAAGGGGTAGGGGAGACCTTTCCTCCTTTGTGGAGAATACCAACCCTTAGTCCAGGATTCTGGCAGCTGAGTGGCTGGCGGTGAGGCCTGTTCTCTCCCAAATCAAAGGCACGTGTGGAAATCCACTCCCATCAGAGAGTGAGTCCTTGGGGCAGCTGACCCTGCTTCTGGACGGTCCCCTCCACAACATCAACGACCGAAAGACACAACCCAGAGTAGACAGGGATTTTATTGTCTCACTTCTCTCCACCAGGGCACTGCCCCTGGGGAAGGCTGGGCAGCTCCTGGCTCAGGGCTACTCCACCATCTTCAGGCCAGGAGGTGGCTGTGGTGTTTGCTCCAGTCTGACTTCGGTGGCTGGGGCCATCTAGGAGTCCCCTCAGTCCAGGTTGGAAACAATGGCTGCATCTCCACAGTTCACAATAAGGCTTGCGATCCTGCCCAGATGGGGTGTTCATGCAGCGGCCACCAGCTGCCTTTTCTTCTGAACAACACCCCCTCCCTCCTGGGGAGGGCTTTGCCTCCCTGAGGCTGGACAAGAAGAACAGAGTCTCTGCTTTGCTGTGTCTGGGGCTCAGGGTCTCCCCAGTCCCTAGCCCCTTGCTCGGCAAGCTCCGTGCTTAGGCACTGACCACACAGTGGAGACCAAACAAAATGGCTTTAGCTTGTGGAAGGGAAGAATAGGGAGCAAGACCCACTGCCTCCCACCAACGAGTAGAACAGAGAGATCTGTCCATTTACCAACTCCAACAAGGCTGGTCATCCTTAGGCACCAAACGACTTCTAAAATAAGACCCCCAAACCCTTGGAAGCTCCACAGAGAAGCCCCCAAAGCAACAAATATACCCCCCCAACCCCCACCCCAAAACATGCAAAGGAACTGCCCTCTTGGCCCCAGGCATATCCAAAAGAAGTGTGTGCAGACTGAGGCGAGACACGACTGTGCCTGCCCTCACTGTCCTCCGCTGCTGGCCTCAAGCCAGGGGACGGGTGGTTCTGGCTGGCACCTGTGGGACTGTTTCTTCCCCACCTCACACATGCTGGGCAGCAGCCTGGTCCCAGGGCACATGAAGTTCACAGAAGATGCCACCAAGCCCCAGAGCAATGGTACCTTCTAACACCCTCCCTCCACCCACCAGGTGGTGCTAACTCCCAATATAACAGCACCATCCCTAAAGAAAGGCTGATACAAGAGCTCCTTGGGTAGCAAGATGCCAGCCTGAGGCCAGGCTTGGCTGTGGGGCAGACCGGTCGTCCTCCAGATCTGCAGCCAAGGCACGACCAGCCTTTCCCACCTGGTCTTTCCCAGATGGTTTTAACTGTACCGGTGAAGTCACCATAGGTACATATGTGGGGCTCCTGGCCTCAGCTTGGGGCTCCCCTGCGTGCTTCCTGCTCAACCTTCCAGCTGGGCGACAGCGGGAGGGGGCATCTCTGATGCCATGCATTCTGCCCTCCCCCCACCCCGTTCCCACCCCCACTAGTCTTCGTCTCACCACATCACGCTCACCCGCGCCCAGGCCGGAAGGCCTGCAGACGCATCTGCTAATTCTTTTTCTCCAGGTAGTTGGAGGGCACCCAGCCTTTGAAGGGCTTCACCCCGTCCAGAATCTGGCAGTACCACCAGCCATTGGGATTCCTCTCCAGGACCTCCATAGACACTCCCTCCTGGAAGCCGGCTGTCTCCTCATCTCCCTCATAGTCAGCGATGGACACGTACACATCCTTGAGGTTGTTGTGGATGAACTGGGATTTCTCGATGGGCTTGGGACGCACAGGGGACACGGGGATGCCATTGCGCTGGGCCGGCAGCAGAGGCGACTCAGAACCCTGGCTGGCTGCCCTCTCAGCCAGGCGGCCCTTGGCTTCAGCAGCAGCTGAACGGGCAGTGCTGAAGGAGGAGTTCCGGCGGACACCCCGGAGCCCGTCAGTGGCCGTGAGCGACTCATTCCTCCGCAGGGCGCATGACAGGTTGTTGTCCTTGGGGGGTGGGGACACGAACACGGACTGGGGTCTCACTGCTACCTGCCGCACCCCGTTCCTCATCTTCACGGTGTTGCCTGTGCCCGAGGTCTTGCCGAAGCCACCGGGGGGCTTGGAGGGGATGGGTGGTGTGGCCCTCTTGCTCTGGTTGACTGTGTTCAGAGCCTGGACTCGCTTCTCTATCTTTTCCAGGCTGTCGGACTTGCCCTCGTTCTGCTTGCTCTTGGCGGGGGCCATGTCTGGCTCCTTGCCCGCCAATGGGTCAGGCTGCTCGTTCTCGCCCAGCACCAGATAGTGGGAAGGGGCCCAGCCCTCCAGCTCCCCAAATCTCACGTACCACCAGCCGCTCTCCTGCTTCTCCAGCACATGCACCTCCACACCGGCAGGGAAGCTGATTTCAGAGTCCTGGACCTTCTGGTAGGCGCTGCATGTGGTATAGACGGCGGCCTGGCCCTCGCGTCCCTTCCTGGAGGGACATGGGGGTGCCGTGGCCGGAAGTGTGATGGGGTCAGCTGAGCCTCTCCGGGCCCCCTCACTGAGACTCTCGAAAGCTGTCTGGGGAGGCAACTCTGAGTCCTCGCTCTTGGAGCCCTTGAGCCCGCCCTGCAGCTGGCCCGTGGGGCGTAGCTGGCGCCGCAAAGTGCTGATGTCCATCTTCTCCTGACTCTGGGACTCTGCGCGGTTCAGGAACGGCTTGGGCCGGACTGATGGTTTGGCCCGGGCACTGGAGGGCAGCCCGGCCTTCAGGTCAACGTCCTTCTTTGCCCCGACCTTGGGGGTGCCTCGGATGCCGGCGTCTGAGGCAGAACGGGGCTTCAGGTCGCTGCTGTTCTTGGACAGGGAAGAAGAGGAGGAGGTGGAGGAGGAGGAGGAGCAGGTGGTGTTAATAGTGATGGAGGAGGAAAAGGAGGCAGAGGAGTGGTTCTTCCCCAGCTCAGCCTGTGCATTCTTCTCTGCCTTGAGCCTTAAGAGTGATGATGATTTGGGGGAGTCTGATTTGGGGGAGTTCTTCCTGGCAAGGGATAGTGGGGAGCCCCCTGGGGAGTCACTGTCCTCCGCACTGGGCCGGAAGCCTTCATTCTCATAGATGGTCTCTTCTTCGGGGGCCACATCCTCTGATGAGCCCCCCACCTTGAACCGGGCCCGCTGCAGTGAGGAGGTGGGTGAGGGCCGGAGGGGCTGGGATGGCCGCTTGTCCCCAGAGCCGCTGTCCTCTGCCGGCTCCTCACTCAGCTCTGGCTCAGAGTCAAAGCCAAAGGCAGGGATGTCGTACTCAGGCTCCTCGTACTTCAGCTTCAGTGGGGAGTCCTGGCTCTCACCTGTGCCTGCTGGGCCTTCCTCAGGCTCCTTAGGCTTGCTGGGGGGTGCTGGCGGGGGCACTTTGGGCCGGGTCAGGGTGCTTGTCCTGCGGCTCAGGTTGGGCTTCTTACGCTTATCGATGTAGGATGCTGGGGCCCAGCCCTCTTTCTCACCAATCTGCACGTACCACCAGCCACCTGAGTTCTTATCAATGACCTGGGGGAGGGGTGGACAGGCCAGTGAGTTAGGATAACTGACTGCTGGTGCCTGCTAGCAGCTGGGCTAGGAGCTGCACTTTTTCTGGCTCTCAGAGATTATCTCCAAAAAGAGCTACTATGTAATGGCCTAGGCCCCAGTTAGCAGTGATAGAAGAATTAAAACCCAGAGTACTGTCATCTCCTCTCTCCAAGTCTCTCTCCCCTGGCTTTCCAGGTCTCTGCTTGACACCCTGGTTGAACTGACCTATTTTTATTTTTTAATTAGGACAGAGAAATTGAGAGAGGATGGGGAGACAAAGAAAGTGAGAGAAAGATAGACACCTGCAGACCTGCTTCACTGCTCATGAAGCAAACCACCTGCAGGTGGAGAGTGGGGGCTTGAGCCTGGGTCATTGTGCTTGGTAATATGTACCACTGCTTGGCCCCTGAACTGGCCTTCTATATATCGACCCAGCCTTGCCCCTCTTGAGCACTTATGAAACATGTTCTGAGTCCTTGCAGAAACCAGCTTACTGTGGCTGAGAGGTGGCTCAGTGGGTAGAGCTGGGCCAGGTGGTGGCATGTCCCATAGAATGCACACATATAAGCATAGGAGTCATGCACATAGGGGACACTGGCACCCCCAAAAAGAAATGTTCATGAGTAGCTCATGAGGTGGATGCATTGGATCGACCTTCCCGTGGTGCATCCCGTTAGTACCCATTCATTGGGGAAACTGACGATCCTTCCTAGCCGACTGAATCCACATGGATCCCAGTCACTTTCAAAGCCAGCAACAAGCAGCTCCTGACAGCTTTCAAGCTGACCTGTTGACTGGCTACGGAAGAAGGGCAAACGCTAGAAGAAGAAGAAGCTCGTGAGGTACGACAGGATGTAACAAGCAGAAGCTCCAGGTTCAACCCCTGGTATCATATATGTATGTTCTCTCATAAAATATATCTTATTTTAAGAAATGGGCATGTTAAAGGGTCTGGCTGTGGCACACCCGGTAGAGCATACATATTAGCATGCATAAGGACCGAGATTCAGGTTCAAGTCCCCGGTCCCTCCCTGCAAGCAGGCAAGTGTCCCAAGCGGTGAAGCAGTGCTGCAAGTATGTGTCTCCCCCCCACCTATCTATCTCTACCCTCTCAAATTCTTTCTGTCTATCAAAAAATAAAAAGAAATTAAAATACTACAATTTATTAGAAGGGGAAACAAAATCACCTCTCCAAAGACTTCCATGTATGAAGAACTCACTGTACCGGTACCCCTGCTCTCCTCCTGCCCGATGGTGGCTTGTCCTCTACTGAATGCCCTTGCAGGTCTCTCAGGTCAGAAAAGAGTGGTGAGCTGAACTGGGAGGCACAGCCTGAGGCCAGATTTTCTCTGGCAGAGCACTTTCCAGTGTCCTCACTGGCTATGGTCCCTTTACTGCATATGACATCCCACTGAAACCTCCACTACAGGGCAGGTTTCTTTGGTTCTGTGGTCTCCCAGGATGATGGGTCACAAGCCATTTGTATGTTAGCACAAGCTAATTCAAACAGCTTCTTTCTTTCTTATTTGAACATTTGGTCTTCATGCCTGTGCTGTTCCACTGTTCTGGGTGAACCCTTATTTTTCCTTTTAATTTCAGATACATATAAGATGGAGAGAGGGAGAGAGAGAGAGAGAGAGAGAGAGAGAGCGAGCGCGCGAGAGAGAACATGCACAGTACTGCTCCACCATCCATGAAGCTTCAGTGCTGTACATGGTGTTCTCATGTGATACCTGGGGCTTGAAGCCAGATCTTCACACATGGGTAAAGTGTGCATGTGAACTTCTTTCTGTTGTTGTTGCCAGCACTTCACTGCTGTGGACTGATTTTTTTTTTTTTCCATTCAGCGTTATCGATGGGGCTTGGTACCTGCACTATAAATCCACTGCTCCTGGAGGCCATTTTCCCCCATTTTATTACCCTTGTTGTTACTGCATTGCTGTTGTTGTTGTTGGGTAGGACAGGGAGAAACCAAGAGAGGAGGGGAAACAGAGGGGGAGAGAAAGACACTTGCAGACCTGCTTTACTATTTATGAAGCAACCCCCCTGCATGTGGGGAGCCAGGGACTTGAGCCGGGATCCTTACATTGGTCCTTGTGCTTCATGCCATGTGCACTTAACCCACTGCGCTACCACCTGGCCCCCTGAACTGATTTTTTGTTTTCCTGAGAGAGACACAGAGCAACAAAGGAAAAGAGACCACAACACCAGAACTTCCCCAGTGCAGTGGGTGCTGGGTTTAGACCTGGGTGCATGATAGAGCAGGGGCACTATCCAGACCAGAGCTCTCTGGCCTGCCCAGGGGTTTCTTTCTTAATTGCTATCTGATAGAGACCAGGAGTGTTGTGGTCCAGGAGGTGGCGCAGTGGTAAAGCTTTGGATTCTCAAGCATGAGGTCCTGAGTTCGAGCCCTGGCAGCACATGTGCCAGAGTGATGTCTGGTTCTTTCTCTCTCCTCCTATTTTTCTCATAAATAAATGAAATCTTAAAAAAAAAAAAAAAAGGCCAGGAGTGTTATGCTTGGGTCTATCTAGAGCTCTCATGGAGGAACACAGGTCTTGGGGGTGGGGGGTGGGTGAGAAGCATGCAAACACTGGCACCAGAGGAGGAGGCACAAGGAAGGAAAAGCCAGACATTACCCAAGCTCCACCTGAGCCCAGCCCTCTGCAACCCCCACTGAAATAGAAAGCTTTTCTTGGGGGTCGGGCTGTAGTGCAGTGGGCTCTAGTGCAGTGAAGAGCAAGGACCAGCGTATGGATCCCGGTTCGAGCCCCCAGCTCCCCACTTGCAAGGGGGTTGCTTCACAAGCGGTGAAGCAGGTCTCTATCTTTCTCTCCCCAACTCTGTCTCCCCCTCTTTTCTCCATTCTCTCTGTCCTGTCTGGCAACAACATCATCAATAACAACAATAATAATAACCACAACAATAAAAACAAGAGCAACAAAAAAGGAAAATAAATAAAATATTTTAAAAAGAGAGAGAAAGAAAAGAAAGCTTTTCTCCTCCCCTGAGCCAGCTATCCTGTGCACTCTGAACCTATAATTCAAACTTCAGCACACCCTGGCTATGAGAGTTCTGCTACATCACAGCCTTTGTAGGTTCTTCCAGAAACCTGTGCACCACTGAGAGAATGACTGCCTGTGGCAATTCAGTTAAGAGCAACGGTGCCTGTGGGGTGGGGTGGGGGCCCAGCATCTTACTATGGCTCCCTGGCCACATTCTCTTATCAGCAGCACTTCCTACAGCAGGTTCTGTGGACTCCTGGGCCCCGGGTGCCCCCAGGAAAGTAAGTCTGGGCATGGCTGTCTGCTCTAGTCCCATATCATAGGCCTGACAAACTCTACAATAAACTCTGGTGGAGTTTTCTTTCCTTTTCTTTCTTCTTTTTTTTTTTGCCTCCAGGGTTATTGATGGGGCTTGGTGCCTGCACGATGAACCCACTGCTCCTGGCGGTCATTTTTTCCCACTGTTGTTGTTGAGGCTACTGTTGTTGGATAGGACAGAGAGAAATCAAGAGAGGAGGGGAAGACAGAGAGGGGGAGAGAAAGACACCAGCAGATCTGCTTCACTGCTTGCAAAGTGACCTTACCCCCCTCCCAAAGTGGGGAGCCGGGGGATTAAACTGGGACCCTTGCAGTGTGCTTAACCCAGCGCTACTGCCTGAACCCCTGTGGAGTTGCTTTTTTTTTTTTTAAGCCACTGTCTCCCAGACTCATCTGATCACAGAAGTCCTTTGTTTTTATTTACTTTCTCCATCAGGGTTATCGCTGGGCTCTGTGCCTGCATGATTCCATAGCTCTTGGATATTCTTTAGTATTATTTTTTTTAGATAGAGGATGAGAGACAAAAGGAGGGAGAGAGAGAGCGTGACCACTTCGCTGTTTCACAGCTCGCGAAGCTTCTTTCCCATGCAGGTGCTCCTGTGTTGGCTGTGGCCTAAACCCTGTTCCTTGCATATGGCAAGGTGTGCACTCTACCAAGTGCCCTGAGCACTGGGTGGAAATGTGAGACCTAATCCTGATCATGGCACCAAATGGCACTAGAAACAACCTTGTTCCCTTCCTACCTGCCCCTCAGGAGCCTTGCCCGCAAGCTGTAAAAGGGACAGTGCTAGGTCTACCCTAGGGCAGCTCACCTCCGCCTTTTGTCCACCCCGAAAGCTGATCCCGTCAGAAATGCAGGACTGGAATTCTGCAATGGTGTAGTACTCCACCTCAACAGAAGGGGGCTCTGGCGGCTTGGGCAGCTGGAACCCCTAAGAAAGAGAGAGACTCAGTGAGCAATATGGTCTTAAATTCTAGATGGACAGCAGGCTAATAAGGTATCTCTCTAAGTGGTCACTTCCCTGACCAGGCTTTCTGTCAATTCCCAGGATTCACCCCAGATTATACTAAGCTGTCAAAATGACCTAGGAATATGGCCACTTCAACCTCTGGAGGTCCAGCTTCCAGGTGTCGCAGCAGTCTGGCCTCAGTCAAAATGCAAAAGCAGAGAAATAGAGGTAGCCAAGCCCATGCACACTGGCCTAAGGGTGAAGGTCCAGGGGCATGGTCTGGCTGTGGAGGAGGGGTTGGCCACAGCCGTCATTATCGGGCGGGGTGGGTAGAGCAGGGTGAGAGAAGACCCTAATCAATCTCTACGGAATAAACTCAAAAGTTTTTGCTCTGTGTGCAGAGTGGAACATCCTGTGTGTTATTATTATATTATTATTATTATTATTTTACCAAAGCACTACTCAGCTCTGGCTTATGGTGGTATGTGTCTGTATGTGTGTGTGTGTGGGGGGATTGAACCTGGGACTTTAAAAAATTAAAAAAAAATTTTTTTTTTAAACTAGAGCACTGTTCAGCTCTGAGCTCTGGCTTATGGTGGTGTGGGGGATTGAACCTGGGACTTTGGAGCCTCAGGCATGAGAGTCTGTTTGCATAACTATTATGCTATCTACCCTCCACCCTGAACCTGGGCCTCAGGCATGAAAGTCTTTTAAATAACCAGCATGCCGTCACCTCCACATATCATCATCATCATCATCATTATCGTTAACCAGAGTACTGCTCAGCTCTGGTTTATGGTGCTGCTGGGGGTTGAACCTGGGGCGTCTGGTGCCTCGGACATGAAAGTCAGCCTGATTGCTTTTAGATGTTGCATGTGACTATCTACTATGACACTCAGAGACCTCTGGAATGTGGCTACAGCCTAAGACTTGTGAGCATCATTCATTCACTTCACAAGAAGCATTTGTGAGGAAAGCACTGGGCATCTGGTCATGAAGCAAAAAGGACACCCCTCCCCCGAGCAGCAGATATTCTAGATTTCCCAAGGACTCTACCCATCTAAAATGAGCTCCACTACTCCCAGTATGACCCATTATCATGCAAAAGGGTGGAAACAAAACAATTATACCGTAGCTGAAAAGGTGGCTCAGTGGCTAGAGCTCATGCTATGCAAGCCTGAGGTCCCGGATACAATCCCTGGCACTGCATATGGCTAGTGTGGTTCTCTGGTCTTTTTCTCAAAGATAAATCATTCTCACAAAGAAAAATGGGGGTGTGGAAGGTGAGGGAGGGGCAGCAGCTGTGGTGTAAGAGGAAGACCTCAAACATGTCTGCCTTGCAGCTACACAATGTGGGCTCCAGGCTCAGCTCAGCAAGTTGCCAGCTGTGTGGCCCTAGGCAAGGCCCTTAACCTGGAGACTCAGCTTCCTTATCTGCCAAATGGAGCCAATCCGGGACATTGAGAAACTCGTGAGATAGAACATATAACTCTGGACCAACTGGGGGCAAAGGAAAAGCTTAGTCTACAGAAGCGGGAGCTGGCTCTCTCTCAGACACCATCCTCTCTCTGCATTTTCCTTCTCTGTCAAGGCTGGCATGTCTGCATTCCATTAGCTGCAGCCAAGCTGCACAGGGTCGGGGAGAGCTGCTTTGGGAGAGCCCAATTATGGTTTGTCAGCTTTCCCTGCCTGGTGCCCGGCCCTGAAGCTGTGCACGTGAGCCCAGTCTCTCCATCCCCCAGCCAAGCCCAGGTGGGATGCAGCAGTCCCCACACCAGGTCAGTATGGAAGAATTTACCCCATTCTTGCCAAAACCAATTCTTCCTGAAAATAATTAGCTGAGGCTGAAAGAGACGAGATGAAAGGAGACTTCATTCTTTGGTCATGGAAAACGCTAAGGGAGAAGGAGCTAGAAGTGCTCTGGGGCTCATGGTGAGGGCAAGGCTGCTTTCACGGCCAGAGGCCAAATCTTCAAAACCATGCTAACTCAAAGCCTCCTCTTCCAGGGAGCCTGCCATCCCCTCTCTGGGGCAGCTATCACAGACCACAATAACTCATGGTGTTGATCCCAGCAGAGACCTCCTAGACAGCCCTCCACACTCATCACCCTCACGTGGTCCTGCCAACAGCCCTGGGAGACGGTTGGTCCTGTCCCCATCTTAAAGACAGATAAACTGAGTCACACTATGGAGGATAAGCAACTTGCCTAAGGTCTTGCCATTCCTACTTGTCAGAGGGGATGCCTGGCAGGCTCAGCTCTTTCCTCTGTGTCCTACTGTCCTTGGAGACACTTCTCTGGGCCTGACCCTGGCTCCCTGGGAGCACATCTGCTGCCCAGACCCACAGTCTGGATAACAGAAGTCTTGTTCACAGAAGTAGAGAACCTGGCAGTATGCAGCCTCTTTCAGGGTGGCACCAGTCAGTACCTGCCATCCACTCAGCTTCCCTGCAGGATGCCTGCTGGTCTGCCTTCTACCCTCCAGGCTGGGCCTGCACCTCCCTATCAGGCACTCCTGGGCAAGGAAGGCAAAGCCCAGAGACTTCCGGGCTCATATGGACAGAGCCCTAGCCATGTCCTAGCCAGTCTAAATGTTTATGTCTGCTGGGGCAGTCAGTAACTGTAGTGGATTTATTTGGCTTTGGAGAGCAGTGAATTTTCAGTGATAAAACTGTCCAGCTAGGATCCCAGAAGGGCTGGAATTTGCAGCCTCCCCTCTGTCCCTAGCCTCACAATTCTGGACATTCCAGCAGGGATTTGGAAAACCCCTGGACCAACAGGCAGGGCAGAGACAGGTGATTAAGCAGGCCCATGCCCAGAGAAGCATGGGAAAGGGAGAAGAAACGTAACATGCTCACCAGGCTGGATTCTCTGCGAGGTGGAGGCCTTGTCCTCAGGTTTGGGGAGCCTGGAGGAAGAAAGATGTCATCAATGATCCCAGCCAGGGGATAAGCAGTGGAGCTGGTGACTGTCCTCCCTTGGCAAGGCCACGTTCTGACCTTGGAAGCAGGGCTTCTACCCCACAGTTACAAAGGACTCACACTCTCAGTCACCACTGGCAGTGCTTGAGCATCACTAGTGGGAAAGCTTTAAGTGCCCTTACCCACTCCCACTATGCTTCTGGGGATCCATGACCCCCCCCCCACTAGAATGATATGCTCATTTCTTTTTTAATTTTTTATTTATCTCTATTGGATAGAGATAGCCGGAAGTTGAGAAGGGGGAGACAGGGAGAGAGACAGAGAGACACCTGCAACATTGCTTTAATATTCACAAAGTTTTCCCCCTGCAGGTGGGGACTGGGGGCTTGAACCTGGGTCCTTGCACAGTGTAACATGTGTGCTCAACCAGGTGTGCCACCCACCACGTGGCCAAGATATGCTTATTCCTAAACAGATGGGCACAAAGGTGTTTTTCAGGGTAGCGGATGGACAGCTTTATCAGGTTTTTAGAGTTAAAAGCAGAGACGATGTGGATTTAGGGTTCATTACTGAATCCTCAGGCAATGCCACAATGCTAGGCAAGAAGTGCCTCCCTCCCCAAATATTTTTCAGCTGATCCTCCCCCTCCAAGTTTCAGATATGTGATCTAACTTAGCCAAGTCCTGAACGAAACAAAAAGAAGAGCTTTCTCTAGATGCAAACACAAGCTGCTCCCTCACAGAGCAGTCATCCTCAGCTGGAGGCAGTGGAGAGCCAAGGGTGTAATGGGATTTGGAAAAGGCAGGGCTACCAACCAGGCTTTCTGTTTAAGAAGAGAGAGTGTGTGTGTGTGTGTGTGTGTGTGTGTGTGTGTGTGTGTGTGTGTGTGTGTGTGTGTGTGTGTGTGTGTGTGTGTGTGTAGCAGTCTGGGAGGTGCACAGTGGGTAAAGTGTTGGGCTGTCAAGCATGAGGGCCTGAGTTCAGTCTCTGGCACTGTGTATTCCAGTGCGATGCTCTGCTTCTCTCTCCCTCATTAATAAATAAATATATTTGTTTATTTGCCACCAGGGTTATCAACAGGACTTGATGACTGCACACGGATCCATCACTGCTGGTGGCTATTTCCTTTTCTTTTCTTTTCTTTTCTTTTCTTTTCTTTTTCTTTCGAGAACAGAGAGAAATTGGGAGTGTGGCGCAAAGCGCAAGGACTGGCGTAAGGATCCCAGTTCAAGTCCCCAGCTCCCCACCTGCAGGGGAGTCGCTTCACAGGCGGTGAAGCAGGTCTGCAGGCGTCTATATTTCTCTTCCCCTTTATATCTTCCCCGCCTCTCTCCATTTCTCTCTGTCCTATCTAACAATGACGACAATAATAACTACAACAATAAAACAACAAGGGCAACAAAAGGGAATAAATAAATATATACAAAAAAGAAAAAAGAAAAAAAGAACAGAGGGAAATTGAGAGAAGAGGAGGAGATAGGGAGAAAGAGATACCCACAGCACTGCTCCACTGATCGTGAAGCTCCAACCCCCCAGCCGCCCACTGCAGGTGGGGACCAGGGCTTGAACTGGGTTCTATGCACTATAATAAGTGTACTCAACCTGGTGTGCCACCATCTGGCCCCATAAATATATCTTTAAAGAAAACTAGAAAAGAGAGAAGTTCATGGAGAGGACTAATTCCACCTCTCCTGAGCCTTTTAGGTTCCTATTACCTAGAGGGTGAGATGGGGAAGGATGAGGAAGGCTCAGTAAGGTGTTCTCTTTGGGGCAAGTGTCACATACATGGCCCACGTTTCATCAGAGGGAAGCTGACTTATCCTCTAAGACACCATCCTTGGCTCTTATCAGAGAAGGATCAGATGCCAGTGGCTTCTATATTCATGCAATTTATCTTCCTGGAGGATCTGAGGGGAAGGGCCTTGTTCATTCTTGTGATTAGCATGAGACTAGCTGACTAAGTGAGGCTGAGGGGTGGGACCAGTCCATCTTGCACCCTGTATGCACCTCCTCATCTCTCCCCCTGCACCTCTAAAAAGAGCTCTGCAGTAAGCACCTGGGATGGGGACAGCGATGTACTTACTAATCTGGGCCCGCTGAGGGGCAATCCTGGCCACAGCTGGGGAGCCCTGGGCCAGCTTGGAGCTAGTCCTCTCGGGGACTCCCAGGGCGCTGCCATTGGAGGCATTGCAGAGGATGGGCAGACTGATCTCCTTCTTGGTGATGGGGGCCTCAGGGCCCTCGCCCTCAGCTGGCGGAGCCTCCTTGTCCCCTGACGCCTTCTTGTTCAGCAGGTTGCTGATCTCCATGATGTTTCCAATGATCTCCACGGGCCCTGCCAGGTTCTTCTTTCGGGCAGGCAGGTCATCCTTGGCTTTCTTCAGGTAGGATGCTGGTGCCCAGCCCTCTTTGCCCAGGTATCTGTGTGGAGGGAGGGAACACGGCATTGTTAGGGAGTTGGGGGGAGGGGTTCCCTACTTCACAGCTCTGGTTCCATCAGGCCTGTCCAACCTGTCTACTATATTCTGCAAGACACTTGCCAATCCCACCAGGCTGGAGAGAACTGGAACCAAGGCATGTGGAAGATACCTTGGACTTCCTTCCACTCTGCCTGATAACCTCCTGGTGTGCATACACGTTCTCTTCAACAGCAGGTGAGTGTGGCACCTTGAGATAAGAAGGGCCCTCAAGTTTTGATTTGTCCAAAAGGTAGACTTTGCAATGGCCTCCCATGCAATAAGGCTGATTCCAGAGGTAAGGAAGGGGGAGTGTATGAGAATGTTATCTGAAGTTTCCCACTGCAAACAGTGGTGTCGTTAGATAGGGAAGAGGCAGCATGGGAGAGCTAGGGAATTGAACTTTGGTCTATGGTACCTTGTTTAAGTCCCTACTCTGAAGCTCAACTTTTCAAATGAATTTATGATTATGAGACCAGAGCACTGTTCAGCTCTGACATATGACAATGCTGGTGATTGAACCTGGGGCTTTAGGCATGCAGGTCCTGTAAGCCAACATCGAGTTATCTCTTCTGTAAAATGTAGTACTAGAGTATCTGTAAAAAGATTCTATTTAGGCAGCTGGGGAAATAGTGCATCTGGGAGAGCTCAGAACTGGCATACCTAAGGCTCTGTTTGATCCCCTCATGCTCCAAGTGCCAGAGTGGCGCTCTGGCTTCCCTCTTTCTGTCTTTCTCATATAAAACTCTGTATTTCATATGAAACAAATAAAAATATAACTTAAACGAGCCCAGGTTATACACAATGAGACCAACAGGAAGATGAGTATGAAGAAGGTAGTAAATGGATCAAGTTCACACAGTAAGTCCACAGACTTATACTAAAAGTAACACTGCAAATCAGTGGAGGGTGGAATGTACAGTGACAAGTCTGGTTATCCAGTAAGAAAGGGAGGCCCTGGCCTCACATGTATAGAAGAAAGAGAGCGGGGGGGGGGGGGGGGGGAGGAGAGACAGGAGAAAGAGAAAGAAAGCTAGCTATGAGGTTGAGAAGATCTTTCTAGATGGAACTCTGGTACAGCCTGGGGGGTGGTACAGTGGTTAGAGCTTTGGAATAACAAGCATGAAGTCCCAAGTTGATCCCTGGCACTACATGTGCCAGAATAATACTCTGGTATTCTCCCCACCCCCACCACTCACCTCTCTCTCTACTTGCTCTCTTGTGTTAAAAAAAATAAATAAATCTTAAAAAAAAAATTGAGAACATTTGCCCAATCTTGAGGGTTGAGGAGATCTTTCCAAATGGGACTCCAAACACTAAAACCATAAATGAAAAGACTGAAAACACATGACTAGATAAAATTATGGCTAAAGGAAAACAAAACCCCAAACCCATAAACAACAGCAAAAGGCAAATGAAAGGGCTGGTGAAATTTTAGGTGACTCGATGGCTTCTGCAAACAAATGTGTTCTTTCCTCCCCATGGAGTTAGGCATCTATCCAGATCCACCGGGAGCTCCCTTCCTGGTCCAACAGTTGCTGGCCAGTATCACTGACTCTGGGCTGCAATGTCCCCATCTGCTCTCTGGGACACATGTGGCTCTTTGGAATGGCTGCTCGAGGCCAGATGTCTGCCAGTCCCTCGTTCTCTGCCTCTTACCTTGACCTTGTTCTTCAGTGCTTATTGGCGGGGCAAAAAGAAATGTGACAACAGGAGCTTCTACTGATTTGTCTGAGCTTTGCTAAAAAGCAAAGGGCCTCACTTTCTTTACCTTTTACACCCCCACCTCTCCAAAGCCCTACCCCACTATGGAAAGATAGAAACAGGCTGGGAGTATGGATCGACCTGCCAACGCCCATGCCCAATGGAGAAGCAATTACTGAAGCCAGACCTTTCACCTTCTGTACCCCGTAATGATTCGTAATGGCCCATGCTCCCAGAGGGATGAAGAATAGGGAAGCTTCCAATATAGGAGATGAGATACAGAATTCTAGGGGTGGGAACTGTCTGGCACTGTACCCCTCTTATCTTACAATGTTGTCAATCATTATTAAATCAATTAAAACAAAACAACAACAACAACAAAAATCCAGTACGAGGTGGCTCCTGATGTTCATGTCGCAGGAATGTGCCATCCCAAGCTCACTGCCTGGCCTTTTCTGGGGTGTGGAAAGCAAGACAGTGAGCAGATGTTTAGGGGGTAAGGTGCTAGCCTGGTTTCCCAATTGAATAGGTGCAGAAGGAAGCACTTCAGGGGTGAATGGGAGCAATCAGTAAAGGCAGCTGACCTGACAGATAAGCCAACAACCAACACTCAGAAAAGCCAAGCAAGTAACAGGGTCACACAGACAGCTGTTGGCAGTATCCAAAGTGTTGGTCTTGCACCTCGGAGAAAAGATGGAGGTGGCCTGCAGATCACTGTGGACGCTTTCCAATGAGAAATGATTTCCAGTGATCACCACCCTCTCAACCTCCGCTGTGTTCCTTCAGGCAGAGAGGTGCAAGGGAACCTGGAGTGGCTGTGTGAATCTGGGCCCAGCTCCGCTCACATCTGCTTTCCAGCTCTGGAGCATGGAATGGCTCCAGAGAGAAGAGGGCAGGAAAGAGGGAAGGCGTGTGCGTGGGGAGGGGGAGAAGAAAGAGGAAATGAGGATCAACACTGAGCTGGGAATGCTGGGAAATGACATACTTAAGGGGCCTCTGGCAGCCTTCTTAAGGAGGAGACTTTTCAGTGAGGGGTTTTGTAATTGAAGCTCTGCCACCCCACGACCAGGCTGGGCTGACTTGGAGAGCTTTTAAAAATCTGAAAACACCCAGCAGCTGTGGAGATCACCTCCAGGCAAGTGGTTTAGGTTATCTGCCTGACAAAACATTCACTGGTTTCCCATGCAGCCTTTTGCTCGTGAGACTTGGGAGCTAGTTCTAGTTCCCATCACTGAGAGAACATGACAGTCACAGGGCAGTGGTTCTGGCCAATGCTGCTGCCCACAGTTTTCTGTGGCTGCTGCACACAGCACCACAGTTTTCTCAGAGAGAGAAAGAGGTAAGAGAGTAAAAGGGGAGGAGGGATGGGTGGCAGCACACATGGCACGAAGTGCAAGGAACGGCCTAAAGATCCCTGTTTGAGCTCCCGGCTCCCTACCTGCAGGGGGGTCACTTCACAAGTGTTGAAGCAGGTCTGCAGGTGTCTATCTTTCTCTCTCCCTCTCTGTCTTCCCTTCCTCTCTCGATTTCTCTCTGTTCTATCCAACAAAAACAACAGCAATAAGAACAATAACAACAACAACAAAAAAAAAAAAAAGGGAAAAAAATGGCCTCCAGGGAGCAGTGGATTCGTAGTGTAGGCATGAGCCCCAGAGATAACCCTGGAGGTAAAAAAAAAAAAAAAAAAAAAAAAAGAGAGGGAGAGAGAGAGAGAGAGAGAGAAAGAAAGAGATCACAGGACCAAAGCTTCCTTCAACACAGAGGGGGGCTGGGCTTAAACTAGGGTCACACACATGACAAAGCAGCACACTATCCAAGTGAGCTATTTCACCAGCCCAGTCCTGCCCCACCTAATGGCACAAAAGGGAGCACCTCGGTCCTCCTCAGTGATATGCAAAGGGCAAGGAAGCTCACCCTGTAGGGTCACAGTAAGCTTCGCTGTCACATGACTAGCATCCTTCATCCTACCTGTCATCTGGACCAGTCTTAAGACCTTCATCTGTGGTCAGAGCAAGTATGTGATGGGTGGGTGGCTAAGAGCACACATTCTACCCACAGTGACCCTGGGGTTTCTGGGGATGTAGGTGGAAGGTAGTCCTCCGAATCCACAGAAGAATCTATCAGTGGGTTAGAGGCAGAGAACAAAGAAGCTAGGCTATTCTCATGGCTGAGACTGGTTCTGAGGGACCCCAAACCATCTGTCAGCCAGTCCCCTCCACCCCTGCCTTGCCACTTCAGAGCCCCAGGGTAGAGGGCCCTGGAGGGCACCACTCAGCAGGGGCAAGGTTAAATGAAGCCGACAGGAGGTGGTTTGTTTCCAGGAGCATCAAGATAGAGCCTACTCTCCAACCCACGGCCCCAATAGGTTTCTCAGCTGGGCATGTGCTGAGGCCTCAGGAGGAGGCAGGGCAGAAGGAAGAGTGCCTGAATTAGGCCTGTGCTTAGGCCTCACCCCTACTCTGTCTCTTGCAACCATGCAGGCCAACCCTGCAGAGTCTCACAAGCCAGGGAAGGGGAGTCTGCATCTGGGGCCGCCTGCTGGGACTCATGGACACCAGTCCTCCACCAGTGCTCAAGCTGCCGACATACCAGGCAGCCAAGGCCGGATGCAGAAAAACAGACTCAGATGTGCTGGGCCCTCTTGGTGGACACAAGGGAGGGACTGCACCCCTGTGCCCACTGGCTGTGGTCAGGCTCTGCCTTCCATGTCCCAGGAGAGAATCTGCAAGATGAGCTTGCTCTCTGGTGACATGACCTGGATCAGCTAAGCCTGGACAGTAGGCACACAGCTGCTGCCCCTCTTGCTGTGGCTCAGGGCCAGGAGTACCAGGGGGGCATCCCCACCTCTGCTGGGGGGGGGGTCCTACCTGATGTACCACCAGCCCTCCAGATTCTTCCTGATCACCTCCACGGTGACGCCCTTCTCGAAACTGATCTCGTCCTTGCTTTGGCTGGTGTAAGGCTGCACGGTGACATATTTCTCCTCTAGGGGGTGGTAGGAGAAGTGAGAAAGTGGTTATTTGAGGTTGGGGGCATGGGCCTAGGTCCTCCTGCCTGTGTGGTCCTCCCTGCCTGGCCCACCTGCCTGCCAAGGTGCACTGGGTTAGCCCCTGGCTCTTACATGGAAATGAGAAAGGACCAGGCCTCACTGTGGCATATTGTGTGCCAAAGGCCTGGGCAGAAAGCTTGGCTCTCCCAGCCTCACACAGGGGCAGGCTGCCTGGGTCTGGAACATTCAGGGCCCTGGATGTTCCTTGGACTGAGGGCAGGGTTAGGGGGAACCTGCTTCTCACAGGGTCTGAGCCAGGGAGTCCGAAACTATCCTTGAGTGTACTGGAGGCCATCTGGCATGCCTTCTCCTTGGTGAATATACTACACTCCTATCTCTGTCCCAGACTTTCTCCTCAGTATTTTGTTTGAATGCTTGTTCAGTGGCTGGGGAAAAGGCCTAACTGGCAGAGTTCTAGATTTGCATGCCTGAGGTTCCTGGTTCGAGCTCCAGCACTGCATTTACTGGGGTGACTCTCAGCTTCTGTTTTTCCCTGCCTCATGTGAAACTCTTTTCACGCACACTAGCAAAACATAAAATCTTTAAAGAATATCCTTCACAAATTATAGTCAACTCTTATCTGTGACCTTGGGAGAACCACTGCAGTTTCCAATGGAGGGAATGGGGACACAGAACTCTGGTGGTGGGAAAGGTGTGGAATTATACCCATTATCTTATGGCTTTGTAAATCAATAGTAAGTCACTAATAAATATTTTTTTAAAAATCCTCCATATCCTCCTACTTCAACTTTTGCAGGCTTGAGGCACATCTGCAGTGAAGCCTCCCCGACCCCCTCATGGGGTGACCTCCCTAGAGGATTCTGGGGGACACACGGCCAGTGGGAGCGGCTGTGCATGTCAAGATAAGGGTCTGAAGAGTGAGATGACTATGGTGGTGCTGAGTGCAGCACTGCGTGGGAACTTAGGGAGCCTTGAGTGGTCTGTGTGTCCGGGTGCCATCTTGGGGATAGTGTTCAGGGCTGTCTGTCTCTCTGGAGTGTTGCCAGCTCTGGCATCAGCATTGCTCAGGTCCCCTCCTGACATGTGGCATGTCAGGGGATCCTGGAGGCTGGCAAAGTGGGGACACCATGGCTCCCTTGGTGCCTTATCTCCTGGCAGAGGCCTCTGCCCACACCCAGGAAGTCTGACCACTGGACCCAGAGGGAGACAGTTACCCTCCCTCCTGGGTGGGGAGTGTACCCAGAGGACCATTTGGGTCCAGAAAGGAAGCCCTTTCCCACCCTCACAGAAGAACTGACCACCCACTCCTGCCCTTTGGGGCTCTCCTCTGGCCTGGTGGTTCCTGGTGGTGAGATAGTGCACACTGGGTCTCAGCACAGCAGAAGCTCCAAAGGGATGGTGTCAAATATATCGAGAGAGAAATGTGGGGCCCAGCAGGAAGTCTTTTGTGAACTCAGGGTTTGCAGGCAGAATCCACGGGCCTCCCAGATGCCTGGACTCCAGCCCGATGTGACTCGTAGCCCCAGACTCCTCAGCCGGGCCCTGAAGGAGCTTTGGGCACTGATTGGGGAGATCCCCTGCAGCAGGAGGGCCAACTGTTTCTTCTTCCCTGGATTACTGGGTCCTGTCTGCTTCCCTGCCTGGATGAGAGTGGAGGCAGTAAATCTGAAAGGCCACTCAAGGCAAAAGGTGAGGGACAACCCATCTTGGGAGCATCCAAAGCCTCCAGCCTGCCCCTCTCCTGCGTGAGACCTTCTATGAATTGACTTGATCCTGGAAGTGTTCAGATCCAGCCATGCTGCTGAGAGTAGCCAAGACGGCCTGGGAATCTCATCCAGCAGGATTCTGCCTGGGCCTCTGAGAAGTTCTGTGTTCTCTGGTCCAGCCTGTCCTTGGTCCCACTCCATGGCAGCGAATCCTGGCCCGGGCAGTGGCCAGAGGAGGCAGCGCCAGGCCCTGGGGGTCTGGAGCTCTGAGGTTAGGGTGAGGCAGGTCCTGGCTCCACATCTTGCCTTTCTTCAGCTGGGCTATTTTTAAAAGCTTGTGGTTCTTGCAGGAAGCCATCATTCAAGTTTTCCTGGGTTGAGCTGCTTTTGCAGGGAAAAATTACAGATCTTCTCTTGGGATGATCAGAGGAGTCCTGCCCTGCCGTGCCCCACAGCTGAGACCAGGATTGAACCATCATGTGTCGCCTGGCCCAGGAATTAGCCTCCAGAGCCCCCAGGTCATGTAAGCCCCCTCACAGCCCCTGCCCTTCTTGAGTGCGCAGTACTGCAGCTTCACCCAGTGAAGACAGGCTGTTTCTGCAGAGGTGCTTGTTCCTGGCGGTCCCAAGGCTGATATGAATGCAGATGTCCCAAAGCTTATGTGCTTGGTGGCTTGTCTTGCCCTGTGATTCTGCAGCATCCAGGTGACGAGAATTCAGAGCCTCTGGTGCTAGTGGCCTAGGCAGGCAGGAAGGCTCGTTCTTCCAAGGCAACCATGTTTTCTGCCACAGTTGGCTCACAGAGGCGCAGATAACTTCCCTACTGGACATGGGCCATGAACCCCACCTGTCTAGAATGATGGCAATGGTGTCAGAGGGGGTAGGGTCACTAAGGCTGATTGGGGGTCTCTGGAGAATCAAGGGAGTGGGATGAGTGTTCTGGGGAGGCTTTTGAGGTTCCATCAAAGGGTAGCGGCAACCCTACTGTAGGAAGGGCTGGCTGGGCCACTCACTGAGTGGGTGGTGGGTGTCTGGGGGAGGTGGACAGGCCTAGTCTGGTTTGGAGGCAGGGGCTGGAGCGTCCTGCAGTTTCCAAACCACAGACGCCTCCTCTTTCCAAATACTTTCCCCTCCGTCAGCAGTATCCCCGGCTTCCTTCCCCATGCCCCCCCCCCCCCCCCCCGCCAGCTTGCTCACCCCACTGTGAGGGCCTTTTGATCCCAAGACCTGCCTGGCTGAGGCAGTGGGGAGTGGGGGATCTGGGGAAGCAATGCTTTTCTCTGGTCTAGTTACACATGACCCATGGCCCGCTTCCTTCCCGTCAGCTCCGCAGCATGCAGTGAACCTTTTACCAGCCAGTTTTCTGCAAGCTTTCTCTTGGCTGCCTGACTTAACTCACAGGACCAAGACCAGGAAGTCATGTTGTCTGCATTGTCTGCTTAAGAGAGAGGAGTTGTGGGTCTGCATTTGCACATGTACGGTGGCCTCAGAGTTCATGCCTTTCATTGGCATTTGTGTCTGCAGGGAACTAAGGAGCCACCCCCACCCCAGCGTGTGCACGTGTGCAAGGGTTTATGCACACAACACTACATGAAGCCACACGAACTGTGGGCTGAGTTGTGTGACTAACTCAGGTGTGACTGTGTGACTGCCCAGTCTGGTGGCACTTGTGGGACTATGTGTGTGTGTTCCTGAGTGGTGTGTGCACATGGCCGAAGTAGTGCCTCACTGTATGGCTGTGGAGACAGTTGAGTTTGGGGTTCAATGTGCAACGGTGCTCAGAGCAGATGCTGGAGTGGGTGGGGGGACAGCCAGCCTTGACTCCCTGCTCGTTTCCCAGGCCAGAGCCCCACTCTGCTCAGCCACCAAAGCTCTGGGTGGGGTCCCAATATGGCCCCCTTAGCTATAGGATGTCTTTGCTTCCCTGCTGGGGCTGATTCTTGCTGTGCTGTCTGAGAAGTCACTTTCTGTCCTGCTTCCTGGGGTCTGGCCCAGGCTCAGGGTAAGTTGGGCTCCCCCAGCAGTGCTGAGTCTGAGCCAGTCCCAGGTGGTGGTCGCCCTAGAGTTCAGGCTTCCTGCTGCTCAGAAACTAAACCATGGTTTCACAGTGGCTCAGGGATATACTTGCGGGAGGTGGAGAGGAGGCTGAGTCACAGAGTATCCCTGAGGCTCCAGAGAGGCCTCTCTCCAGTTGGGCCATCTTTGCTGAGGCTGGGGATCCAAAAGTGTTCAGGGGCTTAGAGGTCCTCACCTCCCAAGTTCTGGATGCTGGAAAGGCTTTGTGTTAGCGCTGAATGGGCAAATGTCTTGGTTCCTCATCAGACTCTGGCAGGCCAGCAGGGTCCCTGGAACCTCCCCTTTACCCCTCAAAAGTACTGACTACAGGTGCCACAGATGTGAAAGCCCCTGACTGGACCCACTCTGTGTTGGAGCTTGCTGGGGCTGGGCTGTTGTGCCCTTTCTAGCATCCCTGGAGCTGCCTGCAGGAGCGCTGTGGCTGATCCTTCCTCCTACTCTACTCTGGAGTAACTGCCTGAGCAGCTCTAGCCAGGGAACCTTTCTCAGGGGAAGGAGGCCAGGGAGGGAGGTTCAGCCCCGTTCATGCTTCTTTCATCTGTAGCTTCTGGGACAAACACGGTCTTCCTTAGATTCTAGTTACACCCACAACCATGTCTAAGTTCCCAGACCCCTTCCCCCAGGAAGCTGGCAGAAGCCAGAGCTGCCCCAGTGGCATACATCCCAGAGCCCCAGCAGCCCCTGTGCCCCCTCCCCAGCCCCCCAGCTGCAGGAGGCAAGAGGAGAGGAAGGAGGGACAGAGGAGGAGCAGAGGCTGAGAGGTATCAGTGAGAGAGGCAGAGTGCGGTGAGAAGCTGCCCTGGCCGTCACCTCGGCTGTGCTGCCTGTTGACCATCCCGCCCAGGGTCCACCGGCGATCCAGGCGCCGCAGATGGGCCTTGCGTCTCTTGGACACTGGTGTGGGAGATGACGATGGGACACACGGCCGACAGGAACCGGTGAAGAGAATGGAGATGAGGATGAGATGGTATGGGGCAGGAGGCGGGGATGGAAGGAGGGAAGGGGCACGTGCTCAGGTCACCAGCGCCTGCCTATCCTGGCAGCCCATGCCCACCTGAGGCCAGGCCTGGTGGGTGACATCCTTGTAACATGGGGAGAAACTGAACCCAAGCCAAACTCAAGGGTGACTTTGCCGAGCCTAAGAGTAGAAGGGGTCCTGAGTTGCAGCCTGGGTGAAGGCAACCATCTGTGGTAGCCCTAAGAGACCCCTGCCCAGCAGAGCTGGGTCTCCCGGGCCTTGGTTCTCCTCTGCACACCAACCAGGGGGCTTCTAGGAACAGACGACCTGCCTCCCCTCCCCTCTCCCTATGGCTCCAAACCCCTTTCATTCTGACCACCCTTTGGGGTGACATCCTGTGTGGGTCTTCCCACAGGGCACCCAAGTGGGAGAACCATCAAACCAGGCCTCAGGGTGCCACTCCCCTACCCCCATCTCCTGGCACTGCAGAGATAGCCAAGATGACCAGTAATTAGAGCCAAGCTGCCTGCTTAGCCCAACTGCAGTGAAGCCTAGACAGGAGGCTGGGCAGGGGACACTCAGTCCAGGCACGTATGCCACATTCCTGTTACCATGTCACCTGGCTAGATCGTCATCCTGTTTTAAGCCTTGTCTGTCATTGGGACTGGCACTGCCTGCCCCAGACAGAAATGAGACAAGGGACTGGGTGGGCACTTTGGGGCATAAGCCAGGTCCCAGGGAGGCCACACTGGGAACAACTCTGATAGGACATCCTTTAGGAAGCCCGAAGACAGAAGAGCTTCAGTTGATGATGGACAGCACCAGGACACCTGCCCAGTTTAAACCGTTTCTGTGGATTTCCTCACTGCAGTGTCACAAGAGTGACTTCTCACATTACAGATGAGAAATCAAGGGGCCACGTCGTAATACATATGGTTAAGCCCACACATTACAGTGCGCAAGGACCCAGGTTCAAGCTCCTGGTCCCCACCTATAGGGGGAGAGCTTCATGAGTGGTGAAGCGATGCTGCAGGTGTCTGTCTCTTTCCCTTTCTAGTTCCCTTCCTCTCTCAATTTCTCTTTGTCTCTACCCAATAATAATTAGTTAATTAAAAATAAATAAATAAATAAATAAGTAGAGATGAGAAATCAGCAGCCCAGGGGTGTTAAGGGAACCTTTGGATCACATACCTGGTGATGGGCAGCATTTGGGCCAGGCAAGCCTGCTCAGGGCCTGGATACTGGGCCTGGGACGCTCTCTTCCCCTTGACCCTGAACTTGCTGACAAGGAAGTTTCAGGGGGTTCTGTGCCCCTGTAAACCCACCAGGGAGGAAGGCAGGTCATTCCAGTGGCTGTGGACACAGGGGCACAGACAGGCACCCAGGTTCTAGTTCTGGTCCTGGATTTGCTACACACTGGCCTGGGGGCTTTGTGATAGGGAAACCCAGCCTCTTAAAGCAGCTTGCTTATGTCTGTCTTATTCTCTCTCTTATTGTCCTTGGTGGTACAGGTCTCAGCTCCATCCAGTCCTCCTATCCCCAATACTTCTGGCTTCCCAAGAAACACACACATATACCAGAATGTCTGCTAGTGGCAACAAACCCAGATGACCAACAGTTTCCTCTTTTCCAAGTACCAAAGTCTGGGCCATTAGAGAAACATGGATAAAGCAAAGGCTTCCACTGTCTTTCCACAGGGCTTGGGACCTATGGGAGGAGGGCAGTGGAGAGGGACAGAGATGGCTGGGGAAGGAGCACCTGGGTGTGCTTATCTGGCCACACAGCTGCAGGTGAAGAACTGGTGGAGGCACCACAGCTGCTGAAGCCTGGGGCTTGGGGGGTACTGAGTCCTTCTAGAAAATTGGGCATAGATGCCCAGGATGTACTGGCAGAATTGATAGCTGCCCAAATGCTGTTGGGGACTGACAGGTCCTACTGAAAGAATACAGAGGAACCTATTTTAAGGAAGGTCACACATGTGTATGTGTATGCACACACACACACACACACACACACACACACACACACACACACACACACACACATTCTGTAGCGGGTACCATTATTAACCCTATTGCTTATTTTGTGCAAAGCATCCCCCGTTTCTTCCAAGCAGGCTGGCATCTGCTATGCCTCTTGGGCCCTTTCTTGCCCTGGATTCCTGCTCATTCAGTGTCCTGGTCCTCCACCAGGTCCTCTACCATTTACCTAAAATCTCTTCCTGCGCTGACTTCTTTGGAGACAGTTTTTTCCTGGGGGGGGGTATTGGGGGGCTCCTGGCCCACACTCCCCTTCCCCAGAGCTGCATCTGAGGCCCACTTCCTGGGAAGCAAGCACATCCGGGGAGGTACGAGGCATGGTGAAGCCATAGACAAAGGAGGCAGGATTCAAACTTTCAGGGATGAGATGATTGTGGGGGAGCTGGAGAGACCTCAGTGTGCTCTCAGAGACCCTCCCAAATGTGGACACAGGTAGGAGGGGAAGCCTGGTGTTTTGCAGACTGACTCTGGGGCCAAGCTGTCATGGGCACTGTTGTAGAGGTGCAGCAGAAGCTGGAGTGTAGGCTCAGCTCCAGGGCCTGGCAGGAGCCAGGGAGGACAGAGCATCTGCACTGAATTCCACGTCCTTCCCCACATGGCCTGTGCTGGAACCCTGTCACACTGCAGATGCACATGGCAGAGGCTGCAGCACTGGTTAAGGGACAGGAGGGGAGCTTTGGTGGAGGAAGGGTGTGGCTTCAACCGCCTGCTGGGAATCCGACATTTAGGGGGAGGATGAATAAGGAGTTGGCAGGGGTTCTGCTTATTCTGGCCTGGGTAATGTAGGAGGGGGCGTGGCAGGCCCAGAGGTGGCCTGAGCCCTGGGTGGCAGCCTCCTTCACTCAGGCGTGCCTGTTTGGACTGTGCCTACTGATGGTTGGGAAAATGTTCCTGCTGCCAGGACCCGGGAGGTTTGGAACTCATGGGGAGCAGGCAGTGAGGAACGGGGTGGGGTGGGTGGGTGGGGGGGAGCCAGACCCCTGGACAAGTCCTCCTGCTGGGGGACATTGGAGCTGGCATAAGAACCCTCCAGGCCAGTGTTGGAGGAGGGGGGAGTGTGGATCCAGGCTCTTGGAAATAAAAGGAGAAGGATCCAGAATAGAGCTGATGAGAGAGACTGATGGGGTGGGGTGCAGGGGCATCCTTTTGCTCCTGAGACACTGAGGACTAAGTCAGATCTGCCTTCCATGCTTGAGCCCTGGCTAACACCCACCTGAGCAGAGGCCTCTGAGCAGACCACATGGACCTGAGGTATCCCTCTCACACAAAGTGGGGGGAACAGAGGCAAAGAAGAGTCTCTCTCTCTCTCTCTCTCTATATATATATATATATATATATTATTATTATTTTTTTTTACCAAAGTACTGCTCAGCTCTAGCTTATGGTGGTGCATGGGACTGAACCTCCAACTTTGGACCCTCAGGCATAGAGTCTCTTTGCATAACCACTATGCTATCTTCTTCTACCATATATATATATATATATATTTGTAATGTCAGGCCTTCATTGATCCAGGTCAAATTTTTTTTTCAGAGACACAGATAAAGAGATAAGCTGACAGACAGATCACAGCACAGAAGCTTCCTTCAGTACAGTGGGGTCGGACTTAAACCTGGGTTGTGCACATGGAAAGCAGGCATCTTCTCAGGTGAGCCAACCTGAGTTTGTTGGGGGGAGAGAGAGCTTTGGAGGGGCAGTCCTAGGACTGTTCTTCCCAACTCAGTCCCAAAGTTGCCAAAGCCTGAGGCCCACCCCCCTACGGAATCTTCTAGGTTTCGTCCCACATGGGTGGGGGGCAGCATGGCAGGTCCTGGATGTGAAGCTGTGCATTGACCTCAGTGGAATGGGTCCCCAGGGGGCTGGAATATGGTCTATTCACTTCTGGGGTTCCAATAGCTTAAGAAGAGTGGGGGAACTACATCCAGAAAGAACTGGATTCACTCCTGGGGTAAGGGGTGAGGGCACACCAGTGCCTGGAGACCCCAGAGGAAGCCACCCCCTCCCCTGCTTTATCTCTCCCTGGCCCTCTCGGCCCCACCGGCCCTTACCTTCCCCACTCTTGGAGGTGTTGATGTCCGAGTCATCTCGAGTGCCATTCTGGGCCTCCAGGTAGGTGGCAGGGACCCAGCCCTGCTCCTCAGAAGTGCTCACAAACCACCAGCCTGCAAGGGGGAGGGGGGAAGAGGCATGAGAGCCTAGCAGGAAGGCAGAAGTGAGGTGCAGAGAAGGAGCCAGGTGGGGGGAGAGCACAGAGCCAGGCAGCTGGATGGCCTGGGAATCTGGCCCATACCCAGCCTCAAGGAGTCTGTTTGTGTCCACAGGGAAGAAGAGATCAACAACGAGGAGAGGGCTTCACAGTCCTTGATCCATAAACATTTGGTGAACAAAACCAGAAAAAGAAATTGGGGTCAAGGGGATAGCTCACCAGGTAGGACTCGTGACCTGCTATGTGACCACAACACAGGTTCAAGCCCTGGCACCACATGGGAATGTGTCAGCACTAGGGGAAACTCCAGTGCTGTGGTATATTTCTTCCTATCTGGATGAAAAAGATGGCCTGGGAGTGGTGAAACTGCATGTGCAAGGTCCCAGCTCTATAACCACACACAAGAAAACAAAGCAATGATATGGCCAATTTGAACATCACCTGGCAAGAAAGGTCCAGGGAGTTCCACCAAGCACAGAGGCCACTTAGGTACTTTCAAATCCACTGGGCCACTGGTCTGGCCACTTTCTCTGTTCTCAAAGGTCCCCAGGCACAGATGCTTCACAGGTACATTCTAGCAGTCACCTGCCCTCACCCGTTCAAAGGTCACTGGCATTTTCACCAGTGCTATGCACAGCTACTATCAAGGGGCTGACCTGTCAATCACACTAAGTGGACACTGCCACCTCGAATGACCCTTGACAGTCACGACCAAAGGAAAAAGGCTCGTTAATTCGATGTCTTCCTGCATTCGTTCAGCCATTATTCAGACACGCAAAGCCCCCTTCATTTCCTTTCCCTTACTGTTGGCTCACTAGCGCAACATTCAGACACATGTGGACTGAGGAAAGGACCCTGAGCAGTCAGGTCCTGCAACTCAGCCTTCAGTGCCTCCCCAGAAGGCATGCTCCACACAGAACCCCGACTTTGTCCCCATCCTATTCTGGTCCCATATGACCCCCAAATAACTTGGTCTTTTCTGCTTATGACAGGACCCACCATTTCCAAATCTGCAGTGTACTCATTAAGAGACCTGAAGGTTTTGCCGTGGGGAGATCAGACTGTGGGAATATAGACCATCATTATACACCTGTGTGATCCCAGGATGAAGGATACACACCACTGTACACCTGTGTGATCCCAGGATGAAGGATACACACTGGTGTGATCCCATGATGGTGGCGATGCAGGTGATTATGCTGTCAAACATTTACCTAAACTTACAGAACTCATAGGAGAGTGAACCCTAAAATAAACGAGGGACTCTGGCTGGCTAGCAGGTGTTGCTGGAAGCTCAGTGGACCACACTGAGGTTGGCAATGGGAGAGAATGCACTTGTGGGGGCAGCGTGTTTTGCTGTGAACTTATAGTTAGCTGCTCTAAATCTTCTAACTCTTAAGAAAGGAAGAAAAGAGGAAAGAGAGAAAGAGAGAGAGAGAGAGAGAGAGAGAGAGAGAGAGAGAGAGGGAGCGCACCCTAGGCTAGGGGTCAGGACCCTGGAGGCCAGGACTATGGCTGGGTCCTAGGACTCCTCCTCCAGAGAAGGGCTGGCCCAACCCCTCCTCCACCCCCCAATGTAGGTCAATGTTATGAGCCAGAAGTGAGTCCACAGCCTGCCGGCCTCTTGATCCATCCTCCTCCCCTCCCCAGGCATGGACCTTTGGCTTTAAGAGCATCATGATCCCAGGATTCAGGTCTCCCCTCTCCTTTACTTCCTTCTTTAGGAACCCTTTCATGTCTACTCTGCTCCCTGCTCCCCCCAGGAGCCAGGGGTTCGGGATAGATCTGGACTTGTTGACACTGAGAAACTCGTGGGTCAGGATATGCCTTGTGCTTTGCCAGAGCTGGGCTGAGGTGCCCATTGGGCAGGTTGGCAGGATGCTCAAACCACCTGGGTGTCCTGTGACTATCCCTGAGCACTCTCAGAATCTCCACTGTTCCAGAAGCTTCTTGGGGTTGTGGATGGGAAGCCAGGTCATGCTCTCTCCACTCTAGAGCAGCAATGAGGACCCCATTTTCCTGATAAACCCAAAGTTGGAGCTGAGGCCCACATCACCTTATGGCTTGGAGGTCCCTGCCAGCCTTGCCTGAGAACTGCAATGGGCAGAGCAGGGCTGTGTGGCTTTTGGTCTCAAGGTCTCTTGCACAAGGCCCTGGCGTACAATAAGCACCTATGCAGAACAAAGGTGGAGGGCCCCAAACACCACCCAGGTGGGCAAGGGCAGACGTGAGCAGACCTCCTGGGAGACTTGGCACGTCACCCAGCATGCCACCCACGGCTGCTGACAGCCTTTCGCTGGTGCCAGCAGCTCAGACATCAACTGCTGTAACCAAGGCTCCTGACCAAAGTCACAATCCCTCCACAGAAAGGCAAGCAGAGTTGGAAGCCTGGAATCACTGTGCGATTGGCTAAAAGGACTCAGGTGTCAATCATCGAGTATCATGGGGCACCCAGGCTCACCCCAGTATGCAGACCACCCCCTTTCTCTGCAGACTCAATGTGTGTGGGTATGTGCTTGGAAGGTGTGGACAAGGCTATGTGGTTCTGAGTATGTCAGTGTGTCTGAGCACGTGCAAGCACATATGTGCACTCGACACATAGCTATCCTTCCATATGTGACTGTAATCTTCAAGCATTTTGTGGTACAAGTGCTACTCTCACCACTGCCCCCACTTTGCAGATAAGGACACTGAGGCAGAGACGATCACACCAAGGAAGTGGAGCTGGACTTCAAACCCAGACAGTGGGTCCAGCTCCCCACTGTCTTAACTGCCACAGAAACTGCTGAGTGGCATGGCTTGTTGTGAGCATCAGGGCACCACTAGTGCAGACTCCTTGGTTGTACGTGTTCCTGGAGTCTGGTGCCTGTTCCTTGGCCCTGCTGGTTGCTGTGCCTGAGTGTCTGTGGATACGGGTGAGGGGTCTCCTGGGCCTGGGACTAAAACTCTGCATTCTGGCCTGCCCTCTGTGATGTGGGGCTAAGTAGTTCAACTTTGCCTCCCAAGGCTGAGGCAGCTAGGTGAGACTTAAGTAACGTATCTTTGTTTATTATTATTTTATTTGTTTATTATTCAATAGAGACAGAGAAATTGAGAGTGGAGGGGGAGATAGAAAGGGAGAGAGACAGAGAGACACCTGCAGCCCTGCCTTACCACCTGTGAAGCTTTCCCCTGTAGGTTGGGACCAGGGGCTTGAATCTGGGACCTTGTGCACTGAAATGTGAGCACTTAACCAGGTGCACCACTGCCTTGCCCCTATCATTATTTTTATTATTATTATTTTTAATATTTATTTATTTATTCCCTTTTGTTACCCTTGTTTTATTGTTATAGTTATTAATGTCATTGTTGTTGGATAGGACAGAGAGAAACGAAGAGAGGAGGGGAAGACAGAGGGGGAGAGAAAGATAGACACCTGCAGACCTGCTTCACCGCCTGTGAAGTGACTCCCCTGTAGGAGGGGAGCCAGGGGCTCCAACCAGGATCCTTATGCTGGTCCTTGCGCTTTGTGGCATATGAGCTTAACCTGCAGTGCTACCACCCGACTCCCCAATTATTATTTTTTAACCAGAGCACTGCTTAGCTCTAACTTATGATGATGTGGGGGTCTGAACCTGAGACCTCAGAGTCTCAGGCATGAGAGTCTGCTTGCATAATAATTATGGCATCTTCCTAGTCCAGTGGCGTGCTTTCAGACAGCAGGAGCTCTCAAAATGAGCTGGTGTCATCGTGGAGGTAGCTGCCTGGCATTCTCTGAAACCAGCCATCGGCATCCCAGGGCTGGCGAGACAGCACCTGTGCACATGCCTGCGCTTGTGCATTTACACTAAGCTGTAGGGTTTTAGGGGTTGCCTTCAGGCACCAGAGACATGAAAGGTGCCCTCTTCTACAATACAGCTTGCTGGCTCTTTCTTCAAACTGACACAATTTAAGGCAGCAAGGCATGTTGGGAAATGAGACCAGAGGGGACATGTCCCTAGAGCTCTCTTCCTTGCCAAACAGGTCTCAGGGTCACCTTCAGTCTGGTTCTTGTTCCTTGGTTCACATAGTTCCTGCTCTCTCTGTCATGCCTCCTTCAGGAAGCCCTTCCTGACTTATCTCTAAACCCCTAATGTCCAGAGTTGCCCACAATTCAAATTCACCTGTGAACTCTGAGAACAAACAAAGCACCATGTCTGCTTCATCTCTGGGTAGAGCAGAGTTTGCAAATATCCTGGCAGATAGGAAACTGAGGCACTGTGTAAGCCCTGGAGCCAAAGACCTGAGTGATTCCCTTCTCTTCCATGTCTGCTTGGTGGCATCACGAAAGTACCTAACCTCTTCCTCTGTCAAATGCTAAGACGACCATCTACTTTTCACGCCAGCCTGAAGACAAGATAAAGAGCACATGGGGGTCTGGCACAAGGCAGGAAGCCACTCACTAAACAGAAGCTTTGAGCCACAGTGAGTGAAGAGCCATGGCCCCCAGGGTGAGGGGGTCAAGGGCCAGCTATAGCCACCTGCTTGTATTTCCCCACCTCCTCCAAGCTGGCCTCTGTGCTTTCTTTCTTACCCTCCCTGTCTTCATTCTTGGGCGAGGGAATTCCGTGAGGTTGTACTAGATGATCTTGCTTTGGACTGATGGTGGTGGCTGTGCTCAGTTTGGCTGCCAAACCTAAGAACCCTGCCCCCTAAGAACTCTGGCCTCTGCCTACAGGGGGATCAGAGAACCTGGTGAAGCAGGAAATAGTGGGTAATCCTGAGGACCAGTTGGCAGAAGCAGCCTTCATCAAGGGCCTAGGCCTAGGCCTGACCTTTGGGGCTAAGCCTTCAGGTTGAGAGATGCTGAATGGGGAAATCCCATCTGGCCAAGCCCCTGAAAGTTGCCTCACCTGTCCCCAGCCAGGTCATGCCACAGTGCTGGAAGAATGCCATCCACCCAGGTGGGCATACACAGGCAGGGCCCAGCCAGGAAGCACAGCAAAGCCACCTGTCATGGCAGCCAGCCCTGCTCAGTGGGATATAACAGCCTGAGGCTGAGGGGAGGGCTGGCAGTACCTCCAGCTCAGAGCAGGGAAAGGAGACCCTCCCCGCACCCTCCATGAAGAATAAGCTCAGGCCCAGATAAGCACTGAACACAACCTACAGCTGTTGGGTCAATTCCAAAGTCTCTTAAATAGGTTCCAGCTGGAGCTTCCCAATGCCGGTAGTCAAGGGAGGGACAGAAAGAGTGGGGGGACAGAGAGTGAGAGACACAGAGACAGAGATCATCAGAGAGAGAGAAAAAAACAGAATTGGAGGTAGACTCCGAAGCCAGGGGTGGGAGGACCTGGGAGAGGGGCTGGGGGCTGGAGGCTGGACCTGGCCAGGGCAGCAGGAAGTGAAGGCACTCCCAGGCCATTGCTGTCCCCAGGGTGACCAGGCCACAATGGCCACCTTAAGAAGAGAGGATAATAAGCTCATTAGGGCTGGAGGAGGCCAGCTGCACACAATTAGGATGTTCATAAAGTCTTCTGAAGTCACAGCTCAGTCCAAGACCAAACAGCTGGTGGGGCCTGCTCCTTCCCTCACTCGACCCCCACCCTCACTAGCTTCTTCACGAGGCCTTCCCTGACCCTCCCCTTCCGAGCTCTGCTGAAGCCAGGGCTCAGCCTATGGGTGGATGTTCTTTGGCTCCCTCTTTCCAAGATGGGTCTCAGGACAGGCCTCGGCTTCACCACATACTGACTAGGTAACCTGGGGCAGGTCTCTAGCCCTCTCTGGTCTTAATGCCAGGCTGCTCAGATATCCAGTATCAGAGCAATATGCTGAACACAGTAACCAGCAGCTTTTCACTGAAGTACTTACTGAGAGGCTGATACGTCTAGGCCCTGCTCCAGGCCTGCGATGTTGTAGAGACCCTGCCAGGACCTGGGCTCTCTGCCCGCACGGGCCCCTCATGGGACGGACGCAGGTGGGGAGTGTGGAGGCAGCATGCAGACCAGGACTTCTGCACTCACCACCAGGCCTGGCACAAACCCGAGGGTACGGAGGCAGGTGGGGGTGGGCCTGGGGAGATCCCTGTGCCTGCGGGTGGCTCCGGGGCCTTTTCTTCCCCTCTGAAGCTACTCTAAGTCCTTCCCAAGGCCTAGCCCCGGTCACTCAGCTTTACTAACCCATGGAGTTGCTATATGCCGAGGCTGCTACTGAGGCTCATGGATGAGATGGAGAGAAGGTAGATAAGCTAGGGAAAACAGAAGTCGCAGATCCAGATACTTGTCTCTAATCCGTGTGTGTGTGTATGTGTGTGTGTGTGTATCTGCAGCATTCTGTGCTCTCTTATTGGCACAGGTTTGGAGAAGGAGGTGGGGGCTGGAGGTAATCTGGACATCAAATGGAAGAGGAGGGAAGATGCAGAGAGAGAGAAGGGGTTGCCTAACTTGGCCCAGGTCACCAGTGTTGCTTTAAGGGATCCAGACCTGGGGCTTCTCCTTCAGGGAGACCACTGGAAATGCAGGCCCCCAGGGTGTGCTGCACCTTTAAGAACAGCAGAAGGCACCGCACCCTTGCCAGAGCCCCCCCCCCTCCACACACCCCTTTTTGTCAGAAGGCTCTTGTCACTGCACCTCTTGCCAAGACACACTCCAGCATGCGGCCTGTAGGGTCCAAAGCAAACAGGAACAGGGGAGATGCTCCCCCAGTCTCTCCCACTGCACCCCCACAGCTCTGGCCTTCCTGCCTGACCATTCTTCTGGTCCAACACCAGCCTTGGTGGCCCTCGGGCCTCCCCCTCCCCAGAGGAGCCTTCCCTGGGGTGCCAGAGGACTGGATTCCAAGGCTATGAGCACAGCTGCTGCGTCACAGCTTGGAAGGCCCCGTAGAGCCTGTGGCAAGAGGATAGCAAGCCCTGGGCCACAGCCATCCCTCCCTAAGCCGGCTCCAGCCCACCCGCCTCCCTGAGCTGACCCGGAAGCCCAGTGCTGGCTGGCCGAGTCCACAAGTAGGAGGCCTGGCTCTTAGGCAGTTGCAGGCAGAGGGCACCGGGCTAGGATGAGCAGGGTCACAAGCTCAAGTGCCAGCCTACTGGGTCAGGATCTAGAACCTGGCTCTGCCCCCTACCAGCTGCAAGAGCTCAGGCAGTTGCCTTATTGTCTTGCCTGCAAAACTGAGCTGCAGTGGGACCCTCATCCTAGTATAAGCAGAGAAGCAGTTCAGTCACACCAAACATCTGGCGTTAATGTCAAGTGCAAAGCCAGGGGCATTTAACAGAAGGAGCCAGGCCTCTGTGGCTGGTGCCAGGGCTGGGTAAGGGAGATGGGTGGGCCTCAGGAGGCCGGAGTCTCAGGCACTGCCATTTGGCCTTAAGTTTGGGGGTTTTTATTGAAAAGTGCGGGTCTGGCAGCTCACGGTGTGGGAGGGGTTGGGTTCAGGGTGAATGTGGAGAACACAAGACGGTGCAGTGCCCCCTCCCCTTCGTCACCCCTCTCAGTGCCCCCACTGCAGAACAGGGAGCCCTGGACAGCCTTGATGGCTGTTGCTACAGAGTTTATGAAAGATCTGTGGAAATTTGGACATAAAACAAGCAGTCAGGAAACTGAGCCTCAGATCCAGGCTGGAAGAGAAGGACAGTGACCCCTGGGAGGAGAAATCAGGCAGGGGGTAGGGGTATATGTGGACCAAAGCTTCATTGTGGGCATGTTTCTAGAAGAAGAACAGAGGGGGACACTCACCTTGACTGTCTCTGTCCCCCACCCATCACATGGTAAGGCAGACTCTGGAGGTGGGAGCCTAGGGCCAGAAGGTCCCAAGCAGAAAGTAGCCCAGGGAAGATAGAAGATAAAACAAGACTCTTCCCTTTCCATCTGTCTATCTCTATCTGAAGTATAAAGAATGAATGGAAAGGAGACAGCTCACCTGGGAGGGTATACAACTTACCATACACAAAGGCCTGGTACCACATAGGGGCACCACAGCACCGGGGGAAGCTCTCCAGATAGCGGAGCAGTGCTGTGGGGTCTCTCCTTTTCTCTCTGGCTCTCTATCTGATATAGGGGAGGGGCTGGGCTCAAGTGGTGGCCTCACTTGACGGCACATATTACCATGCTTAAGGACCCAGATTCAACCCCCTGTTCTATACCTGCGGGTGGGGGAGCTTCATGAGTGGTGGAGCAATGCTGCAAATGTTCCTCTTTCTATCTCAGTTCCTGTCTCTATCAAGTAAATGAATAAAGCAGGAAAACATTAAAAATAAATAAAGTTTTTTAAAAAAATGCTTAGGGGACTCAGAAGGGTCATGATTCACTGGTTTCAACCCAAGGCTGGGGCTGGGGGGCGGCTCTATTGGGGACCTGTCTTATTGGCTGTTCGGATGACAGAGGTGCTGGGCTGGTGGTTGTGATTCATTTAGTGAGAGCTGTGCCAGGACCAGAAGCCAAAAATATGTCTGAACAGATGGTAATGACAGGTCACTTGCCACAAGGTGACAAGTACTAAGTGGTGAGATGGAAGGACCTGGATTAGCATAGGAGTCGAGTAGAGGGAGGGATGACTGCTATTCATGGTCAAACCAAGCACTGGGTGCAACCACACAGGGGGTGTCCTGGGCACTCAGACTGTATGGGTCACCACGCTTGGCTGTGAGGATGACAGAGGGCTCAGAGATGGAAGGATTCTAAGCTCAGACAGCTGTCATGCCCCAAGTCTGTGAAGTTTTAGGACACTCCTATGAAAGACACCTGTCTATTTCCCCTCTTCCTTTCTCTCCTAAGAAGGGTGGCTTCCTAGTCCCAGAACCAAGTTTTTTTTTTTTTTTTTTTTTAATCTTTATTTGATAGAGACAGCCAGAAATTGAGAGGAAGGGAAAGACAGAGAGAGGAGACAGACACTTGCAGCACTGCTTCACCACTTGTGAAGCTTTCCCCCTGCAGGTGAGGACCAGGGGCTCAAACCTTGCTCCTTGTACACTGTAACATGTGTGCTCAACCAGGTGTGCCACCACCGGCCCATTTTTATTATTATTATTATTATTATTATTATTATTATTGGAGTCCAGGGTTATTGATGGGGCTTGGTGTCTGCACTATGAATCCACTGCTCCTGGAGGCTATTTTTCCCCTTTTGTTGTCCTTATTGTTTATCATTGTTGTTATTGCTGTCATTGTTGTTGGATAGGACAGAGAGAAATGAAGAGAGGAGGGGAAGACAGAGAAGGGGAGAGAAAGATAAGACACCTGCAGACCTGCTTCACTGCTTGTGAAGCGAGCCTCCTGCAGGTGGGGAGCTGGGGGCTCAAACTGGGATCCTTAAGCTAGTCCTTGCGCTTTGCGCCATGTGTGCTTAACCCGCTGTGCTACCGCCTGACCCCAAGTTGGTTTTAACTTGGAACCCGTAGGCTGACAACCATCACCTCTCTCTTCCAGCTGAGTTCAGCTATCTCTTCAACTGAGGGCAAAAAATGTAACAGTGACTTACTCGGGTGCCAGGCTAAGAGGGGTCAGCACCAGGGCTGGTGTCCGGGTCTGATTCCCAGTACAATGTCCACGAAGATGCCCTTCAGACCAACCCCAGCAGCTTGCTCCTTTGCTGAAGAGAGCAGCACAGTAGCTCCGTCTGTCTTCCCTAAGTCCTCATCTGAATGACAGACATGCTGAGGACCCAGAGCCTTCATCCTCTACTCCATCTGTGCCCACAGAGTGAGCTGGCTTCAAGAAGACTCCTGGGCCTGACTTCCCCCAGCCCCCAGGAAAAGTGGGAAGGCTAGCAGGCTGTGGTCCCACCTCCAGTCCAAGCCCAAAGGGCAGAGAGGACGGACGAGGCAGGGTCCCCAGGCTGACAGCTTCCTGGAGCAGGAGGCTCACCCGAGGGCTTGGCCGGAGAACACTTTGCATCAGCACTTTTCAAACCACAGACATTTCCACACCGTGCGCGACTTTTGCCATATTCTTGAACTACACAGGCTGTGTGGTTTGCACAGTAAATATGTATTTAAAGCAATCCTCTTTTTTTTCTTTTGTTAACTTCAGGAAAATAATTTGTTTAGGAAACTTTGGATCACCACCATAAACAAACAGCTGGGACCACCGGCTCCAACCATACAGTGAGGACAAAGCAATATAGTGCCTCCGAGCTGTGCTGGGCTATGGCCCACTATGAATTACAAAGGGAGACTTACTAGACAGAGGTCAAGGAGTACTGACCATCAAGCTGAGATAAACCAGAAAGTCTGGAAATAAACTGAAGGGGGACACAGTTTTCTTGCTGTACAACATAAGAGCTTTTAATATTTCTCTCTTTACCACCTAAAACCACATGGTGTCTGTAGACTACAGTTGGAAGAAACACACACTGAACTAGACTGGACTTTGGCCACTCAAAATGACAGCAGAGCTGATTGGGAGGTGTAGTGGATAAGTGCTGGACCTGGAAGGATAAGGCTTGGAGTTCAATCCCTGGTATTACACATGCCAGAGTGCTGCTCTGATTCTTCCTCTCCACCTACTCTCATAAATAAATATGTCTTTAAAATGACTGAAGAGGGTCGGGTGGTGGTGCACTTGGTTGAGTGCACATGTTACTATGTGCAGCGAGGAAGCTTCATGAGTGGTAAAGCAGTGCTGTAGGTGTCTTTCTTTCTCTCTCTCTCTCTCTGTCTTCCCATTTCCTCCCAGTTTCTGTCTCTATCCAATAAATGAATAAATTCATATTTTTTAAAGGACTGAAGAAAGAGGTTGAAGGTTCAAGCCAGCAAGAAACCTCACCTGGGCAGATGCCTGTTTTGCCATGTGCTCCGTTTAGGTTTGATCCTGGCCCCCACTGCACTGTGGGAAGCTCTGGTGCTGTGATCTTTCTCCCTCTAGCTCTCTCTATCTAAAAAGAACAGCCCAGAGGGCCAAAGCCCTGGAGATGACAAGAAAGATGGCTTAAGTGTCTGTATTAGTGGGATGGGAATGCTAACAACCACAGTTTCAGCCAGGGTTATGGCGAGAATACAGAACAGGAAGTACAGAGCAGTGTGTCTACTGCTTCTACATCAATTTCCAGTTTGGAGAAAAGAGTTGAGGGGACCTTCTGAGAGAGCAGGGGCTGTTCCTACTCTTGGAACTGGCTTGCTAAAGCACCTATGAAATGAACATGTATGAATTTGTCTATTTCCTCTCTTCTGCTAAGAAGGGAGGCTTCTTGGTTCCAGAACTGAGTTGGTTTCAACTCACAGCCTTCATAAGGCTGACAACCATCCTCTCTCCCTTCCAGCTGAGCTCAGCACCTCTTCAATTGAAGGCAAAAAATCCAGTGGGGGCAGCTTCCATTTTAAAGACCATCTCTGTACTACGTACAACCAACCCACTCCACAATTTGTCTCGGGCAGCCCTGCCTCTGTATCCTCCTTATTTAATTTCTGGGGAATGTTAAGTAGGGGCCTTGCAAAATCCTGCACCGCCTGACGTCAGCCAGTGACAACGTGGACCCGTCTCCGTGGTGTGTGGAGCAGCCACCATGAATGCCGATGCCTTTCCAGGATCCTGTCCCAGTTGGGATTCAGGAGCCACTGGTGTCACCCGAAGAGACGGTGGAGTGTCCGACTTAGGGATCTGCCACTGCCTTTCTGTAACTTGAGGCAGTAGGGAGTGCTGCATACCCAGTGAAGGGAGCCATCAGGTAGCAGAAACACTTTCCTCTGCCACCGTACATGGGAAGCCAGAGTCCCTGGGAGCAAACAGTGGACAGCTGGATACATACACAGAATGGCCCAGCAGCTCTGTGGATTCCTAGCAAGTATAAGGGCTGGTTCTAGCAAGATGCGAAGCTGGAGGTCAGCTTTTCCCTTGGTCAAACAAAGGAATGAACAAAGGGTACCACTGAGCCCCACACAAGCCCCACACAGAGAAGCCTAAGGAGGAGTGAAAGAGAACAGAGCAGGAATACTTCTCCAGTGATGGGATTCAATGCCATTTGTATGGCCAAATTCTCAGGAAACACTGATGTTGTAGGACTCCTGGGCTAAGAACACACAGGTCCAGGGACACTGGAAGTGACATAGTAGATAAAGCACTGGACTCCCAAGCATGAAGTCCTCAGTTCAATCCCCAACATCCCATGTACCAGAGTGATGCTCTGCCTTTTAATTTTTTCTCTCTTTCATGTTAATAATCAAATAAAAATAAAAAATTTAAAAGGTATACAATCCCTTGGTTTAAACCCAGACCTCATCACTAGCAAGCTTTTGAGGCCTTCCGCCAACCATGGAGGTAGGTTTCTGAAATTCGGTTTCTTCTGAGTTTTCATATATCCTAATTTCCTCTACAGAGCTGCTTTGAGATAAAAGAAAAAAAAGTGCTTTGATAAGTTTAGGGTTTACAAGTCGACAGAGGCGGTGGGAATCTGGTGGGCTCCTAACTTTCCCCAGGATACAGCTTTTTGCCCAGGCTGAATGGTGACCCATCCTTGTTTACTAGGGGAATGAAAAGGAAAATGAATATGTCACTTCACAACTTTTTCTTTCTTTTTTTTTTTTCTCTTTCAGAATTAACCTTCCCAATAGCCACATGGGCCTTAAATTATTATGACCATTTACAAGTGTGGAAATAGGAGCAAAATGGCCACATACTGGCCACTCAGTTGCTGAGTGGGACTTGAACACAAGTCTTTCATAGGACTGGAGCGTTAGTTGCATTCAGCAGGGCTCAGAATTCCCCACATGCACTGGTCTTGTGTCTGGGCCTCAAATCCCTACCCCACTTTCCCTCTTTTTTCCTTCCATTCTCTCATTTTTCCCCCTCCTGCCCCTTCTTTTGCTTCCCTTTCCACCCCCTGCCTCCCTTTCATTATCTGGGCTGACTTTTTCAGATAGAAAGAGACAGAGAGACCATGGTACACCAAAGCTTCCTCCAGTATAGTGGGAACCAAACTCAAACCTGGATCACCCACATGATAAAGCTGCCTCACTGTCCAGGTGAGTCATTTTGCCAGACGTGCTTCATCTTTCTAAGTCACTGTCTTTGCAAAGACCCTGTAACACCCCACCCAATGGGACTCTGGTCTCCTACCTTGGGCTCTCCTAGGACCCCGACCTCTATCTTGGCTAGCTTTCTCCTCTGACTAGTCGGAGAACAAAGGCCAGTTCTGCTCATGTCAGAGTCTCTGTATGGCTTGGTGTTTCAGACAAAGCCTTGGCACACAGCTGGGCTCGGGAAGCAGTTGTTGATGAGGAAATACAGTGACAGATGGGCTCAAGGCTGCCATCTCCTGCCTAGCTCTCTAGCCACACCAGTCTCTCCTGTTGCCCTGGCCCTGGGTGACCAGGGGTCAGTTCCTGTGGTGAGGTGGGGCCCTTTTTCTGTTCTCATCACAGGGGCCCAGGCTGCTTCCCTGCTAGAATCTAGAGTGGCAGGGCTCCCCCAAAGTCAGCCCCAAATCCAGGAGGCAGTTCTGGCCAGAGGTGCATAGCCTGCACCAGAGCCCGCAGTCCACTCACATCCTCTGGTCGCGAGCGCACACACCCGACTGGGTTGTGGCCACCTGAGCATCTCCCCTCACAGGAATGGAAACACAAAGCTCAAGGAAGCTCCACAGGCCAAGCATGAAGGACCAGCCCCAACCCTGGGTGAGGCTCCTAGAGGAATGTGGCAGACCCCACAGGGCGGCTCCTCCCCAGGCCTTCAAAGTGGTCGGCTGACCACAGGCCTCCACTGAGGACTCTGCTATGAGACACAAAAACAAAGCCCTTCTTCTTGGTGGGTACAATTGGGAGCTCTGGAACCACTGCCCCTGCCCCTGAGGGAGGGTGGGGAGAGCCTTAGGCCAAAAATAGCTCCCTCCCCTCACCACCACTCTGGAAAACAGCACAGGAATAGCTAGGAAGCAATGGAATGCACATCTCCCCACCAACTGAAGCCCACTTCTAGAATGGAGTTTCTGTGCCAGAGAGATTGTTCACCAGGTAAAGCACCTGCACTGCCATGCGTGCAGCCCAGGTTTGAGCCCTGATATCACATGGGAGGTGCTATGGCACTAGAAGAAGCTCTGGTGCTGTGAGGTCTCTTCTTCTCTCTAACCCTGTCTATCTGAATTAAAAGGTGACCTGAAGGGGTAAAACCATGTAGGAGTGAGCCCCCAGTTTCCACCAAAAAGTAAATAAGATGGAGATTCTCTTCCAAGGGCCCTGAGGTGGTGAGATGGTCCTATGGAGGCTGGGGGTGGGGGGAAGGCAGGGTAGGGAGGTCAACTTCCGGCCTCTTCTCTAAGAGCAGCCAAATAAAGGCCACTTTGCTGGCATCACTCACCCTGGTTCTGCCCCCTCCCATTGCTGGGGGAACTCAGCCCTCACCCAGGGAACAGTATTAGCTGCATCTAAATGTGAAGATATTTGGGGGTGCTGGGTGGGTGAGGCAGAGGAGAGAGGCCACTGCCTAGGGCTGGGCTGGCAGTGAGAGGGACGAGAGCCCCCTAGCTGCTGGTCACATCTGCTCTGTGTGCTAAGCCTGTCTCCCCGATCTTGCTTTCTCAGATCTTGCTGAATGTGAGGGTGGGGGAGGAGGGCCGGGAAAACAACGTTCTTCCCCCATCAAAGCTGAGTCCACAGTAATCCTGCCGGTTGTAAGTGATCCCAGCCTGTTTGTGATTACTGCTCCTCACTCGCTTGCTGCTGGCTTTCTGGCAGGATGGCCAGCAGAGAGACACCCAGGGAACCTTGTCCTCGGCTGACATGACTCACAACGCCCGTCAGCATCTTTGCTTTCAGCAGTTCTCCAGGGCAACTCTTCAAAACATTACTTTATTTAAAAGGGGGGTGAGCCACCCCCAACCTCTAATGTAAAATCCTGCCACACTAATCATATTCCTTCGATTATCAGCACTTGGGAGGTGGGGGGGGACACAGCAGCCCCATTGGCCTCTGCAAAAGAAGAGGGAGGGGCTCAGATCAGGCTGGCTTCCACTACCTCACCCCAATTAGGAGAGAACACACACACACACACACACACACACACACACACACACACACACGAAGCCCTTTTGCTGCCACAGCACAGAAAGTGACTGAGCAAAGCTCCAGACCATTTTTCTCTGCTCCCTGCTCCCCCACCACCCCCCTCCGGAAATTTAATCTGCAAAGCATTTGGCCTCACTGAGTCAGTGCCAGAAGTGTCCAGGAGCCCACGAGCTCTGTGATCATGATTACAAACCCAGGGGGCGTCTGCCGCCAGTGACCCATTTGGCTGCCCGAGAGAGTTGGCTGAAGACTTGCCAACCTGGTCAAATTCCTGACTGCGCCTGCCCCCTTGGAGCTGGAACAGGGCTTTCTCTTTGGGCCCCAGGGGGTGGGGGGGCAGTGGGGCTCAGAAACAATGGAGGTTAGAGGCTGCCTCTTGCCTGTTGGGAAAAGCACTGGTAACAGAGGTAGTGGTGGTAGTGGGGTGGAAAAGGGGGGGGGGGTTGGAGCTCAAGTGACTTGCTGAATTCACCTGGCAAATGGCTGGAGCCTGTCTTGCCTGTGACTGCACCTGGCATGCCTTTGCTGAGTGCACCCGGCTGCTGGGCCCACTGAGACGCCACCCAAGTGCCACGTCCAGTGGCAATCCTGTCATACCATGCTTGAGCCAGGAAATGGGCAGCTGAAGCTGGCAGGAAGCCTCTCAGGGCATGAGGGTGGAAGGAGGTCATTGGCCAGGCCACCCTGGGGGGAGCTGGGCCAAGGCCGCAGGGGCTGGGCCAGGGTGTGAGAGCCCGGCACATTCTGCAGGTGCGTCCTGACCACAAGCGCCTCTCAGAACCCTGCCTGGATCAAGAGGCACTGAGCTTGTGGAGTGCAGGGAGGGCTGGGCCACAGGGCACTGGCTCAAAGGACAGAAAGCAATTGGGGAAAAGATTGTCCAGGAACATGGCCCCCAGAGGGCTGGCTAACCTCACAGCCTTCCTGGAAGCTCGGAGCCACAACAGGCTGAGGAGGCAGCACCTCCAGTCTGGGGAGTCACAGCTTAAGGGAAGGAGCCACAGCTGCTACATAGGGGAGCCTGCACATTCAAGGGGAGGTGGCTGGTGTTCTGGACGTAAGACAAACCTGGGAGGGTGCATGGCAGCACACCTAGTTAAGCACACAGGTTACCATTAACAAGGACCTGGGTCTGAGCCCCTGCCCCCCACCTGCAAGGGGGGACACTTCACAAGCTGCAAAGGATTCTGCTCACATTTTTCTTGCCTGGGGATGTGCTGGGCCTCAGCTGGTTGGCTGACAGCAAGTTCACCTAGCCCTGGAACAAAAGTCACCCTGTACTCAATAAGCAAGCAAGTAGAAAGACCTAAAAAGGACACCATAGAGTACTTAATCTAATATTTTCTACTTAGACCTACGTACCCTCCTCACCTACTTCTTATTTCACTTCCTCTAATCATTCTAAGGCTAACCTTGTCAGATAAAGTAAGGACTACAAAAGCTGGATAAGGGTAAGAGACTCTGATGATGGCCCTTTTGGCCACCACCAGGCCATCCCATCATCTGGGGTCCTAGTCAGGGACTCCTGGGATTCCCACATAGATAGATGGGCCTAGACCTCTAACAGATCCCTCTCGTCACCATCACTGATCGTCTCCATCAGGAACAACATCATAAATGCTCTTGTGGGCCTTTATAGAACCTTTCCCTCAATATAGAATAATAGTGGTAGAAATTTACCTACTCTCTGAAGGGAGGCTGGATTAACATACTCTGCTACTCGAAGTAGACTGGTCCTGAAATGAGTGGAGTCTAGAATGTTCATAGCCATGATCAGGAATGTGAGCTTAGACCAACATGGATGCAGAGGTTACACAGGCTCTTGTGCTAAATATAGATACCGGCCTTAGGTCAGATCAATGGGGTTTACAGTTAACAGTATTTAGATACTCTTTCCATATTTGGGAGCTACTCCCTGCCCTAATCCAGTTTTCTAGTCCTATTCCCAACTCTGACACCATCTTCCCAGACGATACTTTCAGCCCACCAGCATGTTAGCTATTGGGTGCAGGCAAAATTAATAAAGTCAGGGGCTTCTTGGAAAATACCTAAAATAGATTCCCTAGCTTCTTCCAACATGCAGACCCCAAATCTCACCTGTTATATTCTTACCTTTAGGCTCCTGATTATTAAACTATTTGTTTTGCTTTATATCTTAATGTTTTTCAGCTGCCAAGCTGCAGATGCTACCATGACACCAACCTGACATCCCTGGGCAGATGACCTCACCAATGTGTCCAGGAACCCCACCTCCCCAGAGCTCTGCCCTCACTATGGAAAGAGAGAAATAGGCTGGGGTATGGATCGACCTGTCAACACTCATATCCAGTGGAGAAGTGATTACAGAAGTCAGACCTCCTACCTTCAGCACCACATAAATATCTTTGGTCCATACTCCCAGACGGATAAATAGGGAAGCTTCCACTGGAGGGGAGGGGATAAAGAACTCTGGTGATGGGAATTGTATAGAATTGTACCCCTCTTATCCCACAATCTTGTTATCATTATTAAATCACTAATAAAAAAAAGTCACCCTGTGACACTGGGCAAGTAAGTGGCTTTGCTTTCCCAGTAGACCTTTGTTCTTTGGGGCACAGGAGCTCATGGTGTGGAAGGTGGAGGAAACAGAGCTGGGCCCTGTTCCTGAAGACACTGTGGGTGGAGGGCATATGTCTATACGCCATACACTTCCCTATATGCATTTGTGTGTGTCTTTCTGGCTCATGCTGCTGGGAGCCCCCTTCTCTTCTGTTCCTAGTTCACTCTGTTCAGAAGCCTTCTCTGACCAGCCAACCCAGGCCCCTCATCTCTGCATCCAGTGGTATTCGGGGAAAGCCATGGCTTTCAGTGCCACCCTCTAGTCCCCTCTCCGACACTGCTTCCTACCTGGCACAGGGTGGGAGAGTCCTAGAAGGTCATGGCAAGACCTGATATCCTTGAACAAAGGGGAAGGCAGTGTGGGCTGGGCCCACAATGGCCCAGCTTCTGCCCTCACACCCCAAGTCCTGTTCACCAGGACCCTGGTGAGTAGATTTCTGGGAAGATGAGTACTCACTCTCCCAGGCACCCCAGCTCTGGCCTGTGGAGCTGGCTGAGCTGGACATGGGAACCCTCTTCTGCAGGGGAACGGAGTCAGGGGGCTTTCCTCCCTGCTCCCTGCTTCATGCTCTCTCTGTTTCAATCTTGGGCTTGTCTTCCACCCCAGCTGGGACCTTGGCACAGCTGCTCCCTTTCTCCCCCTGGCCTGGGGAATAGCACACAACTAAGCAAAACCCACAAGAACAGTAACTCAGAACATCCGCTTTCCAAATGTTCTGCACGTACCGGAAGCCCTCACCTCACCCCTTAGCTGTCCAGCTTTGGGACAGTCACTTCATTTCCACCTTGGAAAAAGAATGCCACCATCTGCCCTTCCTCTTACCACAAAATGCTTCACAAACTGCATGGCTGTGTATCTTGTAAAACGTAAAGTATGCTGATCCAGAGAGAGTGTGTGTCTCTGAGAAAAAGAAAAAGGTCTAAAATTCCCTACTTGCTGGCAAGAGCAGATATTTCCAGGTGGCCCTGACATCTCCAAGAACTCCCCTCCCCCCAGCAAAAGTCTAAGAGAACAGACCTGGCATGCAGGCTTGTGGCCACTGTGTATAGAATCTTCCTTCAGAGAGAAAGTTCCAGAACACAGTGGTCTGAGGGTGCCTGCAGCAATACTGACAGGCTAGATATAACATGAGTGAGGGCATCTCTATCACACACTCCCAAACACGATTGTGGTTCCGTTTTTATGGCTGAGGCTTGGCAAACTCGAACCCGAGTCTGACTTCCTCTCACTGTGGTGCTTAGACTACAGCCCTGAGCAATGAAGGGATTGCAGCAGAAGCCCAGACATGGCGGCCTGGCTGAGGAGGGGAGGGTGGAGCTGGGGTGACACCTCCCGCATCACATCATGCAGCATGCATGTTCTCAAGAGTTGCCTTGGATCCCAACAATAACACACCTGGGGGGCTGGGTGGTGGTGCACCTGGTTGAGCGACATGTTACAGGGCAAAAGGACCCGGGTTCGAGCCCCTGGCCCCCACCTGTGGGGGGAAAGCTTTGAGAGTGGTGAAGCAGGGCTGCAGGTGTCTTTCTGTCTATCTCCTCCTTCCCTCTCGATTTCTGGCTGTTTCTATCCAATAAATAAATATAAAAAATAAAAAAATAATAACACACCTGGTTGAGTGCACATGTTACCATACTCAAGGATCTGGGTTCAAGTCCCTGGTCCCCACCTGCAGGGGCAAAGCTTCACAAGCAGTGAAGCAGTACTGCAGGCATGTCTCTTTCTCATTCCCTCTCTCTTCCATTCCTCTCAATTTCTCTGTCTATCCAGTAACTTAAGTATTAAAAAAGAAATGAACTTGGGGGTTCAGTGAGCCACTTTTCTGGGAGCTCACTCCCAGGACTGGGCAGCCCCTTCAGTAAACACTGGTCCATACCAGGTTGTTTATTTTTTTTTGGGGGGGTGCGGGGGTGTCACAGGTGTAACTGGGTCTCCCTGGCCACCCCCTGCAAGTGAGGCTTGGTGTCAGCATGAGGAATGGAGAAGATGAGGTTATGGAATCTGAAAACCTGCTGATAGAAATGAGGGCAGTAACCCTGGGCAAACCTCGACCACCACAAGAGCCATTACTGCAGACCAACCACAGATGGTGTAACATCACCCCTTCACGTCAAGGCTGAGGGAGCAGGGTAGGGGTGGTGGTGGTGGTGTTTTTCACCCTGAACTCTCTGAGGACCTGACAAATGATGCTTTCCCAGGGTGGAAATCTGTTCTGTAAGGGTGAGGACAAGTTGTGTGAGGAGATGTTTCCTGTGCCTTTCAGCTGGGCCACTGCCTTGTCACATCTGCTGGAGACCAATACTGTGTGTGTGTGTGTGTGGTGCAAGGCCTCCAGTGCTGCTCACTGAAGGGGTTGAGTTAACTGTCAGTGACACTGCACACATGAAGCACATGACAACCTCTCTTCCTACAGTGGTCTTTCCAGAACATTCTATCAATATCTAGAACCAGTCTTGGCCTGGTACCAACTGCTCTCTCCTGTGTCTCAGCAACTGCTCTTCTCCAAACCAGCTGGTTTTGGTACTTCCTGTGCTCACCATGCTCCATCAGGCACCTCTGCAGAGTGCCATTCCCTGGTCACACCCCACAGCTTTCCACCCAGGCTTATCTATGAGTGGGGTTTGTCTGTCCCCTGCACTGTACTTTCAGGATCCAGAGTGACTTTCCTGGCTTGTTAGGGCTGTTGCCTCCCTCTCCATTGTATGTTCTCCCCCACACTGTTGATACCAGCCTTGCCAGTGGCTGGGTGGCCTGTGACTCCAAACACTGGACAGCAGTCTTTGGGGAGTGCTAGAGAATGCACTCAGCAGAAACCTGTTTGTACCCCAGAAAGGAATGTCTTGCCTTAGGGCTGAGGCTGGGCACAGCAGGTGGCCTCCCTCTGACCCCTGTCAGCTGCATTTCTGGGCTCCTCACTGAACCACAACTTGTGCTCACAAGTAACTATTCAAGGAAAACAGCCTCAGAGGAATTTGGAACCTAACAAGTCCACAGAGCAATGTTAGGTAGGGGTGCCCGGCTTTTCTGTCTCCCCCTTCAGAGCAGCTGGAGGTGGGGGGAGTACCAAGTGCCCCACACAGTTGCCTGGCAGCTGGCCTCATTCAGGTAGGTGACAGTGTTGTGCTGACAAGCCCCTGGATGCCTCCCTGACAAACACAGAAGGAGCTGGAGGGGAAAGCTGTGCACACCCTTCTCACCACCCCTCCTCTCTGCAGCCAGGATTGCTTGCTGCAAACCCCACAATTTCAGGCTGCTCCCAGATCACCTGCTTCCTGGGGCTCTGTTCTTCCTCTCCATCCACTGCTCCCCAACGTTTACCTGTTCACAGGACACAAGGCCTTGCTGCCTCAGCCCCATGGACTCTGTACCAAGGCCTGTTCCCCACACATGAGCAGAACTCAAGGCATTCCTGTTCATTTCTGCTTCTGTTAACACCTCTCATGCTCCATGGCCCAGCTCGATGCTTCCAACCCCAGCAGGCAGCCTAACCCCCACACTGCTTGTTCCCACCAGGATCAGCTATGTGACACAGTGCCACCAAGTGACAGTTAGATAGGGGTCATCCAGTACAAGTGGTCTAGCAAGTCCAGTCATCTGGTCACCACCCCAAACAGCCATCAGGACTGAGAGAATTTGCAGACACCACCAAGTGTAATCAATCTGTTCTCTAGTCAGGTGGGGAAACAAGCCACCAGAGGGAAGCTGGGCTGCTATGGGTCCCACGGTCAGTCTGTAGCACAACTGCCCCTGTCCAGGCATCTTCCTAGTGACTGCCGAGTACTGAGGGCTTAGCAGGTGCCAGGCCCTGAACTAAGCACTGAATTCCTCTCAAATCTGTCTATAACAGTTGATAATAGCCATTGGTATACCTAAAGCCATCTTCACAGGTCAAGAAGCTTTGGCTTCGAGGACTCGAGCTAATTTCCCCTAGGGTGTTAACAAGGATGGACCAAACTACGATACAAGTAAGATGGCCCCGCAGGTGGCACGATGCATACAGTATTGATCATGTGAGCAATGAAGTCCTGAGTTTGATTCCTTGCAACACAAATGCCAGAGTGATGCTCTGGTTCTCTCTCTCATTAATACAACTTTTTTTTGTTTTGTCTTCTCCTCTGTTTTTATTTTCTATTTTGTAAGGATTAGATTTTTTAACCTTTTATTTGATAGAGAGAAATTGAGATGAGGAGATAGAGAGGGAGAGATAAAGAGAGACACCTACTTGCAGCACTGCTCCACCCTTCACGAAGCTTTCCCTCTGCAGGTGGGGAGTAGGGGCTTGAACCTATGTCCTTATGCAAGGTTAACATATGTGCTCAACTGGGTGTGCCACTGCCTGGCCCCACCATTAATAAATAAATCTTTTTTTTTTTTTTAAGATTCAATTCAGACTTACCTAAGCTGGATTCCATGTTTCCCCAGTGCCAGGTAATCCTGCATTTGCACTGCTATGCTTCTCATTCTCTAGACCATCTCTGGACTGGGACGCATGTTCACAAACTCTGTCCCTTCTAGCCAGCTCAAGAGGGTCACAGCTCTGGAAATGGGTGACAGACTGGACTACTAGAGAGCAGGGACACATACATGCTGTGCAGAGGATGAGGGAAACTGCGAGATACCAAGCTCTCTGATGGTTGCTGGGGAGCAGACAGTCACCAAATCCATATGGTGTGTGTGTGTGTGTGTGTGTGTGTGTGTGTGTGTGTGTGTGTGTGTCTGCCCATGCGCACAAATCCACTGGACACAAACTCCTGAAAGGCTGCTGCACCGTTCAGAGTGTGAGCTCACTTGCAGCCATTCAGATCACAGGGTTCATTTACCACAACAGGAAGTCTGCAGAGCTATGCAGAGCTGGCCTGGCTTCATGAGTGAGTCCATCTCTTAAGACTGTTCCTATAAATTAATGCAAACTCAAGGGGTATGAACCCAGTCAGCAATGAGGCTGGGGAACAGAGGAGGCAGTCAAGAATTGTGGGAGAAATGAGTAAATAAATTAAGGCATAATGTGCACACTACATTTCTCCTTTAGAAGTCAATGGAGTAAGTACCTCTGCCCTCTTTGCTCATGAACAAACAGAAAAGAAATCATCCCCACCTATGTCAGAGTAAGGAGTGTAGTAGATCTTAACTCTAGTAGGGAGGGGTAGGAGATAAAATGCTTGGGAATATAATTATTAAGATAGCGATGCATATGTCTCAGGAAATTGCACAGTAGCTAGAGTGTTGGACTTGGAAACATAAGGTCCTGAGTTTGATCCCTGACGTCGTGCATTTCAGAGTGCTGCTCTGGCATGTTCTTCTCTCTCTCCCCCCCTGCCCCTCATGCCTTATTTTTGTGGAGACAGTGACTCTTTGTTTTCTCCACAATGTACAGCTGTTAAGAAGTAACATAATGGGAGTCGGGCGGTAGCACAGCAGGTTAAGTACACGTGGCGACAAGTGGAAGGACTGGCATAAGGATCCTGGTTCGAGCCCCCAGCTCCCCACTTGCAGGGGAGTTGCGTCACAGGTGGTGAAGTAGGTCTGCAGGTGTCTATCTTTCTCTCCCTCTCTCTTTGTCTTCCCTTCCTCTCTCCATTTCTCTCTGTCCTATCTAACAATGATGACATCAATAACAATAATAATAACTACAACAACAATTTTTTTAAAAGGGCAACAAAAGGGAAAATAAATAAATATTAAAAAATTTTTAAAAAAGGAAGTAACATGGGAGTCGGGCTGTAGCACAGCGGGTTAAGCGCAGGTGGCGCAAAGCACAAGGATCGGCATAAGGATCCCGGTTCAAACCCCGGCTCCCCACCTGCAGGGGAGTCGCTTCACAGGCAGTGAAGCAGGTCTGCAGGTGTCTATCTTTCTCTCCTCCTCTCTGTCTTCCCCTCCTCTCTCCATTTCTCTCTGTCCTACCCAACAACGACAACAACAATAATAACTACAACAATAAAACAGCAAGGGCAACAAAAGGGAATAAATAAATAAAATAAATATTTTAAAAAAACATTTAAAAAAAAGGAAGTAACATAATGACAGCCTAAAGTACTTTGGATCTCTTCTGTCCTCTCCATCTCCTTTAAAACCTGCCATGCGGGAGTCGGACGGTTGCGCAGTGGGTTAAGCACACGTGGTGTGAAGCGCAAGGACTGGTCTAAGGATGCCAGTTCGAGCCCCCGGGCTCCCCACCTGCAGGGGAGTCGCTTCACAGGTGGTGAAGCAGGTCTGCAGGTGTCTATCTTTCTCTCCCCCTCTGTCTTCCCCTCCTCTCTTGGTTTCTCTCTGTCCTATCCAACAACGCACGGCATCAACAACAAAAATAATGACAACAAGGCTACAACAACAAGGGAAACAAAAGGGGGGGAAAAAAAAAAGGCCTCCAGGAGCAGTGGATTCATGATGCAGGCACCGAGCCCAGCAATAACCATGAAGGCAAAAAAATAAAAATAAAAAAAAAAAAAAAACCTGCCATGCAACAGCCATTGCTGAAGAGTTTGGTGAGGTACCCCGTTATACTCTAGACACAGCTGAACACACCGCTGGCTGCTCAGGAATCAGTATTCAAATTGCAGAAACTCAGAAAACTTGGGGCCATTGCCAGTGCTTCTTTCCACCGAAAGGTGGGTGCTGCTGGGTGAAGGGCTACTGCTCTGAGTGAAGAGGAAGAGGAAGAGGAGGAAGACCACAACTGGGCTTTCAATCCATATGGGGTGGGGGCTGCAGAGAGAGAGAGAAGAGTGGCTGCTTTGGGCTGTGCTAACTATCTTGTCCCCTCTCTGTGAGGCTGGGATGCACTGTCCACCCTTCAGTGTGGTGAGGTCTTCCTACAGCCTTTCAACAGTCTCTTAAGCAAGTCTGAGCAGATTTTACCCTCTACTTGGAACTCAACTAGGGCTAAAGCATTGACTTTGGAGGGGACGGAGGAGTCCCAAAATTCCCAAGGTTCAATGTTCTCACACAGGTGAATTAAGGGAGCTCAAAAATCCCTCGCTGGCAGAGGATGGCTGTCTTGGACTGAGAGCTCTGTGCCTCCAGGGAAGTGTAGGAAGGTCCAGTGTGTCCTCCAGGTGCCAGCAGGTGTCGACTCCTGCAAGGCAAGTCCCTCGAGGCAGAAACAGCATCAGCATCTGCTGCCTCCCTGCCACACCTGCCCTGCTCAATACCTCCTGGAAAGAAGAAACCATCCTGCAGTTGAAGGCAGTTTTAGTTGGACCCAGGAACCAGAGTGATGGAGGACTGCCTTCACAGTTTTGTGAATAGTCAGAGCAGATCATGCCTCCCAGGAGGTGAAGCCAACACAGGCCATTGAGGCCGAATAGGCATCTTGGCTCCTGCTATTTAGGTAGGCAAGGAGGAGGGTTCTCAAAAACAAGAGAGCATTGGTGGCGGTGTGCCCTGGGGGTTGGCAAGGCTAGGGGAGCTGCTGAACCTTTCTGCTAGATTTGCCTCTGTTAGGAAATTGAAAACAAGAGTCTTGTTCTGGTTGAGCCCCAGACCTCCTGTTTAATAACAGATACCTTTCCTGAAGCCACACAGGTCCTATGTTGGGCATCTCAGCTCTCTGCCTAACTAGGTTCCTTGGAAAAGGCTTGTCCTCAGTGCTGGATACACAGCTCCTTGCCTGATCCTCTCACCTGCTTTCTGTTCTCAAATTCAAAAGGAACATGAACCTTTGAGCACACATTGGAAGAAGGCTTCTTCTGCAGGAATGTGCTAGGCATCTGGGGTCATCTCTAGTAGGCTAAGTCTTCCTCCAATCCACCACATCACAGATCAGGGCCAGGCCATTCTCACCCTACCTACATGTCCTCTGCAGAGCAGAGTGGAGAGTCTAAGCTGCTGAGCTCTAGGCAAATGACTTAACCTCTGGGCCTGTAGCTGCAGCCACAATACAGCTACGGTGCCTTCTCCTGATGAGTTCACCCCATGAAGCCAGCAAAAGTGTGCACATGAAGTGCATGGCTTGGCATCTGGTGTTCACTGTCTGAAAAGTGTTGCAGATACAACTCTCTTTGGGCCAGTTTGGTTACAGGGCACTGGCACGACCACATCTTCCCATTTCTCAGTGGCTTTGTTCTACCTAGCAGGTCCTGGAGCTCAGGGATGAGTCAGGAGTGGCTGGCTGCCTCTGAATCCTACTCCAGAGACTCCCAGTCAAATGAGAAGGGGACACAGACACTTGGTGGGCAAGGCGAGACCCTGGGGAACAGTGATATCTGTAATAGGGGCTACTGCCCGAACAATGAAGTGGTAATGCCTCAACACCCCACACCCCCATACCAATGTCAAAGGCATCACAGCTGGAGCTTTGTTCTCTGAATCACAAGCCTGCTCACCACTCCTTCTGAAGCCAGTATGCAGGATGCACACACAACATCTCTCCTCCCCCACAGTTGGGTTGTCACTGTCAGTCCCCACCCCCCTCCCCGCGCTTCCTTGAACTGGGAAACCACCCTCTCAAGGATCCCAGTTTGGGTTCTCTCTGTTCCTCTCCACGCACTCTGGTTAAGCTGGGCCAACACTCCAGGCCTCCGGGTTTCTAGTGACGACTAACCAAGGAGCTTTGTGCAGTGAACACAGAGCTCCAAGGAGCTACCCCTTCAAGGGCAAAGAAACACAAGGTCCAAAGGAGAGGAGAAGCCACAAGCAGAGGAGTTCTCTGCCCCAAATGGAGGATCCTGCCCCTGGACTCAAGTTGGGGAGGGACTTGGGGAGGTCATCTGCTCCAGTGTCTATATCTAAGTAACTGTCAATTTCCATTTCACAGAAGGCATAACCGAGGCCTGGGAGGCTTAAGGGACCTGAAGATACCCCACTAGGAGGTGGAGGGCCAAACCCTCCTCCTGGGAGGGAACAGCAGGTGCTTCAGAGGGTATGTAGGCAGGCTGGGTCTTTGAAGGGAGCCACAGAATCACTTGGGATGGATGCCTCAGGAGAAGATGTGTCTGCACCTCTGCCCAGCCTGCTGCATGACAGCACTGGGCTGAGGTGCCTGGGCTCTGCCTCTGACGCCTGAGGCAGCACCCCAAGAGCACACAGGGCTCTGAGGTGATAGGAAGGTCAAGGACAAACACCAGGGGACCACTGAGCCTCAGAGCAGGCTGACTGCCTCTACTGTGAGGGCTCCTCTTGCAGTGTCTCCAATTCTATTAGAGAGCATTTTCCTTGGGTCTTGGGGTGCTTAGGGCTCCCAAAATTAGGTTCCTAGGAAGCTGCTGGCTTTCCTGGGGGATGGGGAGGTGTACTAGGAGGGTCACAAAGACCAAAGGCAAAGCTGTGCAGAAGACCAGCTTATGCCCAGCAAAAGACTCCACCAGAAGAGGCCTGCTGTAGCCAACTGCCTGGGCATGACTCCAGGCAGGAGGGCTGGGCTAGGCCTCTCTGAGTTGGGAACAGGCTGTGAAGACCCCAGACCCAAATGTCATGACTCAGGCCTATGTGGGTGCCAGAGCCCTGCTCTCAGCAAGTTTGGTTTCTGAGCCTCCTGAAGCAGCAGCCTGAGCTCATCTCCCTCTGGAAGCCAGCTGGGATTTCACCATGATCACTACAGCTGCTTGCTGTGCAAAGTTGTAGGAGTCAGCGTTCAGCAACATCCCTGTTCTGTCCTGATCTGATCTCAGGCTTGATCTGATCCTTTCATTCCATGCCTTAGCGCCTTCATAAAATGGGTACAGTCATCCTTTGGACAACCTAGTCTCCAGGGATCAAAATATTGGAAGAGGTGACTCAGGAAGTAGTATAGTGGGTAATGCACAAGATCCTAGTTAGACCCCTGGCATTGCACGTGTCAGAGTGATGCTCTGGTTTTCTCTATCTCTCCTACTTCATCAACAAATCAACTAAAAAAAAAAATTCATAGAAGAGAATAGAGAAGGACAGGAAAAGGAGGCAGGCCCCTCCCCTCTAGAAACATTCTCAAACCAAGCCCAGAGAGTCTCCTGCCATTCCCTGCAGTGAACTGAAACTGAAACGAAATGCCTTAGAACTGATCCCAGCCCAGTAGGCCGAAGGATGATGGCTGACCAGGCATTGAGTTGCAGATCTACAGGAGGCCATGGAGGGACTGCAGCTCAGACAGACAGACTGAGTCCTCTTCCTCTCCACCTGCAGAGACTCCAGCTGCCAAGGACAAAATGTTGAGGGAACTGTGGCCCCCTTGGTGAGAAGACATGGGGTGGAGGGATCTATCGACCTCCTGGACCACCATGGGCAAAGCCTGAGGAGACAAAGCCTAAGCTCTCAATGACAACGGGCTGCCATGGGACCCTGCCGGTTCCTAAGCCTGGCTCTGTCCCCCGACTGGGCCCTCATCCCAAATCCTGGAGGCCTTCAGCGCAGCAGAGGGTGGTCAGCTCATCAGCCAGATGTGAGCCAAACTCCACCGGCTTGGCTACTCTACAGAGAAGTCACCAGGGGCCCCAGGATCCCAAATCCTATAGTGACATCATGACATGCCTTCCCGACCAGCTGGCCAGGTTCTCCTGTTCCAGCCTGGTCCCTGGTTTGGAACACAGCCCCAATATGGGGGAGGGGTGCAGGGCACCCCTGAGCTGAAGGCTACTTTGCCTATAAGCTATGAGGGCATGGGACCCCAAGCAAGGGCTGGGTGGGCACAGTCTCAGCTGCCACCCGGGGCCTACACTCACACATGCAGGTTAATCACCCCCAGCCGGGGAGACATTCCTCCACCACCAGGCAAACTGCTGGCCTGCAGCCCAAACCAACAGGGGAAACTTCAGCCTCCTTCAGGCCCTCTCCCCGCCAGATGGAAATAACGTATAGCTGTAGAGGTGGGGGAGGAGGAAAGGAACAAAAAGCCACCAGCCAGCCAGCCAGCCAGCCGAGGAGCCAGGCAGCACTCACCGCTTTCGTTCTTCTCAATGACATCCACCACCTCCCCAGCCTGGAGGCTCAGCTCTGAGTTCTCCTGCTTCTTATAGTTGGACACCACCACGTACTGTTCCAGGATCATGGGCTCGGTGTTGCTGTCGGCACCTGGCGAGGGCAGAAAGCACGCGGTGAGCCAGCGGCCAGCCGTGGCCCCGCGGTTGAGGTGCCCCCTGTCCATGGGCCTCGAGGGAGGCTGCTCTGTAGCCAGTGCTGCTCCCAGGGGCTGCCTGCAGCCTGAGCTCGCAACTCACTGGGCCCCAAGGACAGGCCATATAGCAAGGCCCCACACCGGCCCGCTGCACCGCGGGGGCCGGGGGACATGGGGAGCCAGGGGACAGGAGGTGGAGGGGTGGGGGAGGCAGGCAGAGACAGAGAGACAGAGAGAGGGATGGGGAGGCTGAGGAAACTTAGCAGGAAGAGCCTGCTGCTGTGCCGAGTTAGTCACAGGCCAGCTCTAGCCAGTCTGGGGAGAGGCCTGGGGTGGAAGTGGTCTCTCCAGACCCCTCAGCCGCAGGGGCGTGAGGGGAGGGCTGAGGGCCGGCGGGTGGGCGGGCGGCCCATGAGGGCTGAGGCCAGGGCAGAGGAGAGAGAGAAAGGCCAGGCTGGGAGGAGGGCTCCCGCCTCTCCCCCCAACCCCTTGTAAACCCAGAGAAAGAAAGTCAGCAGTCCTGCCCTGGGGAGGGAGAGGGAGCAAGGAGAGAGACCGGCTCCACAGCCCCGGAGCCCAGGCGAGAAGTCAAGAGGGTTTGAGGCCGCCAATCACTGGGGTTTACTTGCAACCCTTAAATAGAAACACATGAGACCCATCGAATGAGGAGCCGGGGGTGGAGGCAGGGGAGGGGGAGGAGATCAAGACTGTTTACTTGAAACCCAAGAAGAAAGTCTCGGCCTGCCCCCCACTACCCCCCCCCCATTTTTCCTCAAGTTTGGCCCTATTCCTGTCCCTCCAGATCATGGGGGTATTGTCACAGAGCCCAGGGGTGTGGCCTGCTCACCCAGCCCCATGTACAGAGAGGGGGCGTCCCAGGGGTCTGGGGCTCAGTCTCCCTCTGCCTCCAGGCTGTGGGATTCCAAGTCAGGCTCTAGTGGCCCTTTCCTGGCAATTTCCTGGAGTTTAAGAGGTGGGGGGAGGGGGGCTCAGCCTAGGCAGGACTGGTGAACCACCTCTCTCTGTCCTCTTCAGCAGCTAGGCCAGTGTGAGAGTCGCTAAGTAAGCACCAGGCTACAGGGTGGACAGACTGGATGCCTTGCTCAGCTTAGTGGCTGTGTGGAAACTGGACCTGCTACTCTAACCTCTCTGTGCCTCACTGGAACCATCACCATTAGAGCACCAGCAGAGACAAAACAACCAACAATGCATGCCCTGTTTAGAGCTAAAAGTATCCACATGCCAGAAATGTACTAGTTGCCTCCTACAGGAAGTCTCCCCAGATTACCCTCAGCCCAAAGGGAATTCCTAGTACAACTTCTTATACCAAATACATCTGCCGATCTCAAGGAAGGCTGGCGGTTCAATCTGGCTATAGAAACATAGGAGAGGGTTCATCCCTAAACTCCACATGCCCCATTTAATCCCCCAGGGTACCCTCTGTACCTGCCCATGTCATGAACATGGGCCTCTCAAGAGGCCCAGAGAGGCCAAGAGGCTGACCGAGCTCACAGAGCTGCTACAGAGAGCACCAGGCTCAGCCTTGCATGCTTATGCTCATGTCTCTTTTCATTACAGAACAGCCCCCTGGTTTCTGCTTCCAGACACCCCATTCTTCTAGCATAAGGACATGCTAGACATTGGGCTGGGGAGAGAGCTAAGCCTGCCCAAATACCAACTTGTAGGCCTAAGGCCCCAGGCTGCAGATTCAACTCCTGAGACCACCTTACACCAGAGCTGAGTTCTGCTCCTCTCAAATAATAAACAAACAAACAAACAAATAAATAAATTTTAAAAGAGTGCTCATGCCCAGGCCCCAGCCCAGAGATAGAGATCTAACTGAACAGAAACACTGTTCACACACATGCCGGTGGTGTTCATGCTGTCAGAATAGGAAGCACTGCTTCTGGGGCTTCATCTACCCTAATGGAGGAGGCAGGCAGGCATGGGGAGGGCAGAGACATGCTGCCCCCAGCAGTTTCCTCCCCTGGAGTGTGTGCCCCATGCCAAATTTGCCCTTGGGAGACCCAGGAGGCCCCATCCCTCTGAGGTCCACCACACGGATTAGCCCCTCTATGTCGGGATTGTATTTCAGACAGAAACGCAGCCAGCAGCTGGGAAGGGCTGGCCTGGCTCTGCACTCTGGGCAATCAGCTCCCTGCCAGTCGGGCAGAGTGGGCAGGGTGCTGACAGGGGCTCCTTCCTGCTGTGGCCAGAGGGGCAGCTGAGTCTCTGTGGACAAGGGCACTGTGGAAGTGCATCTAGCAGAGAAAGGGCCACTGGGGCTCCTCTCCATTTTGAGGGACAGGGGAACTTGAGGTACAGACAGGCAGAAGGGGAGATCCTTGGTTCTTCACTGAGCTGCCAGTGCCCTGAAGCCAGGCCTGGGGAAGGAGCTCAGCTGATGGAACACAGGCCTTGCAAACCCCAGAAGCCAGATTAGACCAAAAGCTGACAGCACTCCACCATCAGCTCCTGGGGCCCCTGGCTCCAGCTAACTGGCCTATGTGAACCTAATGACAGTCCTCCACACTCAGATGACCCGTTATGGATCCATTTCTCACACAGGCAGACTGAGGCTCACAAGGGGAGTAGGGTCACATGGCTGAGACTGAGCCCGAACCTACCCAGCACCCTTGGGTGTGTTCTGAACTCCTACGTTATATGCAGGCTGCTTAGAGCTACCCATCCCTGGCCTCCAGTAGAGGGCCCTGCCTCCTCACACCCCTAGGCACCAGGTATGCAGCTGGTGCTCAATAAAGACCTCAGTGCAGGGACCTTGTTGACTTTTGCTGCCTCTACCCACCAGATGACAGTTCCCACCACAGAGGCATTCCACACAGGGATGTAAAATGAATGAAATGAGTGAATGGTAGACAGATGAACAGAGATTTGATGGTTTTGGAGGGTCCCGAAGTGGCTTCACCTCTTGAAATTCAGGAAAACCAGACAATTCAACTCTAGAAGGGGGAGGGGGAGATGGGGAAATAAGCAAGGAGGAGCATGGAGAGAGAGGGCAAGATTCCCTCCCACCTAAGCCAAGAAATCTGAGACAAGCCTTCAGAGAGAGGACCCCCCCCCCCACTCCCACCAGCCCTATCCCTTGGAAAACTGGCCATAGTTTTTCAGGAGACGGACACTCTAGGACACAGGTAGACAAGTTAAGAAAACCGTTCTCCAGGGGTTCCAGAACACAAAGGCCAGGCAGAAGCACTTCTTGGCATCTCCTCTAGGGATAGTGGAATGGACAGATGGGTACACACAGTCCTCACCCACAGCATGCAGGCTCTCAGCTCCCTTTCCCAGGTATCTGCTTTTGGGGCTCCACTTGCCCAGGGCTACCAGGTGACCTGGGAGCAGGTATTCAGATGAGAAACCACGTGCAGGAGGACAGGTGGGGGTGGGGTGGGGTGATGTCATCCTGCAGAGGCTGCCCTGGATCCCCTCCCAGCTCAGGCCTGGAAAATGGGGGTGGGGTGCGGAGGGATGGAGGGAGGAGGAGAAGCAGTGGAGGGAGTCTTGATTCTTCAGGTGGGAGGGGAGGACTCCCACGTAGGGAGGGGACCCTGAGACTTGCCTGGGGCTGGGCCCTTGGACCCAGCTCTCCTGGGGCTCAGAAGTCCCTGCAGCCCTGCACACGCATGCTCACACCTCACATCTGCATGCCTCCCCATACCACCTGGATGGATCCCAGGCTCCTGCCCAATCCTGGCTACTAACTTAAACTTCTGAACAAGGCTCCTGCAAGTAACTCTCCAGCTCTAACACTTTTAAGGAATCCCCTTAGCCTCTAGGATAAAGACCAAGCTGTCTTTCTTGCCAGTCTTGAGCTCCCCAAGATCCCTGGTACATACATCCCCTTCACCCACACCCAGTCCTGAACCACATTCACAATTCAGTACATGAGCCCTGTGCTTCCCCACTCCCCACATTCTGCCGGCCACACTGTTGCATGCACTCAGATTCTCACTTTCCAAGTCCTTGTCTTAGCTGGTCCCCTTCCTACCTGCAGTGCCTCCCCTCCTCCCCACAACTTCAATCCTACCTAGTCATCCCCTCCTCCAGGAAGACCCCCACCACTCTAGCCACACTCTGCTTTTGTCCCCTACTGGATTCTCACTGATACTACTCCCCAACCAGACTCCTGTGTCAGAATGGACACCCCAGAACTGGAGTCACGCAGGGGACCTGCAGTAATTGCCTGGCGCTCACTCAAGATGCAGAAGCACCAACTTCAGGGCTGAGGTCCAGTCCTGTTCTTCCTCATTAGCTTTGTGACCCAGGGCAGGATGCTTAACCTCTCTGAGTCCCAGCTTCCTCCCCTGTGAGCAGACACAGGAACAGCACCGACTGCTGGGGTCTTCTAGCACCAGGAGAGGTGGGAGGCACGGGGGTTAATGCCAGTGCATCAGAAGTCAACCGTAAACAGGTAGACTTGGGGAGGGGAGGAGAGGAGGGGAGGAGAGGAGAGGAGAGGAGAGGAGAGGAGAGGAGAGGAGAGGAGAGGAGAGAGGAGAGAGGAGAGAGGAGAGAGGAGAGAGGAGAGAGGAGAGAGGAGAGAGGAGAGAGGAGGAGAGGAGGAGAGGATTAGTTTCTTCAGCAGCCCCGGACTGTAGGAGAGAGGGCCACCATTCCCAGTATGTTTCTCCCAGACCCCACCTCCTGGCAGGCAGCAGGAGAGGACAGTGAACCAGACCAGAGCCACCCCAGTCTGCCCTGCTTCACTTTAGGGTGTTGCCTCAAAAAGGTGCAGGAGCTGAGCACCCTTATCTGCAGGCATCTCAGCCCTTCTCTGAGTTTCTTGTCTCTTCAAACTCTCCCGCATTCAGAAGGGGAAACCAAGGCCCAGAGAGACCCAGAGATTTACCCAAGACTCTGAATCTAGTCTAGCGTTGTTGCCTCTGCTTCTCACTCCCAACAGCTGGGCTCATCCTAAGACACCAAGCCACCTGGTGGTCCCAACTCCTGGCTCCGTACACCTCTCAGCCCCCAGTTCTGGGCATCACACCAAGGTCCCTCCAGCCCCTCACATTGGTTCCTCCTCCCAGGCCGGACTAGGCCGGCTGGCCTCTCTGGGGACCCCCAGGCAGCCAGGATGTACGTTTGGTGAATAAAATGTACTTGTGGGCCAAGTGGGCTCTAGCTCGCTGGCTCAGGGAGAGGGGAAAAAGGGACAGGCGCCCAGCGATTAGCTCAGGCCCAGGCTCTCTGCATGCAGCAGCAGCATGGGAGGGCCTGCTGCAAGAGGCCTGAGTTGAGGTACGGGGCCCTCCTCTGCCGTCTTCTTCCTGGGGGCCCTGACTCTCTCTCCCTGCTCATAGCTCGGACCTCTGGCCCAGCCTCCCTCTAATCTCTGGTTCCTCCATCTTGTTCTACAATCCTGAGTCTCAGTGCCAGCTCTCTTGTTTGGATGCTGAGTCAAACAGCACCCTCAGAATGGGGCGACTTGGGCCAGAGAGATAGCTTAGGGGGAGAGTGTATGCCTTACCATGTGCTAAACCCAGGTTCAAGCCCCACGCCCACGTGGGAGGTGTATACAACACTGGGAGAAGCTCCAGTGCTGTGATGGCTGTTCCTCTCTGGCCCCCTCCAGTCTCTCTAACTGAAAGAAAAGGTCAGACAAAGATGTGTTGAGGCCCCTGGCTCGGGGAGGGTTGGGGAGAGGAGGGATTCCTAAAAGATCCTTCTGCTGTAGAAATCTATGGGTCTGCCTGCTGTATCTCCTCCTAGCAACTGAAAAACCTACTCCTGTTTTTTGTCATTGTCCAGAAAGACAAAGGGTAAGGCTACCCTGACCCCTAGCCTCTGTGCCCAGCCACAAACCTGGGAAGGCTCTGAGGTCAGAAGCAGTTCCAGCCCTGATCCCTGGAGCACAGGAGGCTGTGCTACAGCCTCATGACAACAGGGGACCACCCCCACACAGGCAACAACGGTAGACTAGATTCAGCGTCTTGGGTAAATCTCTGGGTCTCTCTGGGCCTTGGTTTCCCCTTCTGAATGCGGGAGAGTTTGAGGAGACAAGAAACTCAGAGAAGGGCTGAGATGCCTGTAGATAAGGGACCTCAAGGAACTGATCACTGGGGTCAAAGATGTCAGTTCTCTGTTGAACAGTCTGATGCTCAGCACTCCCTGGATGCTCTGGCTGGCAAGAGTGGCCCACTGGGCTAATGCCTGGGATCACCTGGGCCAGGCTCCCAGTGAGGTATATGGGGGGGGGGGGCTAACCTATCCAGGAAGCACAGACAGGACTGGCAAAGCTGGGGCTCAAATACACATGCTATGGGCTCAGTGTCCATGTGCTTAGGCACCAGGAGGGAAAGGGCACCTTCCACCCACATGAGGGCTGCCAGGCTGGATGCAAAACCCTGAAAAGCATCCAATGAGAAGGCAGAGGTTACAGCCAGAGGGAGAGCGGGAGAGAACTGTCATGACAACAGGGGACCACCCCCACACAGGGAAGCATGTGGCCAATGCCCCGGGCACCAGCTCCCGGCAGGCACGCATGCACACACGCACGCCCGGGCCGGACATGTGCCCACACGCATGCACACTGTGCCCAGTACCTGTTCTGTCCTTCTTGGGAGACTCAGTCCAGCTGGACAGCCACACTTCGAGTCCCCCCGAGAGCAAACGGCAGCAGGAGAGAAGAATCAGAAATGGAGAGAGAACCGTTAGGCAGGCAGGAGGTCCACAGGGCAAGTGGCTGCAGGCGTGCCTTCAGGCCAGCAGGAGGAAGGCGGGGGAGGGGAGGGGAGTGATTTCCTGGCCCTGCTGGCTCTGGGCGGGGGCCTGAGTGATCACAGAGCCAGCAGGCCTGTCCAGGGATAACGAGGTGTCTGCCGAAATGCAGGAATCCTCTGGAGCACAGAGAAGCCTACTCAATCTCCTTCTGGACACGGGCCCAAGGGTAATGCCATCCAGCAGAAGGCAGCTTGTCCCTCTCTCTCTGGCCATGTGGGTGGTGGCTGCCCCACAGGACATGGTGAGCCATGGGTCCTCCCAGTCTGGATCTGTGAGCCCTTACAGCAGAGGCAGAAAACTCAAGTCTTCTGGGTCTTGCTACCTTTTTATTTTTTAATTAAATTATTGGAGACAGAGAGAGTCTGAGAAGGGAGAGAGAGAGGGGGAGAGAGAAAGAGAGATGCCTGCAGCATAACTTCACTGCTCATGAAAGCTCCCCAAAGGTGGGGACCAGGGGCTTGAACCAGTTTCTTGTGCATGGTAACATGTGCACTTAACTGAGTGCGCCACCACCCGGCCCCCTTTGCTGTCTGTCCTTCTTGTCCAGTCCTTGGTCATGTGTCACTAGCTAAGGTAGAATGGAAGGAAGACTCCTTTTTAGAAAGTCTCAACCCCACCTCTGAAGATGGGGACTGTTAGTAAGCAGAAGAGATGAGGCCTCCACTCCAGGCTTGGAGAGTCCTCTCTGATTTGGACCTCAGTTTCCTCATCTGTGAAATGAGATTAAATTTGTCCAAAAGAGAAAGAGAAAAATTAAAGCACTGGAAAGAACACATCATCAGATGCGCTATAAGTGACATTATGATGAGCCTCGCCAATGGCATGAACCTCCTAGAATGTCAGAGGGTCAAGATGTAAGAAGGATATCACCAGAGGCCTGTAAGGTGGCACATGGATAAAGCCCCAGACTCTCAGACAAGAGCTTCCGAGTTTGGCTCTTGGCATTGCATGTACCGGAGTGACATTCTGATTCTCACTCCCTCTTTCTCATAAATAAATACACAATTGTTTTAATATTTGCTTTTTAAAAATAATTTATTTTGGGCGGGGATAGATAGCATTATGATTATGCAAAGAGACTCATGCCTGAGGCACTAAAGTCCCAGGTTCAATCCCCTGTACCACCATAAGCCAGAGCTGAGCAGTGCTCTGGTAAAATAATAATAATAATTACCATTATTATTATTGAGTTAAAGGGAGAGACAGATAGCACAACCAGAGTGCTGCTCAACTCTAGCTTATAGTGGGTGTGGGGGATTGAACTTGGAGTCTCAGAGCCTCAGATATGAAAGTCCTTTGCAAAACCATTATACTATCTCCCCAGCCTATAAACAAACAAACAAACAAACAAACAGTATTAGCAGTTGGATGAAATAGCTCAACTACAGAGCAAAGGCCTTGCCTGTCTGAGGCTCCCAGTCTGATGCCCAGCACCACATGTCCCAGTGTTGTGCTCTGGTTTGTCTCTCCTTGTTATGTGAATCTCTCTCCCAAGTACGTAATAAGTAAAGTTTTAGGAAAGCACCAGTAGTGTGCTGATGGTGTAAAGTTGTTCCCTTACTGTCCCCTAGTGCCTGGAGGTGGGGAGGACTCTTTTGCCCCATTGTACAGGGGGAGAGTCTGGGCTCAGACAGAGAAACAACTGTCCAAGTTTCTCTGAGCACAGAATAGCAGAGCCAGAAATGGAACCCGGTCTGGGAACACACACTGGTGGCCTCAAAGGAACAGTGCTGGCTGCTGAGCTGGGAGGCCAATCCTCGTACTGGCCACTCCGTGCTGGCCAGGAGAGCCACCCGACCCAGTAACACTAATAGTAATCCTAGTGGCAGCAGACGTTTAGGAAGCATTTGTGGCACTGCCGTCACTGTGCTGAGCACTTCCTTTGTTTTTCATATAAACCTGCACTTAGAGGGGGCCAGTTGGTGGCACACATGTTACCATGTGCAAAGAGCTGGGTTCAAGGCCCCAGCTCCCACCTGTAGGGGGGAAGCTTCGAGTAGTGAAGCAGTGCTGCAGGAGTCTCTCTTTCTCTCTTCCTCTCTACCTCTCCCCTCTGTTTCTTGTCTTATCAAATATAAGAAAAATAAAGTATTAAAAATAAAAATATTTTAAAATTTTTACACTGAAGTCTTCCTCCTATTCTGCAGATGATGAAAAAGAAGCAGAGAGGTTAAGTAATTTCTGTGAGGTCACACAGCTAGCACAGTTGCCATCTCTTGGGGGACACGGGACCAAGCTGATCAGAGTTTGACCACCGTTCGAAAGACCTAACTCTTCCTCACTTGGCAAGCCACCATCCAAGTGACAAGCTGCTCTCCTCTCCTCATATACAACTGGGAAGCCTATTCCTTCTAGTTGTCACTGCTCATCACCAAGGGGTGGATGGAGGTGGCTCCAATGAAGAGGTTTTCTAAGGCCTCTGATGCCAGACTGTCTGGATTGGATTCAAATCCAGGCTCTGGAAAAGCTGACATGAGGTGATATACTTCGCATCCAGGATGCTGGGGGTTAAATGAGACCTGAGTGCTGAGCACAGTGCTTGGTTGGTAAACAGCTGGTGCTCAATGACAGTGCATCATCACTACCACCAAGAGCCCAGACCTGAGGGTCTGTGCAGCCAGCTCCAGGGCACCAAGTATCTCACGCTCCTGGAACTGTAAGGCTGAGAATGGGCCGGTGCTGGACGCACCAAGAACATTCCAGCACTCAGAGCAGTGCTGCTGCAGGCACCGGGCCAGTCAGAGCTGGGGATGAGGGGCGGTGAGGTCTGCACTCAGAGCCAAGGCCAGGTATGTGGCCAGAACCTCTTACAGGCTGAGCAGCAGGAAGCCCAGGGGCAGGGGCAATGAGGGCCAGACAAGCTCTCACACGCTGGTAGGGCAGAGGGAGGGCAGACATCCCTAGGACTCCTTGACTGCGAGCTGGTGTGGCCAAGTGGGGCTGAGCTCAGAACCTGGAGCTTTGGTGCTACATTGTGCTGAGGTTAAAGTTTCCTCTGGATTGTGGCCTGGAGAGGTGGTGTAGTAGATAAGGTATTAGACTCTTAAGGATGAGGTCCTGAGTTTGATCCCTGGCACCACATATGCCAGAGTGATGCTTTGATATTGTCTCTTTCTCTACCCCTCTCTCTCTCTTTCATTTTAAGAATAAATATAAGCTGAGAGTATAGATCAACCTGCCAATGCCCATCTTCAGTGGGAAAGCAACTACAGAAGCCAGACCTTCCACCTTCTGCATCCCACAATGACCCTGGGTCCATGCTCCCAGAGGGTTAAAGACTAGGAAAGCTATCAGGGAGGGGATGGGATACGGAGTTCTTGTGGTGGGAACTGTGTGGAGTTGTACCCCTCTTATCCTATGGCTTTTGTTAGTGTTTCCTTTTTATAAATAAATTTTTTAAAAGAATAAATATAAAACAAAAACAAACAAACAAAATCAACAAATAAAAAATCTCCCTATGGTTTTACTTGCCTGCCCTCCTTTCTCTGGAGAAAGCTAGAGCAGTGTTCTAGGCTTTGTGGGCCATGCAATCTCTGTCCAGAATGTTAGCCTCTGGGGCTGAGAGATGGCTCAGCCCATGAATGTATGCCTTGGGGGTCTGGGCTTGTTTCTAGAACAAGGATCACCATGGGCAGCACCAAGGGAATCCCATGATGGTGGAGCTGTAGTTTGTTGTTTTTCTACTCCTTTTTCTCCTTCTTTCCTTTTATTTTTAGATTTATTAGCCCCCCCCATATATAGAGAAGGTGGGGGTAGATAGCATAATGGTTATGCAAACAGACTGTCATGCCTGAGGCTCCAAAGTCCCAGGTTCAGTCCCTTGCATCACTATAAACCAGAGCTAATCAGTGTTTTGATAAGAGAGAGAGAGAAAGAGAGAGAGAGAGGACGAACAGCAACACCCTGGGACCACATGGTTCTAAGTTCAAAGCCCTACCAGCTGCACCCCCTCCTGGACTGTTCTCCCCTCCTTTCATTTCTGTCTCTCTCAACCTCACTTTCTAAAATCACAGAACAAAAATTAGGCTAGGGAAGCAGCTCTGTGGTACAGCGCACAGGCTCATTCCCCAGTGCTGCACTTAAAGCAGCCCCCATCTAGCCACAGAAGAGTGATGGAGATGTGGGTCAATAAATCTTTATTTGTAAAACCACATGGTGGGCCAGGTTTGGGCTGTGAGCAGTGGTTTGCCAACCCTTGTGCTGTGACATCTCTTCACCAACAAGGAACTGCTCCATAAGCCTAGGAGAGAGGGATGTAGGGACCCTTGACCCACCTGCACTAAGTGCTCACAAAGCCTTTGCTACTTGAAGTGTCTACTGCCCATTAGCCCTGCGGTCTGGACATCTGAGCTGAGTAGACAGTAAAAGATCCCTCTGGAAACGAACCCCAAGCTCATACCGCTCTCTTCTCTCCTGTAAGCAGGCCTCCCTGCCTCTCTCCAGTGGAAAATGGGAAGAGGACCAGAAACGAGTCTGTCTGCTGTAAAGAAAAGGCTTTTAAAAACGTGATTTATTTCCTAGTGCCTTGGCTCCACAGAATTAATTTGGTTCCACTGGATGGATCCCAAACTCCCCCCTTTAGAGTGCCTTCTCTCCAGGCCGCCCAGCTGAGCCCTCTCCCAGGGTAGGGAGGACCCCTCTTCCTTGTTACAGTAAACAGAGCAGAGTCCACAGCCCACAGATCCTGGCTCTCTAGCAAGGAGGCAGACAAGGCTGGGAAAAGGGTGAGACAACGAGATAGGGTAAAGGAGTAAGAGACAGCCCCAGCCAAGTGAGCAGCTGTGACAGACACAAACCAACTGCTTCCTGCACTCCCCACTGTCCCTACCTCCCTCTCCTCTGAGGACAGGCCCAAGGACGCTACACAGCAGAGTGCACAAGGAAGCACGAGGCGCCACCACGGGGAATCTGCACAGCTGGCTTTCCTAAGAACTGGCTGTGTGACCCGAGCCAAGTGGCTTGACGTCTCTGGACCTCATCTGTAATGTTGAGCATTTGAGCAGAGTGCTGGTCAAGGTATCTGCTGATGTTCTAGACTTTTCCAGCAAAGAATTGTAGTCTCCAGAATGCAAGTGTACCACAGCTGGCATGAATCTGCCTGGTGAAACTGATCATCTTTTCCAGGAAAGACTGCTTGATCAGAAAGAAGCTCAATATACAGGACAAACTCCTGGTTCATGGACTTACTCTGCCCCGTAGCTTGCTGATTTTCAGGTCTTTAGCAAATCTCTGAGTCTCTTCCTTCTATAAAGTGGAGATCAGAATCCCTTCCTTGGGAGTGATAAGGCTCAGTGATAGATGCACATACCTTGCAATTGTGAGGCCCAGTGCTGCATAAATTTAAAAAATGCAAAGAAGAGCCGGGCAGTGGCACACCTGGATGAGCGCGCACATCACCACGCACAAAGACCTGGGACTGAACCCTGCTCCCCACCTGCAGGCGGGACACTTCATGAGTCATGAAGGAGGTCTGCAGGTGTCTCTCGTTCTCCTTCTCTATCTCCCTCTCCTCTCTCAATTTCTCTCTATCCTATCAAATAAATAGAGAGGGGGAAAAAGTGGTCATTGGGAGCAGTGGTTTCATAGTGCCAGTCTCAAACCCCAGTGATAACCCTGGTGGCAATAAAAAAGTAAAAGAAAATAAAAAATTAAAGGAAAAGAGAGCTTCCCTTGGCTTCTTTGCACAGTTGCCTTAAGACTGAAATGGCCTAATGTCTGTGGAAGATTTTGGAGGAAGAATAGAAATGGGACATAGAGGGGCTGGGTGGTAGCGCACCAGGTTAAGCGCACATAATGCGAAACGCAAAGACTGATGCAAAGATCCTGGTTCGAGTCCCTGGCCCCTCACCTGCTGGGGGTTGCTTCTCAAGCAGTGAAGCAGGTCTGCAGGTGTCTGTCTTTCTCTCCCCACTCTCTGTCTTCCCTTCCTCTCTCACTTTCTCTCTGTCCTATCTAACAATGACAATAGCAGCAGCAACAACAACAATAATAACAATGACAATGGAAAAGAGATGGCCTCCAGAAGCGGCAGATTTATAGTGGCAGGCACTGAGCTCCAGTGATAAACCTGGAGGGAGGGAGGGAGAGAGAGAGAGAGAGAGAGAGAGAGAGGGAGAGGAACGCCACATAGAAGGCAGGGGGGGAGTAAGGGCAAAGCTGGTGGTCAATGCATTGTGTGTCTTGGGAGACTAGGAAAGGGTGACATGGACCTTTTGTTCCTTGGCCCCTGCCAGGGCCATCATAGTATTCATGTCCCTAACACAGCAATTCCTCCTGGTTGGCAAGATCAGGAATCCAGGCTCAGGAAAGGCCTGCAGGTCCTGCCAAAGGCAGGCCTAAGTGACTTAACTAACCACTGAGACATGAGCCTAATTCCAGCCCAGGTGAGAGAAATCAGAGAAGAACACTGAGGTGCCACCACCATTAAGGAGGCTCCTCCACTGTACAGCAAATACTACACATACACACCTGAACAGCTACTAACTATACTAACCAGAGTTAATAAAGAGACTCTTCCAAGTTCATGGTAAGGTGGTCTTTAACCTCAAGTACCTCCAGAGCAGTGAGAGATGGGCTCAGTTTTCCCAAATCTAATCTCAGGCCATGCTTCCAGGACTCCTTGCTTGGTGTGAAGCAAGGTCCATCCATCCAAGCTAGTAAATCCCGAATGGGCAGCAGACCCATGTGGAAGAGACAGAAAGGAGAACGGCCAACAGCACAAACTCCACAGAAGCAGAGCTGGGGCAGCCCCCCCTCTGGCTCAGAGTTCTTCTCTTCTCCTGGGAGGGGAGGAGAAGTAGGGACCCTGCCAGGGATAGAACGGAAGGGATGACACCCACCTTTTCCGTGCCTGTCCACACTTCTGCGTTTCAGCTGAAGCAACAGGCCTCTCCCTCTCTGGGAATTCTACTCTTCTTACTTCACTGCAGCCTGGATGCAGTTTCTAAATGTCTACTGGACTCTAGTCTTTTCTCCTCTTTTTGCACAACTGGATTTTGTACAGGGTTAGATTGCTTTGGCTTCCTGCAGGTGTGGCAGGTTTCTTTCCTTTTCTGATTAGGCCACTGGAAAACCCATCACTGCTTTCATCCATCAACTAACCAGAGTTTGACAGCAGTTATTTCATACGAGGAGGAACAGGAACCACTTTTGCACGTGTAGAGCATGTTCCTAGCTGAAGGCACTGCACTACCATTGGCATAGTGAAGCTCAAATTTATAGTGGGCCTTCGCAAAGGGGCAGTTATTTTACAACGAAGTAGCTTGGCCTGCATGATACTCATATTCTGGGGTCTAAAAGAGGGAGTCAAGTTCAGAGCAGGAGGAAACAGAAGCACAACAGTGAGTGTGATATAAATGCCACCCAGTGGGCCGGGTGGTGGCGCACCTGGTTGAGTGCACAAGTTACAATGTGCAGGGACCCGAGTTTGTGCCCCCGGTCCCCACCTGCAGGAGGAAAGCTTTGCAAGTGGTGAAGCAGTGTTGTATGTCTCTCTCTCTCTCTCTCCTACCCCTGCCCCTCTTGATTTCTGGCTGTCTCTATCCAATAAATAAATAAAGATAAAAAAAAATTTAAATGCCACCTGGAAAAGCCCTACCATGGTGCAAGATGGCTAAGGCAGGAAACAAGCAGGGCTTTCCAGCGAATGTCACATGGGTAGGCGGGAGCTGGAAGTGTGCAACTGTTTCCTGTGAGATGGCTGAGGCTTGTAAGAGAGATGCTTGCTCCAGGGGGCCACAGCCAGCTCACCAGAAATACTGATGACATCCAAAACTCCTGCCTGGAGCTTGAGGGGTTATTTGCTGTTTCAGCGGCAGCCTAGAATCCAGAACCCAGACCTGCCTTTCTGCACTCACAGCCCCCCCAGGCAGGAACGGCTTCTGGGGTGCCATCTGGGCTGTCTCACAGGTTCCCCCCTGAGAAGGATCCAGCTTAGCTTATGCTCTTTCCTCTTACTTTCATTTAAAAATTTCAATATTTTTTTTTCTAGATAGAGGCAGAAAGGGTGAAAGAGACCATAGCACTGAAGCTTCCTTCAATTGGGCTGTGGCACACCTGGTTGAGGGCACAAGTTACCACATGCAAGGACCCAGGCTCAAGCCCCTCATCCCTGCCTGCACGGGAGAAAGCTTCACAAGTGGTGGAGCAGTGCTGCAAGTGTCTTCCCCCCAATTTCTCTTTGTCCTATCAAATAATAAACAATTAAAAGAAAAAAAGAAGAAATGTAGTAGGGGTTGGGTTTCTGATGAGTAGCATCTTAAAGATAGAATGCAAGTCCTAAATGGGCAATCAGGCCACTATTTCTCCCCACGTCAGTCTCCACCTGGCCAATCTCAACATCTCTGGTTTTTCAAGGGAGGTCTCGAAACTTTACATCAGGCTCAACCTGACACTGTTGACTGGCTACGGAAGAAGGGCAAATGCTAGAAGAAGAAGAAGAAGTGGCATCCCACAGGCTGAAAAGGAGCATGTGCAGACACAGGGCCAGAGAAGGACAGAAACATACCCAAGATCCACAAGTGTGATCAATTTCTGCTATGATTTAATAACAATGATGATTCTTTATACATATCTGGAAAGACAGAGCTCATGATGTCTTGTCAAACATATGATTTAATTTCACAGCATCTGAATGGCAAGGCTGAGGCTAGAATATTCCTACCCACTCCCACTTATTTTTAATTTAATTTAATTTAACTTAATTTAATGAGAGAAAGACCAGGGCACTGCTAAATTTGGCTTATGGTAGTGCTGGGGGTTGAACCTGCATCTCAGAGCCTCAGCCAAGACAATCCTTTGCCTAACCATTATGCTGTCTCCTTAGCCTACTTCGACTTATTTAACACTCATGGTAGGCACCAAACATTTTATAAAGATGAAGAAAGTGAGATTCAGGAAGGTGAAGGTTTTGCCCAGCCCCCCCACCCCACCCCACAAGGAAAGGCCAGGCTGGCTGGGACTAGGGAACAAAGGGGCCTGAACCAGGGACTTCTTTCTCTGGATCCCTGCCCCTTGGCCAAAGGAGGCTCATTTCTCTTTCTGTTGTGCTTCACTTTGTGAATGCAGCCGGATTCCTGTTCCTTTTGCTCTCAGCGCAAAGAGGCCTGCCTTTCCCAGAATCCAGAGCCCACGTGGGGGCAGCCCAGCCCGGGGCAGGAACGCACCGCTGACCCTCTGGTGGGGCGGTCAGAGAACGGTCAGTCTCCCAGCTCCTGAGGGATTAAGCCCGAGGGGGCAGGCTGAGGCCAGGGATTCTGCAGCTGCCCAGAGGGGCTGCCCTGGCAGGGGGCTGTGGGCAGTTCAGTCCTCTCTGCTGGGAAGATGAGAAGCTTCCAGGTTACCAGGTGCCATGGGTGGACAGAGGGGCACGGGGTGGGAGGCTGGGGGCTCTGAGTCTCTGCTCCCAGTAGTTGCTGCCTGCCCCCCACAGCTCAAGGTCTCCCCCTCAGTTCTCAGGTTTTCGCCTCTCCACACACCAGGGCGTTGGTGTGCAGAGAGGAGACCTCATTGTTCAGACTTCCAGGATCCCAGCCACTCTCCTCCCAGGGGTGGTCTGCCTTGGTGGTCTCCTCGCAAACCCCCACCCACCCAGCTAGAGAGGCAGGATAGAGGGAGTGGCCTGGGGCCTCCAGCCCCCCAGCCTGGCTCCATTTCCACAAGAGCCAGAGTGAGTAATGGACTCAATAGTGTGACTTGCCCAGAACCCACATTCCCATCCAGGGCTGTAAAAATGGGGGTCACCCTGCTCTAGCCTGGACGCTGGCTAGTGGGTAATCAATGAAGCAACTGCCACCACTAGTCAGTGAGCATTTATCTTGCCTGCAACTCAACTGGGGCCCTGGTAGGACCCTGTCTTGGAGCTTTGCGGAGGAGGACTCAAGTCACAGACACAAGTTCATTCCCACACCAAGGGAAGGACCACCTTCTCACTGATGTCTGCTGGCCTTGCCCTGGGCAGAAACTCTGTACTGGTCACTGACTTGTGTTGACTAATCTCAGCACCTCTGATTAGTGCTGTGATCCTATCAAGTGGAGGCTTGCACACAGTAGGCACTCCATAAAGATTGGAGATGAGGCCCTCCTCTCAGAGAGGAAGCTTCCTGTCAGTACCCTCTCAGAACACAGTAGGTGATGCCCAATGAATCCTCAGTGACTGGTAAAGGATGGTCAGTGAATACACACTAGCCCAAGGGTTTCAAGCTGGACTGACCCCACTGCCCTGCTTCCTTCTTGGCCTCTGAGATCTGTTTTTCATCCAGGCCCATGAAAGACCCTGGGCCAGGCTTACATTCGGCAGTGACCAAGGGCAGATGCCCAAGCCCAGCAGAAATGTCCTAAAAGGCTGGCAGCTTCTAGCATCTGCTGTAAAGCCCTTCAAAGAGATTTTTTTTTTTAAGTGTCCATTACCAAGATGGTCTTACAACAAGATGGATGTTACAGGAAATGAGAGTCTGAGCAGGAACAACTGGCTTATCTGCCATGTCTGGGGGAAGCAGTGCACGGCAGGGAGCCCCTGTGCCCTGCCTCACCCCAGTCTGCCTGCTCCTTGTGGGCCCAGAGCAACCCCCAGCTCTCAGATGCCACGTAAACGCACAGAAGTGCCTGGGAAATCCCCACATCTGGCTCTCATGTGACTGAGCAATGCCCAGAAGGCCTGCAGGAGGAGGGTCGAGCTGTGTGAGCTCTCTGGGGAGCAATGGGTTAACCCTTTAGCACTGAAGTGTGGACTCTTTGGCCCATGCAGGGAGAAGTCAGAAAGAAAAGCAGAGCTTGAGACTGTCCCTGGCTCACTGCACAAGTGTAGGAAGTTGGATCCCTTCTGAGTCCTCCTGATCTCACCTGTGATCTGTCAGTCCCCATTCAGCCATAAACCCTGGCACAGGCCCCCAGAGTCCTCTTCTGACAGAGGGGAACAAGCCTGTACTTTAAAAATAAGGACAGAATGAACAAGAACATCCCTCTGGCATATGCAATGCTGGTGATCGAACCCAGGACCTCATGCTGACAGGTCAGGCATTCCACCCACTGTGCTACCTACTGGGCTTCAGGGAGTCAGACCTTTTAAGAGTTTCTCCCACTGCCAATGTCTGGTTGAGCCTTGTGGCCCTGGGATGACAGGAGTTGAGATTCATGTCCCATTTTCTTGTGAAGATTTATTTATTTATTTTTACTTTATGAATGAAAATGAGGGGAACCAAAGCATCCCTCTGGCACATGTCGTTACTGGGGTTGAACTTGAGACCTCATGCTTGAAAGTCCAGTGCTCTGGCCACTTCACATCTCCCTGGTCACTCATAGGTGAGGACATATCACCTGTGAGTATGTGCCCCCTTCTCTTCCCAGAAGTCAGAGTCCTCCCAACAATAAAGAGAGGCCCAAGGTGGCCCTTGGAAGCAAGCTCTTGCCAACTCAGGTGTATGTGCCAATTGCACCAGAACTTATGAGGTTACAGCCTTAGTAAATGAGTGGCCATCTTCTCTGCAATGACTCTGCCTAAGAGCTGGGGGATGTGGAGGACTCAGCCCAGCTCTGGGGACGTGGCATGCTTGGACCACTAAGGCTGAGACTGGCCAGATGTCCTCTGACAGCCACACCCCCTCTCCTACAGGCTAACTCAGGGAGCCTGGGGTGGGTGCAGGGCCTGGCGCTCCCTGGCTGGGTCCGTGTGCCTCCCACGAGGTTCCAGCTGACGCCCTGCCCCGCCCCAGCGGAAGAGCAGCTGAGAGCTTGCATCTCCTAACTGCCATCCATCCCTTACTGGCTGCCTTGTATTCAGCCATCTCCCTAGGGGCTTGGCAGAGTGGCAGGACAGGATAGTCAGAGACTGTCCAGGCCAGAGGCAGTGAGGCCAGTACTAGGTCTGGCAGGAACTCTCACCCCTAAGGGAAGTCCAGAACCAGCATCCATTCAGAAACTTGCTTTGGTTCAATGCAGCCTTTGAGGGCATCCCCCTTCCTCTGGGAGAGTATCAGCTGAGCTTGGAGCAGGGAGAGCAATCGAGGCCTTCACAGAGGATGGGACAAGTATTTTTTATCAGAACCCTGTGCTCAAGTGCAGACGATGGGCAGATAGAGGGCTCTCCAGCCATCAGGGCCCACAGGGAGATAAGTGTGTCAGGGAGGTGACGGAGGAGAAGGACTTGTCCCCTCTCTGACAGATCCAGGGCAAAGCATGTTCATATCTGCACCTTAGCAAGCCTCCCCCAGGGCCCTGGCAATGTACAGAGCTGGGCTTACTCTAGTCTGCTGCTATCTGTTTTAAAACCACTGTTTTATCACCACTGTTTTAAAAGGAACTCACTGTCCTGCTGGGAATAGTTGGCACCCATCCCTGGTCCTGATCCAACACTCACGACACTAAGGGGTCCAGGGAAAGGTAGGGGACACCCTGAGTAATAAGGAAAAGCAAGGCTGGAGATATAGCTCATTGGATCACGTGCTGCTTTGCCAAGTGTGTGACCCAGGTTCAAGTCTGGCCCCACAATATTGAAGGCAACTTCGGTGCTGTGGTCTCTTCCACTCTCTTTACTCTGCCCTTCTGCCTCTTAGAAAAAAAAAAAAGCAAGCAGGGGGCACAATGGAAGGGCAGAGGCCTTCTACAATGTTGTCCCCCCCATCCCATCCCTCACCCCCAGTTAGTAGAATCATTTAAAGGAGGTGGTCCTTTTCTCTGAAAACAGAAAAGTGAAAGGACTTTCTGTCATGGCTGGATCTTCTGGGCACAAGTAAGATGGACAAAATGCATCTTTATACCAAATACTCACGTGGCAAGGACATGGCTGGAGAGTGGGGTGGGGGAGGGGAGGAGACGTCAAAAGTTGGGGTAAAACACATCCCTCTTCCTTGCAAATGTGTAAGATTTACTTTAATCTTAGAAAATGTTTCTTTGCCATCATATTTCAAAACTGACCTACTATGAGAAAAACAAACAACAAACAAACAACAAAAACAATGTGGGAGTCAGCTTAGTCATATAGAAAGACTTCCATGCTTGAGGCCCCAAAGTCCCAGGTGCGTTCCCCCTCATCACCATAAGGCAGAGCTGAGCAGTGCTCTGGTAATTATAACAAGAACAAAACACCCAGTAACACATTCCTGGAAATTCAGCCTCTTCGATCACATGTCTGCAAACCAAAAAAAGCCAAAGTGAGGAGGAACAAGTTGCTTTCTGGCTGCAGGTCTTAATGGGAAGTATTTTTTTGCTGAACCACCATCTGCTGCTCTCCATCTCTCAGAGAATAAAACCTCTAGGAGAGCAAAGGCAGAGGAGTCTGCTCACTACCTCCTGCCCAGAAGGGAGTTGCATCTGTCTGGACGGCCATCCCCGGGGTCGGAGTGCTGGGCCAGCACTTTAGGAACAAGAAACTTGGGGTGTAGCCCCCGGCAGTGCCCCCTGCTTTGCTGGCCAGCACCTCAACATGGAAGACAACTGAGGCACCTCCAAGGAGTAGCCCCACCTCTAGGCTTCACTGTCTGTCTGGCTGTTCACCACTCACCCACATGGAGGGCCCATCCCAAAGTCACTCCTGCTTCTTGCAAACATGAGGTGCTAAATCTGATCCCTGGCACTGCATTATGCCAGAGGGGTGCTCTAGTGTCCTCCCATTAATAAACAGAAAGGAAGGAAGGAAGATAGGAAACGTAGCTACATTGGAGATACACCAGATTTCAAAAACTTAGTAAGAAAAAAAATGATTTTAAAACATTTTATTTGTTTATTTTAATGAGAAAGATACAGGGAGAAAGGGAGAGTGAGAGAGCCCAGAGCTTTGCTCAGCTCTGGCATATGGTGGTGTGAAGGCTTGAACCTGAGACCTCAGAACCTCAAGCATGAAAGTCTTTTTTGCGTAACTATTATGATCTCTCCCCAGTCCAGTTAAATCATTCACTCCCAGCTTGATCTCAGGATCCCATTAGTAATCCTAGTTCCTGGGTGCGGGCCACCACTTCATGAGGTCTGGGCAGGGCATAGGTCTGTCTTTCCACAAGCAGACTCAGTCTCTGAGGCACACCCCAGGCCAGGTCTTTTGGCCCCCACTCCCAGTTCCCCAGCAGGAGAGGCTGGGTGGCAGGAGGGAGAGGGTAGAGAGAAGCTGAGCTGGGGCCTAGGGAAGCCAGGCTCCTTCCCGGGAGCCAGAGAGGGGAACCCAGGATCCAGGGAGCCCTCCTCTCACCTGCCTCTGCTTTGCTGGACCACCCCTAGCCAGGAGCCGTGCACAGACATGCATGAGCAGCACATTCACTTTCTCCATCACATCACTGCCACATGGGCTGGCCTGGGAGCTGCCAATTTCCTCACACTCCTTTCATTCCCAGTTAGTGGACTTTGAACTCCAGGGGGTGACATCAGATTAAAGACTCAGAGCCATGAAAATAAAGAACTGTTTCAAAACACCAGTTGGGGTGGGGGTGCAGGGGTTGGGCCAGAGGGCGCTACCTTTCCAAGACACACTGGTTTGGGGGCAGGCCCTGGGAGGGGGGGCGTGCCAGGAAGATCCTGGCATGGATGGAGCAGCTTGGCCTTTCTCACTGAGGCTGGTGGCGCACATAGTGAGGCGGACTTGGAAACTGCTCTCTGAGGAGGCTCCTTTCCTGACTCCTCTCCTGTTGGCTTGGGAACGTCCCCTTCTCTCCAGTTTCTCAGGTTTACTCCAGCCTTCTAGTCCATTCTGATTTGTGCCTTATTGGGACATCAGGCTCTGTATCCCCTGAGTTACAGGCTGGCCAGTGGCAAGGAGCTGCCTTAGGAGTGAAGCCCCGTGAACAGCAGCCGACAGCAGCATGGTCTAAGGACGCTCAGGTTCCAACAGAACATTCTGGAAGGCTTTCTTCACTTTAAGGTGGCGATCTGGCTCAGCATTCCAAATTGGGGGGGGGGGGGTCTTGAGGCTTAAGAGGTTTTCTAAACATAATGCTCTAGGTCAAATTAATGGAGAGACACAAGACCACATGGGAGGTCCTATGGCCCCAGAGGAAGCCTCAGTGCTGTGGTGGCTCTCACTGGCTGTCTCTCTGAATGAAAATGTTGCTAGGAGCAGTGAAATCACACACTTTGGGCAGACAGAAACCTCCTTTCTTGGCTTCCTCATCTATAGAAGGACTTTCTATAGCCCTTAGAGCTAAGGTTTTGCCTTCAGCAAGTCCGTGTTAGTAAAAATTAAATTCATAAGAAAAAGAAATTAAAGAGGAGGCCAGGTGGTGGCACACCTGGTTGAACTCACATGTTACAATATGCAAGGACCTGGGTTCAAGCTTCTGGTCCCCACCTGCAGGGGAAAGCTTCATGAGTGGTGAAGCAGGGTTTCAGGCATCTCTGTCTCTCTCCCTCTCTATCTCCCCCTTCCTTCTCGATTTCTAGCTGTTTCTATCCAATAAATAAATAAAGATAATTTTAAAAATTATAAAAAAGAAAATGAAATTAAGGACTATGGATCACACCCAGAAACAGGACTCTTTACCCAGTGAATGCATCTGTTGTGATGAATGGGGTTCTCTAAAATCCTAGGGTGCAGGGGTCCCCCAGAGGTGCTCTCCCCTTCCTGCCAGAGGCTTTTGGAGAGCAGGTCTAGGTCCAGGTCACCTGTGGATCCCAGGGTCCTTGGCTCAAGAGGGGACAATCTTCATGGAAAGGAAGTTTGGATAGAAGGACCAGATTCAAACCCTGCGTCTAGCTGACTAGGGGACCTGGAACATGTTCCTTCACCAACCTCTCTGGATCTATAAACAGAGACAAGACCATTTTCCCAGGCTGCTGTGAGGCTTACTGGCCATTCTGAGATGGTGCCCCCTGCACCTCCGACCTGTCGGTCTGTCGGTGGGCAAGTGTTAAACCCAGCAGTCTCTCCTATCAAGAGCTGCACACCCATCTCCTCTCCCCTCATCCTCAGCAAGTGTTTACTGTGCCTGGAGGAGTGGGGGGGGGGAATTAACATTTTATATTAGCTGTGGTCAAGCCTCAAAAAACACAAAGGAGTACTGTTCTTATCTCTATTTCACAGATGAGGAGACTGAGGCACAAGGAAGTGAAGAACCACCTAGAACCACAGAGCTGGGACATGAAACAAGGAATTCATATTTATCTATTTAATTTTATCTTGGTTATCACTGAGATGGCGTGGTCCAGGTCAATGCTATCAGACAGAAAGTGAGGTAGAGGGTGGGGGTATAGCATAATGGTTATGCAGAGACTTTCATGCCTGAGGCTCTCAAGCCCTAGGTTCAGTTCCCTACACCACCATAAGCCAGAGCTGAGCAGTGCTCTGGTAAAAAAAAAAAAGAGGTAGAGAGAAAGAGGGGGAAAGAGATCTCAGCACTGAAGCTTCCTCCAGTGCAGTGGGGACCCTCAGCAAATCTGGGTGAGCTATTTTGCCAGGGTCTTTTTCTTTCATTTTTAGTATTTGTTGGCAGCCTGAGAGATGGTACAGTGAATAAAGTGTTGGATCCTCAAGCATGAGGTCCTAAACTGGATCCTCAGCAATGCATATACCAGAGTGATACTCTGGTTCTCGCTCTTATCAATACATAAATCTTTAAAAATTATTGATTTATTTACTGAGAGAGAATGAACCAGAACACTAGCATAAGGTGAGACCAGGGATTGAATCTTTGGCCTCAACCTTTGGCTTCTGGGGTCTCAGGCATAGAAGCCGATGCTCTATTGGCCCGAGCTATATCCCTGACCTGGCATTTGGGTTTTTCTCCTTCAGTCTACAAAGATGTCAGAATTGAGGAGAACACACTGTCACAGCTTCCAGTGCTCTGATGAAATGTCAGATGTGTGACCTTCTCTCTAATGCTTGAGACTTCAAAGTCCCAAGTTCAATTCCCTACACCACCACAAACCAGAGATGAGCAGTGCTCTGGTAAATACTAATAATTAAAATAATAGTAGTACTTTAAAATGTGTGACCTTCTGACCAAAAGTCTGCAGTTCCATACTGCTGCCATCTGCTGTCTGCACCCCAGGGGCTGCTGCTTTCTCTAAGTGCTGTGGCTGAACCAAGCCTGCATGTGCACTTCCCACAGCACTCAAAACTGCATGAAAGGCTCTGAGGGGTGAGCCAGGTTGGTGTCTCTCACAGCACACTCCGATTGTGAAACCTAAAGACTCCCTTTCGGTTAACTTCCATGGAAGTTTGTTGCTGAATTCTTATGAAACATGAACATTTGGGCTAAGGAATAGTTTCCCTGGATCAACAATTGACAAACAGTGTAGATGTTCAAACAAACAAAAGAGCAAAGAAACCAGTGCATCTGTCTCCAGAGACCAGTGCTTGTTCTTCAGAAAACCAAGGAATGGATGAATCTAGGCCCAGTCTTCTGGGACGAGGTCCAGTGCTCATGGAGGCTGGAAATAAATGCCAAGTGTGTCTTCATACCCTCCAGGTCAAAGGTTAAACCAACTTCTCCCCTCCTTCCAGAGCCTGTTAATAACTAAAGCAGGGCTGGTAAAATAGTTCACTTGGATAGTGCGATACTTTGCCATGAGTATGACCCAGGTCCAAGACCATCCTCCATAGCACTGAAGAAAGCCTTCTTTTCTTTTCTTTTTAATTTTTATTTATAAAAAGGAAACACTGACAAAAACCATAGGATAAGAGGGGTACAACTCCACACAATGCCTACCACCAGAACTCCGTATCCCATCTCCTCCCCTGATAGCTTTCCTATTCTTTATAACTCTGGGAGCATGGACCCAAGGTCATTGTGGGATGCAGAAGGTGGAAGGTCTGGCTTCTGTAATTGCTTCCCCACTGAACATGGAAAGCATTCATCTCTTAAATAAATATTTATTAACATGAAAGAGAAAGAACAGGAAGGAGGGAATAGAGAGAATAAACTAGAGCATCACTCTGGCACATGTGGTGCTGGGGCTCAAACTCAAGACTTCATGTCTGAGAGTCTAAAACTTTACCCACTCTACCATGTCCTGGGCACTGTGCTCTCTCCCTCTATGTTTCTATTTAAATAATAATCATAATTGTCATGTTAATTATGAATATTACAATAGAATTACATTATTAGTAGTACTGTTATTAAAGCAGTGCAGTTGGGGAGGTGGCACAGTGTGCATGAGGTCCTCAGTTCAACCCCCAGCAATCACATGTGCCAGAGTGGTATTCTGGTTTTCTCTCATTTTCTCATAAATAGATAAACCTTAAAAAAAAAAAAAATTAAAGCAACCATGGCAAGACCCTCTGCTCATTCAAACTACATTTAAGCAGTACTACAGACACCGTTTGTCCCCATTTTCCATGTGAGGACATGAAAGTCAGAGGCTAAGAAACAGAGCCAACACAAGGCAAAACCAGGCTTCAAACCCACCTGGATGCCAGAGCCTGAACTCTCGTCCCCACCACAGGCTTCTCCACAGTCAAGCTACAGAGACGCTGATCTCATTAACTCCACCCGATTATGTTAATTTTATGATCATTAAAACGGAAGCCAGCTGAGCTCACCACTTTCCAAAGAAAAATATAAAGTAAATAGAATTCCGCTGAGAACCCCAAAGAACAAACATTCTTGTGCAGCCTCATTTGCATTCAAACACGAGGCGGCTCATCACAGACTTCCTGGGCTGGGCTATGGGGTCTTCCCAGCCACAGGTTCGTAGGATGATGCTGCGGGATCTGTGATTGCTAGCGCCCCCTGGTGGCGCATCTCAGAACTCCCACTGTCCCCCAAAGGAGAACGAGTAGCAGCTGGTTACAGGATGGAGTGCATATTCTCTCTTCAATTGGGTTTGAATATCAGGGTAGAAGGCTGGATAGGGAAGATGCTAGAAAGAGCAGCATCAAGGGAGGGAAGGAGCAAAGACACATTTGAAGCCAAAGTGTTTTTCTCTTTTCAAGGTCGCCCACCAGTTCTGCCTGGGTTCATCCTTTCTGGTGATTTTGACCCTGCCCCAGGCTTGCTCAAGCTCTGTGCCCTGTAAGAGATCTCTCAAGAGATGCTCCAGGAAGGAACTGGGGCTTTGGGAATGAAGTGTGAGAAGTAGAGACAAGGAACAGTCCTCATTTTCATAGATGTCCCTGGCTAGAGTGACTCTGGGAAGCTTCTGTAACTTCATCACAGCAGGGTGCGACTGTAGGTGTGACCTCCAAGCTGCCCTTCGGCTCCTCTGCCACTGCCAGCAGGTGGCCAGCGCCTGGAGCCCGGCTTTCTCATCTGCATAATGGGAATCCCATAAGCCACCAGCAACACAGCAGATCTGAGCTGCAGATGAAGCTGTTCACACACAGATGCTCATTAAGCAATCAGATTGGCTAGCACCTAGGAAGGGGGGCAGACAGTGCTCAGAACACTCACACCTTTATCTACGTCACCTTTGGTCAGTGCACCTGATCTTAAAGTAGGCAGGGTTGAGCCTGGCCGATATGTGGATGGGAGTTTGTTTAATCTTTGTTATAATCATGAGCTGTGTGTATTAAGGATTCTCCAGGAAAACAGAGTGGGATATGTACAGAATGGTGTGTGTTTCTATAGAGAGAGATTTTGTGGACTTAGCTCATCTGATTTATGTGACTTAATTCATGTGAGCCCCAAATCTGATGGGGTTGACTGGTAAGCCAGAAAGAATAACAATTTAAGTCCACAGGGATTTGCTGATAGGATTCCTTCTTGCTTGGTCAACTTTTGTGCTGTTAAGGCCTTTAACTAACTGGTTGTGGTGAGACCCACCCCCATTATGAAGGGTAATCTGCTTTCCTCAAAGTTCAATGGTTTAATCATTAGGTGGGCATGAATATATCTACAATTTATAGGGAAGTGCACAGGCAAAGAGAGGGTAAGAAAGCTGCCCAAGTGGCCTGGCCTGGGAGATGGCACAGTGGATAAGGTATTAGAATTTCAAGAATGGGGTCCTGAGTTCGAGCGCTGGCATCATTTGGGCTAGTGAGCCCTGGTTCTCTCATAAATCAATCAGTCATATTTTTAAAAAGGAAGAGAAAGTGGCCCAAGGTCTCAGAGGAAAAAAGCCAATCCCTAAACTCCTCTCTGCCGACAGAGCTGGCACTCACTAAGTGGCCATTACTGTTATAAGCTCAGCAGTGTAAATGAAATTTCTCTCTGGATATCCTTTTCTTGCCAGCAGGGGGTGGGGGTTGGGGAGGTTGTCCCTGGGTGAGGCCCTCTGGGTGGGGCCTTGCCTTCCTTACAAAAGAGCGCAGAAGAGACTTGCCCAAGGGCCCTTGACTTCAGGAATGATACTGGGCCGGGGGAATTAGCTCACTGGGGTAGTGTGCTGCTTTGCCAAACACGAGACACAGGTTTGAGTCCAGCTCCCGATACACTGAAGGAAGCTTTGGTACTGCAGTCTCTGTCTCTGCCTTCTGGGGGGGGGGGTTAAATAGTGATGTTAACAAGATAGTTGTGCCATGGTTATGATGTGCCAGGGTCTATCCTGAACTCAATTCTTTATTTATTTTATTTTTGAGAGAGATGAAGAGAGAGAGAAACACACAGAGAGAAACACCAGAGCACTGCTCAGCTCTGGCTTATGGTGGCGCGAGGGATTGAACCTGGGACTTGGGAGCTTCAGGCATGAGAGTCTGTTTGCATAACCATTATGCTGTCTCCCCCGCCCACGAACTCAATTCTTTAATATTCTCCATGGGAGGTAGACACTATTAGCACCTGTATTCTCAAGCAGTGAGGAAACTGAGGCAGAGAGGTTATGGCATGTGGCTGTGGTCCGCAGGGAGGGATGCATGAGCCTAGCCAGCCAGCAGGCACACTCCACCAGTGAGGCCCAGAGTACATCCTGTAGGGGTGGGAGTGGGGAGAGACATCACCACTTCGTCTTTGTGCCCTTCCAGGGCTCTGCCCACCAGTGATAGCTGAGGCCACAGTGCCATTTGTCCCTAGGCTCTAAGGCAGTGCCCGTTCTGGGAGTGGGGAGGGTGCCCCAGGTACAAAAGCAGGTATACCTGAGGCAGCCCTGCCCAGAAGATGGGCACACACCACTGCCCCCATACTAGATGCCTTAGACTGTCACACACACACGCACACACACACACACACACGCCCAGGAACACAGACAGCAAGCCACAACCAGATACACCTCAACACACAGGCGTGCACCTAAGCCCCCATACATGTAGGCATGCTCTCAGAGCGCAGGACCTGGAAGATCCACGGTTGCACATGTGTGTCCCCAGAGAGACATGCGCCCATATGGGAACCAGGACACAGCCAGCTTCCTTCTCACCAACATGCAAGGAGACACACAGACAGGGAAGCAAAGACTCCTGCCCAGGAGACACAGATGCCTCAGTTCACATCCCACCCACCTCCACCTGCACCGCAAACCTGACACCCACAAGCCAAGGCTCAGGCACAAGAGACGCACCACACTGCCACAAATACTGAGGCCACACGTGCCAACACACATGTCTCCAGCCCACCCCCCACTCCCAATTTCCAGCTCCAACTCCCCGGGACCAACCACCCCCAGTTAGCAAACACCCAGCCACCTGCTCACAGTGCCCAGGCACTCTCTGGAGCTTCAGTGCCCTGCCGGTCTCCACCCTCTTTGCAAACTCCAGGGTGCACTGGCACCTTACTGGACGGTTGGGGGGTGGGGGGAGCACTTAGGTAGAAAGCAGATTGCTCAGAGTTGGGGTGGAGGGAGGTCAGTCTGCGCTAACACACAAGAGACATGCCAGCATGACCCCAGGGACCTGGGTCCCACCGCCCTGCGCCCTACGGGAGCACCTGCTGCAGACACCGCGGGAGGACTCCAGGAAGGTGACAGCAATGTGTGGCCTAAGACCCTAACAGAGACACCCCCCAACCCCCCGCGCACAGATTCCTATGCAAGAGCCCACAGTGTTCAGGAGCCAAAGAGCGCAGGGCGCACAGGATGGGGAGGGGGTGAGTGCCCGGGCGCCCAGCAAGGACAGACGCCCCAGAAAGTCCGCCGCAGGATGGGGGAAAGCGGGGAGAGAAGCCAAGGCTCTCTTACCTGACTTCCTCCTGGAGCTGCCATAGTCCCTGAAAAAGAAGCAACAACAGACAGACATGGTTAGAGGCGCGGACGCCGGGCTGCGGGGCCGCGCGGCTGCGGTGGCGGCGGGCGCGCGGGGCCAGGCTGCAGCTCATGTGACCCCGCAGGCGGGCGCCGGGGGCTGAGCGCTCCGCAGCCGCACGCACCGCTCCGCATCACTCCGCACCGCGCCTGCCCGCGGCTGGCTCCTTCCCGCCTCCTCCCGCCAGCAAGACACCCCGCCCGGCCACCCCGCCCCGCCCCGCCCCGCCCCGCCCCGGCCCGCTGCCCCCCGGGCTGGGTCGCGCCTGTCCTGGCCCTGCACTTCCCCAGCGGATGGCGGAGCAGGGCAGGTTCCCACGCACTGCGCTTTATAAAACGGGGAACAGAGACCCGGAGCGTGGTCACTAAAACCCAGGCCCCCCTCCCCCGGACTCTGGTGCTGGGACCCCCCCCCCCCACCCTGCTGGCACTTCCTGATGTTTTGCATCATGCCCACACCAATAAATGCCACCTTCCCAACACCCGGCCCACTGCTCGCCATCCTCACCCTTCAGCCTCCCCTTCTCCGCCTCTTAATTACGGATCTGTGGGGGCTTGGATTCAAGCCACACACACACTCTCCCCAAGTGGCCTCCCACGCCCTCCTGGGGTCTGCCTTTGTTGAGGGTAAATAGGGGCTGAGTGTGGACTCCAAGGGCTTTTCTCTTCAGAGGCTCAGTGGTGGGAGAACAGGAAAGTAGTTATGGACATTGAGCCTAGGAGTTAAAATCTGTGCCGGATCACTGACAGCAAGGGTCATGTGGCCTCAGGCAGGTAACACCTCCAGCTTCGCTTATCTGGCCTGAACTATCTGGCCCCCTGGTGCAGTCAGGATTCTTCCCCAAATCCTGCTCCCAGCTCCTTCCTGCCCTCCTACAATCCTTTGCATTCACCAAATCCTGGGGTGCCTCCTGTGCCCCCAAAATGCTGAAGGCTCTGCAGGTAAGGATGTGTGTGTGTGTGTGTGTGTGTGTGTAAGGAAACACCAATGGTCTATCTTTGGCCAATGAAGTAGTCAGCCAGACCCTCTTGCTAGAAATGTTGGGGGGCAGGGGATGGGCAGGAGAGTAGGTCACAACAGGAAAGGACATCAGCCTCACAGAGACTTCCCAAAGATTCAGATCCCTGAGGCCTGGGCCTCTGAGGACATTTGCTAAGCTTCAGGGAGATTTGCCTGCACAGCCAAACATCTAGGGCTTCCCCATTTCTAGGTTCCTCGGGCTCCCAAAGGTTGGGCTTAGAATTCCAGAAGGCAGGGGTCGGGCCCAGGAACCTACACTTCTGTTTCCTCCCTCCCACCCCCACTGTGGTGGTATCTCCTTGGCATTCCCTGTCTCCTTCATGCCCCATCCATGCTAAGAGCAGGGTGTTAATCATGTCCATTTCACAGATGAGGAAACAGAGGCAGCTACTGCCAAGCTGCCTGATCTGACCAGACTGAAAACAGCAGCAGAGAACTGGGGCAGAGAATCCGCTGCCTCTTGGTGGAAGGTGGGAGTGTTGCTGTCTCCTCATGCTGTCCCTCCTTCATTCAGGGAGACCTGCCTGGGGTCCTGGGGCAGGAGAGCTGGAGGCTGTGTTGGAGTGCTTGGCTGCACCCCTGAAGTGCAGCTGTGGGGGGCAACTCCCTGTGAGAAGGAGGCAGTGTAGGTGTCCACGCCCAGACTTGCCATGCCCCAGGAGAGAATTCCAGACTTCTCTGCTGAGCGAGGCTTAGGGAAGGGTAGGGAAGGGCTGGCAAGGAGTTTTCTCCCTGGCCCCACTGTGGGCCCTGCAGAAGCCCCCTCTGTCCAGCCCCACATGGGAGTGGCTTGTGGGAAGAGTAGGTAGCCACGTCCCTCTTCTGTGCTGCTGCGGGGGGGTGGGAGGCAGATTCTCAAGGAGTCTGTCAGCAGCCCCAGCGGGTCCTCTCCTGACCGGGTCCGTATGTTCAACTCAGTCATTAAGGCAGATCATCTGGAAGCTGGCTACAGATTCAGAAGCAAACCCATTGTCCACATCCCTCTTAAGCCCCCTGGGTTTCCCATGGGCTCAGCATACACTTCTGGCCCTTTGCTGCAATCCTGTCTGGTAGATGGGAGTGGCCACAGCAATGCCCAGCCCCCACACCATAATCCACCAGCTACCCCTGCACCCCCAGAAACATTAAGGCAGCACCAGGTGGTGGCTCACCCCAAAGAGCACACACATTACCATGTGCAGAGACCCAGCTTCCAGCCCCACCCCACCTACAGGGGAGAAACTTCCAGAGCTGTGAGGTGCTGCAGGTATCTCTCCTCTCCTCCTCCTCCATCTCTCTTGCCCCTCACCCTCTATCAAAAATTAAATAAATGGGGGAGGGGGGAGATGTATGCTTAGAGAGAAGGTGTCCTTGCAGTACCAAACAAGCTTCCAAACTCCCTGCAGTCTGTTTAATTGGAATAGGAGCCTGACCCATCAGTAACTCCTGGCACCCCTGCAGATGGTGCATTCCACCTCCCTGCACCCCCATTTTGAAAGTGAGAAAAGCAAAGCTTGTTTGAGATCCCGCCCAGTAGGTGAGGCTAGAATGGACTGTGAGAGTCCAGGCCTTGATCTGGGCTTATGGACAAACAACCCTCCAGACACTGCTGCCGCCTGGAGCATGGGAGGTGGGGCACTGAGTTCCTGGAGCATAGTCTGAGATGGTTCCGGAGGCTGTGGGAGGTGAATGGTGGGGACAGGAGGCAGCAGTGAGTCCTCTGCATAGCTGGCCTCCAGCCTCAGCAGCCGTGGCCCCAATAGGAAGCTCTTGGAGGTTTCCACTCAGGCACCTTTTAGCAAAGGCATTTTGTATTTTTAGCTGCTGAGTATGTTGAGAAGCAGCTTAAGTATCCAGGCTGGGACTCCCCATCCCTCAAGTGCCAGGGCTGCCCTGCCCCTGCCATGTCCAGCCCCTCCCCCGCTGCCCTGTAAGCAGGCTCTGAGTGTGTGTGTGTGTGTGTGTGTGTGTGTGTGTGTGTGTGGAGAGTGTCTAATAACTCTAAGACCTCCAGCCCCCAAACATCTTCCCTGCTAATAATCTTGCCCTGAGCTGGTGCTGACAGCCCCGCTCTGCCAGGGCTCCTCTCCTCACAGGTCATAGTCTAGCCCACTTCCGACTAGCTGCTGAATCACTCTCTCCTAGGGAGCAGGAAGGAGAAGGGGAGGGAGGGCTCTGTCTCCCTCTAGCGCCACCAGGAGGTAATGTGATTGACAGGCCTGGGGCTGTGTCCCCACAGGCCTCTTTCAGGCCACACAGCCTGGCTCAGAAGTAACTAAAAACCACAGGTGCAGTGACCATTCATTTCAGGGAGCCTGGGACATGGATTTACAGTGGGAAAGTCTGGAACCAGCCAGGACAGGTGGCTGTCACCCCAGAGTCCACAATTCTGGCTTGGCTGAAGGGAGAGTGGTCAGATGCCTCCAGCTGAGCAGGCCTCCTCCCCACAATGAAACAGGGACCCCTGAGTCCCAGAACACACACACACACACACACACCTTTTGCCCTTTCCTCATAAAGGGGGGGGGGGGGGGCGGACAGGGAGACAGACAGACATCCACCATACTACTTCACCATTTGTGAAGCTTTTCCCCTGCAGGTGGGGACTGGGGATTCGAACCCAGGACCTTGCTCATTGTAACATGTGAGCTCAGCCAGATGTGCCACCACCCAGCCCCCATTTTCTTCACTCTTGAGCCTCTTGTTTCTTTCTCTGTGGCGGAAGGGCAGAAACCAGCTGCATGCACCAGACCCTAAGCACTGGGCGAGGGTGAAGCGGACAGTGTGCAGACGGAGGTTTGCATAGTGCTGGTGCATTGTCCTTGCTAGTATTCTTTTCATACTTGGACCCAAGCCCAGCTCCAAAGCCTGCTATTTAAACTTGGGCCCAGAGGCATCCTTCAAACAAAGGGGATTTTTTTTTTTAACCAGAGCACTGCTCAGCTCTGGCTGATGGCGGTGTGGGGGATTAAACCTGGGACTTGAGAGCCTCCGGCATGAAAGTCTCTTTGCATAACCATTATGCTATGCCCCCACCCCTCAAAGAGGGCTTCCTAAGTGCCTCACACGTGCTGGCAGCATGTGCCAGTCAGGGTGGGGGCAGGTGAGCTTCCCGCCTCATTTTCAGCTGCCTAGCTCTGCCCACCCAGGTAAAGCCCACTTCTGCAAGTTGGGTAAGTTTACGCAGGGCTGACCCGGCCATGTTCATACTGTAGGGTGGCTTGGACCTCCAGGAATCGACCTGCTCCGGATCTGTTTATTGGGGTGCATTTTACTTTGCGGAAGCCATAAGCCAGAAGAAGCAGAGTCCAGCACTGTCTAAGGGCACCCAAAGGGTTAGCGTTCCTTTCAGTTTGTAGTGAGACAAGCTGAGCTCTTTGGGCTGTGGGGGAGTGGCCAGAGGGAGGGAGCAGGGAAGGCACTGAACAATTTCTGTGGGTGGTGTATGTGCCCCCTGCTCTATGCCCTTCCCTGGAAACTCCCAGCAGGCACCGGTGGTGTGAGCCCATCCGTGGGGGCAGAGGCTGAGCTTCTGAGGGATTGTGTGCCCAGCTCAGGATGCTAAACTCACAGCCCAGGTGCAGAATGCTTCCTGCTCAAGCCCCACAAGACTGGGCTGCAGGGTCCCACAGGACTGCAGCTGCTTGCCTGCCCCTCTGGCTCCCTCAGCGAGGGCTGGCAGAGAGTACACAGCCCTGTGAACTTACTGCCCCATGTTCTTGCCCTCCTGCCTGCCGACTGACACTGGCTGCAGTGCCTGCTGCCCCATGGAGCCTACAAATGGCCGCAAAGACCGGCAGGGGTGCCAGATGGCAGCCTCTTGGTATAACCTTGACAACCACATGGTATGGAGGGGATGGGCACCTGGTGTAGGCGTTAAGGGGAGTTGCTGTGCAGTTTAGGCCAGCAGTGATGAACAGTTATTGAGGAACTGGGGAGGATTTGATTGCTCTTGGGACAACCAATAAGCACCTTCTCAGAACCAGTAAGCAGGGGCTCAGCAGTGGTACATCAGGTAGAGTGCACATTTTGCTAAGCACAAGGACCCAGGTTCAAGCCCCTGGCCCCCATCTGTAGGGAAGAAGCTTCAAAAGTGATGAAGCAGTATTGGAAGCATCTCTCTCTCTCTCTATCCCTTCCCTCTCAGTTACTCTTTGTCTCTATCCAAAGTAAACACACATACTCTCAACAAGCAGCTTTTCAGTTGTGGCTGCCTGGCAAAGGGAGCCACATGGGAGAAACGCTGGCCTGAAAGTTTGGGGAACAAAACTATAAAGTGCACTGAGACAGGGGATAGACAGCATAATGGTTATGCAAAGAAGCTCTCATGCCTGACTGAGGCTTCAAGTTCCAGGTTCAATCCCCCCCACCACCACCATAAGCCAGAGCTAAGTAGTACTCTGGATCTTCTTCTAGCATTTGCCAGTACTCTGGTGAATAATAATAATAATAAAAATCCCTTGGGGGCAGGAGTAGATAGCATAGTCGTTATGCAAAAAGACTTTCATGCCTGAGGTTCCAAAGTCCCAGGTTCAATCCCCTGCACCACTATAAACCAGAGCTGAGCTGAGCTCTGGTAAAAATAAATAAATAAATAAATAAAAATTCAGGACCTCATGCTTAAGAGTTCAAAATTAAAAAATAAATAAATATAAAGTACATGAGAAAAGGAGCATTCTGGAACATTCTGAAGCGATCTATGCAGAGGGTCACAGGAATGGCTACAGTTCCAGTGGAGAAAAGAGATCCCAGGATGCAAGACACCAAGGGAGGGCTTCTCAGAGGAGGGAGCCTTGAAGGAGCAGAGGCTCCTCAACTGCGTGGAAATGGCAGAGAGGGCTAGGGAGCTCCAGAGGAGGAGGTGGACCAGAGGAGGGCGCTCGTCAGATGGACAGGCTGAGGAAGGCCGGGTTGGAGGCTTGGATGCTGGGCTTTAAATCCAGGATGTTTCAGGATCATGAGTGAGGCAGGGAGAGGTGACTGGAGGAAAGCTGTGATAAGAGTGGAGGTGGGGCAGGGAGGCTGGGACAAGTTTGACATCAAAGGTCAACACACCCAGGTTCTGGGCCTGGTTCTCTCATTGGCGGGTGGAGTCAAGCAAATCGCTTCCAGCTTGTGCTTTTCCGAGGACAGGATGTGCTCCATGAGTGAACCCTGAAATCAACTGAGTGGGTCCCCAAGAGCATTTTAAAAGCATAGAATAGGTGGTGCAGTGGGGGAGAGCACAAGGTTTGCATGTTTGAGGTCCCGGGTTCAATCCCTAGCACCACTGATGCTCTCTCTCTCTCTCTCTCTGTCATAAATAAACATATAAATCTCTTTTTATATTTATGTGATAGAATAGAGAGAAACTGAGAGGGGAGAGGGAGATAGAGAGGGGCAGAGAAAGAGAGACACCTGCAGGCCTCTTCACTTCTGAAGCTTCCCCCCTGCAGGTAGGGAGAGAGGGTTTGAACCTGGGTCCTTGTACAGGGTAACATGTGCACTTTATTAGATGTGCCACTGCCTAGTACCCTAAATAAATCTTTATAAAAAATGTAGAAAGGTAGAAGTTGAAAAACAAGATAAGAAGAGAAAACACAAGTAGAACTTGAACTAGAGTTGGTGTATTGCACCAAAGTAAAAGACTGGGGTGGGTGGATGGGGAGAGTACAGGTCCAAGAAGGATGACAGAGGACCTAGTGGGGGTTGTATTGTTGTATGGAAAACTGGGAAATGCTATGCATGTATAAACTATTATATTTACTGTCGAATGTAAAATATTAATCCCCTCATAAAGAAATTTTAAAAATGTAGAAAGGTATTAGGGTTTAAGATTAGGATTAGGATTAGGAGTCGGGCAGTAGTGCAGCGGGTTAAGCACACATGGTGCAAAGCACAAGGACAGGTGTAAGGATCCTGGTTCCAGCCCCCGGCTCCCCACCTGTAGGGGAGTCGCTTCACAAGTGGTGAAGCAGGTCTGCAGGTGTCTGTCTTTCTCTCCCCCTCTCTGTCTTCCCCTCCTCTCTCCATTTCTCTCTGTCCTACCCAACAACAATGACATCAATAATAATAATAACTACAACACTAAAACAACAAGGGCAACAAAAGGGAATAAATACAGGTCCAAGAAGGATGACAGAGGACTCAGTGGGGGTTGTATTGTTATATGGGAAACTGGGGAATGTTATGCATGTACAAACTATTGTATGTACTGTTGAATGTAAAACATTATTTCCCCACTAAAGAAATTAAAAAAAATAATAAAGGGAATAAATAAGTAAATATAAAATTTTTAAAAAACATAAAGGCAACAAAAGGGAAAATAAATAAATATTTTAAATTAGGTTTAAGTTTAGGGTTAAAAAAAATAAAACAGAGAAAATGAATGAGTTACCATTTAATAAGGTTAAACACTGTTCTGTGAAGCTTCTATTTCAGGTGTCTACTTACCTACATGTCTGTCTGTCTGTCTGGATTGTAATGTGAAATGTCTTACTGTGGCGAACATGTTTTAAAAACACTGAAAATTTCTCAAGGCCTTAGTCTCCTGCCCCTAAGTGAGAGGAGCTCTGTGGGCTGGCAGAGAAACCAACACAGACAGCAGAGCATACCTCCCAGGAGTTGGGAAGGGCTGATGGAGGGGCATCGGGTCAGCCAGGGTCTGGAGAGCGTGCGGGCTTCCCAGCCCACTCAGCCCCTGGCTGGGTTTTGTTCTGGCTACGGAGAGCCTTTGCACAGCTTGGTCTGGGCAGACAGAGCTGCCTGAAAACATGCAGTGCTTTGCGCCCTGATCTCAGCAGTGGCTCTGAGGGCCCTTGTGTCCAACAAGAATCTGTCCTTTCTCTGCAGGGCCTGTGTTTTCTGGGGTGCTGAGAATGGGGCCCATTGTCACCATGTGGACAGTCCAGAGCAGTCAAAATTCCTGCCCCAAGTGAAAAAGCTGAATTCCTGCAGAGAAAGGGGGGGCTGTGACCCCGAGAGGCCAATGGAAAGGCTAACCCCAGGACTTGCCCCAAACACCCCAGAGGCTCTCTGCCCCTGCTCTTCCATAGCAAAAGGACAAAGCTTGGCTGAACCTCTGTCTGTCTGTCCACCATCTCCTCTGACTTCACTCTCCATGCTGGGTAAAGGCCCCCAGAGCTACAGGGGTCTGAAAAGCAGGGGGCAGTGGAGAGATCCTGCTTCAGCCTTCAGCCTTCAGCCACTTACTCTGTGATGCTGCCCTGTCACTTCACCTTTGTGCCTTCAGTGCTTTGTTGTCCTTGCTGTGTGGGGATCAGCTAGGACTATGTGACAGTGACAGCTCTGGCCAGTTGCTGGGGTTCTAGGGAGGGGCTAATGGGTGGCTGGGGCCCAAAAAGGATGGCCTGAGTGAGATTAGATAGCATAATGGCTATGCAAAGAGACTCTCCTGCCTGAGGCTCCAAAGTCCCAGGTTCAGTTCCCCAGACCACCATAAGCCAGAGCTGATTAGTGCTCTGGTTAAATAAATAAATAAATAAATAAATACCAATTTTAAAATTAATAATAAAAAAAGGCTGGCCCATTTAGGGGGTTGGGGTTCCCCTGACACCCCCACTCAGAAGGTGAGGCATGCTGGGGAGGGGAGTAGGGACACATAGCTGGTTTCCTCGAGGGAAGGGGAGGGCTAGAGCACCCCCAGGCTACATGACCCACCAGACCTGGGAGCCACTGGAAGGGCAGAGACATGGCACTGAAGAAGCTCAGCCACAGAGTCCCTGAGAGAAGGACAGGGAAGGGTGTCCATCTTCCCAGCCAGTCAGCCATCCAGCCACCCAGGGAAATGAGGGTGAGTGGGGGAGGGTGCAGCATGTAGCATTCCACCTTTACTGGAAAAGTGAGACCCCTGGGTTTGCTTCACAGGTGGTAAAGCAGGTCTGCAGGTGTCTGTCTTTCTCTCCTCCTGTCTTCTCCTCCTCTCTCCATTACTCTCTGTCCTATCCAACAACAACAGCAGTAACAACAGTAATAATAACAATGACGATAAACAACAAGGGGAAAATTACAAACATAAAAATAAAAAATAAAATCTAAAACAAAAAAAAAGTGAGACCCCTGGTGAGTAAGCACACCTGTCACTGTGATGAGGTACCCACAGGAAGCCTGGGCCAGCTAACATGCTGGGCTGGCAAGACAGTCACCTTGGAGTGGAGAGCGTCTGCTTTATCATAATCGTGACCCAGGCTCGAGCCCAGCCCCCCTGCATAGGGGGTGGGGGGGGAGGTTTGGTGCTGAGGTGTTTTTCCCTCTCTCCCTTTATCTCTCGGTCTCTTTCTCTTTGAAAAAGTAGAGCCCCATGACCAATAAAATAAAAAAGGACACATTACATAGGGAATTTTAGAGGAGGTACAGAGGAAACCCACAAATACACACACACACACACCACTGAAAGACAGCACCAGCTCTGTGCCTGGTTCTCACCTGGGTCTGGTTCTCCCTGTTTAGGCCAGAGACAGGGACTTGTTTCAGGGGAGCTAGCAATCTGATTTGCTCCATGTACAGTGGATTTACCTGCAGAGGTGTGTGTGTGTGTGTGTGTGTGTGTGTGTGTGTGTGTGTGTGTGTGTGTGTGTGAGAGAGAGAGAGACAGACAGACAGACAGACAAACAGAATCCTGCAGTGCTGAGCAGATCTCCAAGTTGCTCCTAGGGTTCAAAGGCTGCTTCTTAGAGTGAGAGAAACCTGCCTCTTGCAGACACCCCCAAACTCCCTATCATGCACAGCACTGGGCACTCGGGCAAGCCAGGCCCTGCAACACCTTTCTGTATGAGCAGATACTTAACGATAAACCTTAAAAGTAATAACAAAGGGGAGTCGGGTGGTAGCGCAGCAGGTTAAGTGCAGGTGGCACAAAGTGCAAGGACCAGCGTAAGGATCACGGTTCGAACCCCTGGCTCCCCATCTGCAGGAGAGTCGCTTCACAAACAGTGAAGCAGGTCTGCAGGTGTCTGTCTTTCTCTCCCCCTCTCTGTCTTCCCCTCCTCTCTCCATTTCTCTCTGTTCTATCCAACAACAACAACAATAATAACTACAACAATAAAACAAGGGCAACAGAAGAGAATAAATAAATATTAAAAAAAAGTAATAACAAAGGAGGTCTCACGGGCTCCAGGAACTTGTCCTCTCTATAAAGCAGCAATGGTAGGGACTGCCCCACTGTTCAAAGGGAGGCCAGGTCATTTTACTCTGCCACTCGAGGAAGACTGGCTCCAAAGCGAGTGCAGGCGAGAATGTTCCCAGCTGTGACCATGAACTGTGAGCTCAGACTGACAGGGACTTGGAGGTTACACATGCTCCTGTGCTAAATATGAATACATATAAGCCCTGGGTCAGGTTCATGGAGTAAACAGTTAATTTTATTACTAGATGTTCTTCAAGTTTGGGAGCTACTCTCTGTCCTAATCCAACTTTCTGAACTGTTCTAAACTCTGATATCAACTTCCCAGACAATATTTTTGTCCATCTGCATATTAGCCATCAAGCTCAAGCAAAAAATACTAAAGTTATGGCCTCCTAGGAACATACCTAAAATAGACTTCATCAATTCTTGTCACCCTTTTTTTTTTTTTTACCAGAGCACTGCTCAGCTCTGGCTTATGGTGGTGCAGGGGATTGAACCTGGGATTTGACGGAGCCTCAGGCTTGAGAGTCTGTTTGCATAATCATTATGCTATCTACCCCCCACCATCTTGTCACCCTAAAATCCCTATTTTCATCTGTTCTATTCCTACTTTTTGGTTCCTGTTCATTAATCTTTTTTTTTTTTTTTTTTGCCTTGACGGTTATCACTGGCATTCGGTGCCTGCTCTATGAATCCACTGCTCCTGGAGGCTATTTTTCCCCTTTTGTTGCCCTTGTTGTTTATCATTGTTGTTGTTATTGCTGTCATTGTTGTTGGATAGGAAAGAGAAATCTAGAAAGGAGGGGAAGACAGAGAGGGGGAGAGAAAGATAGACACTTGCAGACCTGCTTCACTGCCTATGAAGTGACTCCCCCACATAGGTGGGAAGCTAGGGGCTCTAACTGGGATCTTTATGCTGGTCCTTGTGCTTTGCACATGTGCATTTACCCTGCTGCGCCACCATCCAACCCCTCATTAATGATTTTTAAAAATTTATTTATTTATTCATGAGAAAGATCGGAGGAAAAAAAGAACCAGCCATCACTCTGGTACATGTGCTGCCAGGGATTGAACTTGGGACCTCATGCTTGAGAGTCTAGTGCCTTTGCCACTGCACCACCTCCCAGACCACTCATTAATGATTTATATCTCACTGCCTTTCAGCCACCAATTTTCAGATGGTATCACGATTCCATCCTAACTTCCCTGGAAAGATGACCAATATGTCCTGGAACCTAATTTTTCCAGAGCCCTACACACTAGGGAAAGATAGAAACAGGCTGGGAGTATGGATCGACCTGCCCATGCCCATGTCCGGCAGAAAAGCAATTATAGAAGACAAAACTCCCACCTTTGGCACCCCAAAAAGAATTTCGGTCAATACTCTTTACTATTATTTATTTATTTTCCCTTTTGTTGCCCTTGTTGTTTTATTGTTATAGTTATTATTATTGTTGTTGTTGATGTCATCATTGTTAGGTCAGAGAGAAATGGAGAGAGGAGGGGAAGACAGAGAGGGGGAGAGAAAAACAGACACCTGCAGACCTGCTTCACTCCCTTGCAGGTGGGGAGCCAGGGGCTCAAACCAGGATCCTTACGCTGGTCCTTGCACTTTGTGCCATGTGTGCTTAACCCGCTGCGCTACCGCGCGACCCCCTCAGAGGGGAAGAAATGTTAGGTGAAAATGACCAGAAGGCTTTGAACTCCAACTCCACCAAGACCTGGAGAAAAAAGTGAAAAAGAGGAAGGACACTCAGAAGTAATGGTAGGTATGGATGTGACTTGGAAGGGAAGAGAGGGTAGGACCACAGGAAAAAAAAAGTGAAAATATATAAATATAGATAGATGGTTATAAAAATAATAGTTAACCCGTATCTGTGACCTTGGGAGAACTACTATAGTTTCCCATGGATGAAATGGGAATACAGAACTCTGGTGGTGAGAATGGTGCAGAATTTGACCCCTGTTATCTTATAATTTTGTAAATCAATTAATTAAGTCACTAATAACATAAAATTAAATTTAAGAAAAAAAGCTTTGAGGCATGAAAATGTTTTGGTACCACTTCCTTCTGGGGGTGGGGGTGGGGTGCGGTGGGGTGGGGTGGAGGGGCACCTCTGGCAGCAAGGGCATCTGTGGACAGAAGGAGCTGTTCTGGGTGCTTTGTGCATAGTATCTTACTTCTTTCAGCCACCCAGAAAGAAGGCACCAGCTTGAACCCATGTGGCAAATGGAGAAACTGAGGCATAAAGCACTTAGATCACTAGCTCAGTGGTAGAGGTAGGCACCCTCTCCTGGACACACTCAGAAGGAGGTGACAAGCGCTTGCATCTGTGGCATCCACACTGGTCTCCGCTGGACACCTGGCGGCCTGCCTGGCATTCGCCTTGGCAGAAAGTCAGGAATCTTGGACTGGCAAAATAGCTCACTTGGATAGTGCCCTGCTTTGTCATGTGCAAACCAGGTTCAAGCCTGGTCCCCACTGCATTGAAGAAAGCTTCAGGGCTGTGGTCTCTTTCTCCATCTGTTAGATAGAAAGAAAGAAAGAAAAAAAGAAAAGAAAGAAAGAAAGACAGCCTTCAGGTCTGTCTCCTGCACCCACTCGCCTTTTGAGATACTTGAGGCAGGGAGGGAGAAGCAGGCACCAGAAGTCAAGGTGCAGCTGACTTGTGAAGCCAAACTGTGTCCGGACTTCTTGGGGATGGGGTGAAGTTCAAGGTGGACAGACACCCACCAGGCCAATGGAATCAATAGGCAGGAAGCTGTCCCTCCGCCCGGGCCCTCTGCTGCACAGCCATCTAGCTCAGAGCTGCAGGGAGGGCGTGGGGACTTGTACAAGAAACTGCAGCCTAGTACCTGATCCTCGGGGCCCAGAGAGAAGCCAGAGTCGTCCTTCCAGAGACCCCTGACTGAGGATGGTGCCCACCATCAAACCCTCAGTTGCTGTCTGCCCAACCACAGCAGCAGTGGGGTCCTGTTTCCTCAGCTCTTCTCCGATCTGTAGAGTCTCTGCATCATGGTTTGGAGCTGGTTACCCAGTCCATGGCCCCAGCTTCTCTTGTGTGGTCAGCTGGGGCTTGAGTCCAGACTCTATGACACTTAGTCACTGAGAGCCAACTAAACCATCAAGAATCAAAGAGCCCTAGTCTGCTAACAAGAGGCACACAGCTTACAGGACCATACTGATACGCTCTGCTCAGCAGGTGGCAGTACTTCTAGCAGCTGTAATAACCAATGTTGCCACGAGGTGGAGCCAGATACACACCAATCCCAGGAACTAAGGCGAAGCATTCTAGGCTACAGGGGCATTTAAACTCCAATCAACTCAACTTACAGGGTTGGTTTAAGATAATTCAGTGTCTGATTCACCAGCCTTGGTCAGTTGGGCATTAGCAGGTGCTTGGCAGCTGTCTGGGGTGAGGAGGGACTGAGCCACTCCCAGCACCTCCCATCGCCTCCCAGGAAGAGGGCCAAGTGTCCCACTCCTCACCTCACCTGCTGACCCCCCAGACATGGTGCATGCAGGTACATGTGGCCCACAGGGAGGTTCCTGGATGAGACATCCCCAAATTAAGCCCCATCCTTGGGGCATTGCCACACCTCCTTCTGCTGGGTGCCCTGACAACCACATCCACCTCCTGTCCCTTGCTTTCCCCTGAACAGTGGGCACAGCCTCCAGCTCCTTCTGGAATATACCAGAAAGTGGGCCCTAGGAGAGGTGGCTTTCCTCATGCCCAACCTCATGTCCACCCTGCCCCTCAGCCTCCTGCAAGGCTGGCTTGGGCCTCCACCACCAGCCCAGGCCCAGCGCACTGTCCGCTCAGGCCTCCTGGAAGGACAACCTTCCTTTTCTGCTTCTCCCAGGAGCACTGCTGCTGCTGCTGCTGGTGGGGGTGGCACACATGACATCCCTGGGCCAGATGCAGACTGGGGCAGGGCCAGTACTGATCTGGCCCTGGGCCACCCTCCTCCCACTTACTCCCTCGGGGAACATTGAGCCATTGTTCCAGGCCACAGCAGAGGCTGGCTCTATGGCCCCAGGGCTGAAGAACAAAAAACCTGTTTAGCAAGGCTCTGCTCCTCCCATGGGGATTTCTAGAATCTCAACTCCAGCCTGGCTGGCTTCAGGGAAAGATATGAGCCTGCAGAACCCAGAGCAGCCCAGAGGGGGCAGCAGTTTGCAGAGGGCCCTGAGGAAGGAGTTCCCTCAGGCTTCCAGTTTCTTTCAGAAGTTGGGGAGCACCACTCTGCTCCAGACCACCAGCCTCATGGGCTCCCTGAATCCACACAGGGAGAGGCTTGGATGGTCATGCCAGCTTACCTTGGGACACTGGGCTGGGGCAGCACTGGCAAAGGGCTTTGCAGCAGGTGGACCAGAAAGACCTGTCTCCCTCATCCTGGCTGTGCAGCCTAGGGCAATCCATGCAGTTAGGTCTTCCTCTCCAAATTGCTAAATGGTGTGGGGGTGGGGAAAGGGGGGCAACTTGAGGGGGGCTCCAAGGTGAAAGGAGAGGCTATTCTGTGCAGAGGAGATGGCTGGCCAATAGGGCTAACACCTCTCTTTTCCTTTCTGCTCCACCACCAAGACTTTCACGTGTCTAAGTGAACAAACACACATGCACATGTGTTGTATGCTTTACATTGGGTTCTAGTTCTTCCCCGCCAAGAGAATTAGATCAGTCCTGTTAATTTCGCGGGCCCGCTTGGCCCCACCCCTAGGAAACCCACCAGAGTTGCAGAGTGACAGAGTTCCAGAGTTCCTGAGTTCCAGAGTAAGAGAGAGTTCCACAGTGGAAGAGTTTCAGAGTTCGAGAGTTGAAGAGTTGCAGAGTTCGAGAGTTCCCGAGTTCCAGAGTTAGAGAGAGTGCTTGCGAGAGGAGTTCCTGAGTTCCGGAGTAAGAGAGAGTGTGCTTGTGCCGCCGCAAAGAGACAGCAGAGTTCTGTTTGGTGATTAGTTTGTCTTAGTTTATGAATCGTTGTTCCTGAATAAAGAAATACAGCTTCCCTGCCCAGCCATTGTCTCCGTGTCTCTGTTACCCGCCCGTGAAGCTAGACCGCCCGGCAAGAGCCTCCGAATTTTAACAACACACATGCGCACCCACTCACTCACTCACTCACTCACTCCTGTTCTATCTCCAGCCGCTCACGAGCACACATCCTCAAAAACAAATGTCAAGGGGTCAAGGTTAGTGTCACCTGCCCTGGCCTAGGTTGGAACAGGGAGGAACACCGTTGAGGACAAACCTCATTCATGAGGCATCTGAGCTGAGTGACAGTCACAGCTACGATCAAGGTATCAGCCCAGAGCTGGCCTGCCTGAGTTCAGGTCTGGCCCTAACACTTAGACGAGCTGCACTGAGTTGACTACTCCCCCCACCCCACCCCCCCGGTCTGGATGGCATGAGCCAGTCACTCATCGTCCAGCACCTGGATGCCTGCTCCGGGAGGCATGAATGGAGCAGGACAAGGCCCCCATCTCCTGGCATCTCCCAGATAGACTCACAGTCACCCCAGTAAGCTACAGGTCACATGTGTGGTGGTGACAAGTTCTGAGGCAGCGTGTGGAGAGTGTGTATTTGCAAGACTACTGGACAAGAAGGCCTAGGGCAGGGCCAGGGTCCAGCAGACAGAGTGCCCTGCAAGGCCATGGTGGCTGAGTGCATAGAGGCAGGTGTGAGGTGTGAGCCAGAGGCTGGGTGACAGCAGAGTAGGGTGGGAGGGTGTGGTTCCCAGTGACCAGGAAGCATGGGAATGCCAAGTGGAGGGGTGGCATCACATACAGATCCCTCTCTCTTTCTCTCTCTCTTTCAGTGCTGGGATCAAGCCCAGAACCTTGTATATACAAAGTCTGTGCTTATTACTGAGTTCCCTCCCCAGTGCCCTGACATATCTTCTACTTATTCTCTCTCTCTCTCTCTTCTTTTCATACAGAGAGGAAGAGATGGTCAAAGTGACTATACCACCAAAGCTGCCTTCAGTGTGTGTGTGTGTGTGTGTGGGGGGGGGCTTGAACCTAGGTCTTGCACACAGCAAAGAGGCAGGCATGAAAGTCTGGTGCTTTACCAGTTGAGCTATTTTCCCAGTCGCTCTCGCTCAGCTCTGGCTTATGGTGGAGCCAGGGATAGGACATGGAACATCAGAGACTCACACAGGAAAATTGATGTATAGCTGCCATCTATCTATCTATCTATCTATCTATCTATCTATCTATCTATCTATCTATCTGTTTCACCACTTGTGAAGCTTTCTCCTACAGGTATGGACCAGGGGCTTGAACCTTATGACTGCTTTGTGCACCACCACCCAGTCCCCTGACACCTATTTTTAAATGGCCATTCTTTTGCTGAGTTGACAATATGCCCTGCAGAGCTACAGTGAGATATTTGGCCAGGGAGACCTGGGGTGTGGTCAGAGCCAGGTAAAGTCCACAGGGAGTGTCTGCAGGCTGTGCTGACACATAGGGTGGAGGGCTGTGAAGGACGCAGATGAGTCTAGAAAGGCTCCAGGGCCTGCAGCCTGAGCCAGGGCCCCAGCAAGCCCAGCCCTGCTCACACTTGAGCAGCACGACAGCCCAGCTAGAGCTGGTTGTTACAGGACAGGGCCTTAAAATGAAGTTCATGGGGAGGCTGAGGGAGGAGACAAAACCACCATGACAGCTCTGTCAGGCTCATCAAGAGAGCCTTTGATGGTCTTTCTAGAACATTCTTTCTGTGCCAGGCCAGTGGTCTAGAAGAACAACTACCAGCAGTTAGAAATGACTCTGTTCTCCTCACTTGGAAACCAACAGGGGGCCTGGGATCAAAGACCAGGGACTGGGGCTTCCCCTCCGACACACACACACACACACACACACACACACACACACACACACTGAGGCGGGCTTGCTTTGCTCTGTCTCTCCTGCAAGATGGAGAAGGGACAGAATCTCTCCAGCTCAGCCCCATGAACACTTGAAAGGCTGGGGATGGGGGGTTATCTACAAGATTCTAGCAAAATGCACAGGCTCTGATCATTTGGTAAGTCATTCCACAGCCGCCCCCCAGAGTCAAAACACACTGTTACTTGATCTCATGTTTGCATTTCTGGATAGAGGAGGAGGCCCTGAGTGAAGGGGTGCAGGTGTTGTCTGGGGGATGGTCAGTCTGGTGGCCCAGGGTCACCTATGCGACTCCCTCAGGCTCTCTATAGTGGACCACAGGCCCGACCTGGCCTGTCCTGGAAGCCTGGCAGGGAGAAGCCCTTGAGAGTTGTTCTCCGGGGACCCCACTTTCTGAGTCTTGGGTCTGTCTTGTGCAGGGGTTTCCTGCTCTCAGGGTCACACCTGCCAGATAAATTGTGAAGCATCCCAGGTGGCCAAGAGCACTGCAAGAAAGAGGCAGACGAGTCCCCAGAGCCATGGTGACTCAGTGACTTCCAGGCCAAATGCTTTGCAAGGCGATGCTGTGATCTGCAGAGATCGTGTATGCGCTTAGCCACCTCCTATTATAGTCCATTACCTCCCCTGAACAAAACTCAAGCATTTTCCATGTGCCGGCCCTGGCTGGAAGGTCCTCCTGCCCACCCCCACATAATTCTGTGCACCTCAGTTTCTGTAAGACCCACCCCACCTGCCTTACTCACTCTGGTCCTTTAAGACTCTAGAAAAATAGAGGTAAGGAGTGAGAGCAGTCCAACCTTCTCCCCAGTGCTGCCTTCCAGTCGATACTCTTCCTTGGCTGCCTCATGCTGTCCACCCTCTCTCCATTGAGACCTAGCCCAGGGCGTGTTGGTGAGGGGCTGTATGAGTTAGGCCATCAGATGGGGTGTGGCCACATGGGTGTGAGAGACCACACAGGTGGGCAGCCCTAGAGCACCCTGACTCCAGAGAAAAATAAAGACCTGCTTGTGACCCTCTTTCTTCCCAAATGTCGAATATCAACCAGCACCACGCCCCTTGGAAGCAAAGCGCTGGGCTCAAAGCTCATGACCATCACACACGTGACCATAAGGATCCTGGATCTTTTGACTCCTGCTCCCTCCTCTGTCGTCAGGACTACTCGCCTCTCATAAATGGCTACAAGAAAGTACCATTCGGCAGTTGCTCCACCCACACTGTTATATATATCTGAATGGCAGCATCACTGTATTTTTGTTACCACATTTGCACTCACATCTGTGAATTGGAAAGCATTTACCTGGAAACCTCTTCCCCGAGGGCAAAGTCACCCTCACTTGCCAGTCCTGGGGTAAGAACAAGATTTGGCAATGGAGCTGGGAAAGGCCTGTGGCCCACATGTCCCTGGTCTGGATGGCCTTGCCAGTTTTCCCTTCCCACGTGTCCCCACGCTGTGCTTCTCCAGGCTGGCCTTAGCAATAGGCACAACTCCCAAGTGCAAAGGAGAGGCCTGGGCACTACTCACTCTTTGGGCGGGTTGACATCTTCTGGTCTGGTTTCAAAGAAGCGAAAGACTTCATCACACTGTGAGATGTGAGGAGGCAGGCGGATCAGGGCCTGCAGAGACAGGAAGAAAGGGCATTAGGCTTGATGAAGCTGGGTACAGGGAAAGCCAAACCAGAGTCAGCTTAAACTGATAGTTAACAGGGGAGGATTGAGGGCTGGAGACACAGTTGGCCAGCTAATCACTCACTCAAACCAGACAACTAATCTGCAAAGCAACTAATCAGATTAACTAGTAAAACAATCTTCAACCCATACATGCAATCATCTGTCCATGCATTTTACCCATCCAGATATCATTCAGGGCAGGGGGGATAGCATAATGTTATGCAAACAGACTCTCATCCCTGAGGCTTCCAGATCCCAGATTCAATCCCCAGCACCACCATAAGCCTAAATTGAGAAGTGCTCTGATATACATAAGCAGGGAGGGTACCAGTAAGGCTAAGATCCTTGGCTGAGAACCCAGAGTCTTATCCTCCCAGCTGCATGACCCACCAGATGATCATTCCTTACACACTGACTGCACAGTTGATCATCTAATGACAACTTGATAATTCTACTGAAGGCAGAATTTGACTTAGGAACAACTAGGAAGGCTAGAAGAAATAGATTTTAGGAAAGATTCCTTAGCTGAATTCCAAAGGAAGACAGTAATCAGCAGGTAAAAATAAGCTGGCCAAGGTGGGGCAGGTAGACCAAGCATGATGCTTCCAGAAGCTGAATGAGGTCATGTGGCCTAAGTGCACTGAGCAAGGCAGAGGGGATATGGGATGAACCTAGATGCCCCTGATCAAGCCAGACAGTAGGAGAAGACTTTTTTTTTTTTTTTTTTTTTTTTAATGAAAGCACTGTTCAGCTCTGGCTTATGGTGGTGTGGGGGATTGAACCTGAGACTTTGGAGCCTCAGGCATGAGAGTCTCTTTGTATAACCATAATGCTATCTACTCCAGTCCCCCCCTTATTTCAAAGCTGAGTGATGCTCTGGTCTTTCTCTCTCTCTCTCTCTCTCTGTCTGTCTGTCTCTGTGAAAAATAAGAAGAAGAAGAAGGAGGAGGAGGAGGAGCAGGAGGAGGAGGAGGAAGAGCAGGAGGAGGAGGAGGAGAAACAGGAGGAGGAGGAGGAGAAACAGGAGGAGGAGGAGGAGGAGGAGGAGGAGAAGGAGGATAATTCTTAAATGGTTTGACATGAGATAGGCCAGAGGAACTCATGGGCCTTGTACAGGCAGAGAGGAGAGGATCCAGGGAGGGCTGAGAGTCTGTGAATGCAAAGCAAGGGGTCAGAGTCAGACAGTGATGAGCTTCCTGCTACAGCCCAGTCCTCCACACCTACAGCTTGGGGCCCCTAAGCTGGCCTTAGTCCTACATGGGAGGTGTGGAGTGTGGGGCAAGACCCTGCCATTCAGTGTAGAGACAAAGCACTGCAATGACCTTCCAGCCAAAACACACAGGAGAGGCCACTGCCAGGCAGGACTGAGGGACAGTGCCAGGGAAACTCCAGACTTGAATGGGAAAAGGAGGAGCAAAACCAGGGAGACAGGAGTCAACAGTGGTGGAGCATGACTGACTGCTGACATGGAGGCTCAGGGTCAGAGGCTAGTCTGACAGGAGCTTGCCAAGTGCCTGGGTCCCCCTGGCTCCCTCTTCTGGGGCTGCTTCAGCTGCAAAGACCTGATCTGGCAGCTCTGCGTGCTGACATTGGAAACCTTACCAGTGGCCCTGATGGCGGCAGAGGTCATGGCCATATTACAGACGAGGAGAGGAGCTGAATGCACAGGGAGGCTGTGCAGCCCATCTGCAGGGCCAGGAGGGGGTGGGGAGACTGTTAGAAAGTAAGCTGCAGGGGACTGGACAGTAGTGCACTGGGTTAAGCCACATGATGCGAAGTGCAAGGACCAGCATAAGGATCCCAGTTCTCGCCCCCCACTTCCCACAAGCAGTGAAGCTGATCTGCAGGTGTCTATCTTTCTCTCCCCCTCTCTGTCTTCTCCAACAACAACAAAATGGAAAAAGTGGCCTCTAAGGTGGGGGTAGATAGCATAATGGTTATGCAAACAGACTCTCATGCCTGAGGCTCTGTCAAGTCCCAGTTTCAATCCCCCACACCACTATAAGTCAGAGCTTAACAGTGCTCTGGTAAAAAAAAAAAAAAAAAAAGGTGGGGGCTCCAGGAGCAGTGGATTTGTAGTGCAGGCACCCAGCCCCAGCACTAACCCTAGAGGCAAGAAAGGAAGGAAGGAAGGAAGGAAGGAAGAAATTAAGAAAGAAAGAAAGCTGCACAGAGAGGGAGTTCAGTCTGTTGTCCTACTTGCTGCTGTGTCCACATTTCCCAGCAAAGGACCTAGCCTGGGGCAGGCATTCTGCATATGAATGAATGAATGAATGAATGAATGAATGAATGAATGAATGAGTATGCAGAAGCTTACAATCCAATAATAGCAAAATATGATAATGAGGCCCACAAGGGGGACACATGTGGCCTTAGGTTGCAGTCGTAGAAGCCTGGTGTTCTGGAAGACATAAGTGATTGTGCCATTTTCTGGTAACAGTTCCAACATGGCACTAAGCTTCAGGCATCCTCCCAGATGACCCTTCTGGATGACCAGCCCACACCTGGCCAGCAAATACAGGCATGCATCAGGTAAGACGACACTGTACCGTATGGTCGCCTGCTCCTTCTAGAATGCAGGATATTCCAAGGGTTTCTGACAGGTCACATCTGAGGACAGACCAGACAAAGGCAGATGGTGTTCTAGCCCAGCTGACTCCCATCACCTGTCATGAGGGTCTTCCAGTGTGTGCCCAATGCTGGCAGTGCCCTGGCATTGCAGGGATGGCCCACTCTCAGCCCTTGCCCTCACAGGAGCACATCTGGCATTGTGCCATCCCATTTTGTCCTTGAGAAAGACTGCTACTTTTGTTTGTGATAGGGACATGCAGCTACAGCAAACAGAGAAATGAAGCCTCAGGCTCAGAAGGTGGATAGAAACTGCCCAAAGTGCTTAAGTTTTCATTAGTTTTTTTTTTTAAAAAATTTTTTTAAACCAGACTACTATTCACTCTGGTTTATAGTGATGCTAGGGATTGAACCTGGGACCTCAGAGCCTCAAGCATGAAAGTATTTTCTAAAACCACTACTCTACCTCCCCATCCCTCAAGTTTTCATAATTTGTGGCATTCCCTCCCCCTCCCGCCCCTCCCAGGAAGGAAAAGAGAAAGAAAAATAGAAAAACTGAGGAAAAAGAGGGAGACTGGGGTGGGGGGGTCACGAAGATGGAAGGACTAAGATAGAGCAGCAGGGATAGGAAAAGTCAGAGACAGAAAAACAAATAGATCAGCTCAAGGATCCCGGTTCGAGCCCCCAGCTCCCCACCTGCAGGGGAGTCGCTTCACAGGCGGTGAAGCAGGTCTGCAGGTGTCTGTCTTTCTCTCCCCCTCTGTCTTCCCCTCTTCTCTCCATTTCTCTCTGTCCTATCCAACAATGAACGACATCAACAATAACAATAATGGCCACAACAGGCTACAACAACAAGGGCAACTAAAGGGGAAAAAAATGGCCTCCAGGAGCAGTGGATTCATGGTGCAGGCACTGAGCCCCAGCAATAACCCTGGAGGCAAAAATAAGTAAATAAAATTTAAAAAAGAAAGAAAGAGAAAAAGAAAAACAAATAGATGATGTGTGGGGAGCCGGGTGGTGGCGCAGTGGGTTAAGTGCACATGGCGTGAAGCTCAAGGACCAGCGTAAGGATCCCGGTTCAAGCCCCCAGCTCCCCACCTGCAGGTTCGCTTCGCAGGTGGGTTCGCTTCACAGGTGGTGAAGCAGGTCTGCAGGAGTCTTTCTCTCAGACCCTTGCTGTCTTCCCCTCCTCTCTCAATTTCTCTCTATCCAACAACAACAACAAAAACGATGATGTGTGTGATAGAGAGACAGAGAGAAGCAGAGGTCAGCTCTGTGCAGAGCAAGGGCAGGGCGGTCTTAGGAGGGGCACCAAGGTGTCAGAATGGACAAGAGGCAGGAAAATGGGTGGCAGGGGCTCAGGATGTGAGCAGAATGGCTGACAGGGTGAAGTGGGGCAGGATTCCACCCCATCCAGCGCACTGCAGATAACTCCACCCAGCCACGGAGCCCCAGCAACACCGTGAACATAGGGGCTCTTCATATCGACAGAGCCTGGCACTGAGGGGCAGAGGACGCATGGGCTGCAAGGGCCCCAGACAAAGAGGCCTTTCGGTGGATGCAGCACAGCATCTGTATTTCACAGAGAGCCCGAGGAGAGCCGCATGGCAGGGCTTGTCCTGGCTGCAGGCTGACAAGAGTCTAGCAGAACTGCTGCCAAGTCCACCACGGCCAGAATCATTTGGCAGGAGCACCGGGTGATGAGATGCCAGTCCCCAAGGCCTGGGCTGGTGACAATGGTCAGACCCCAGGCACCCACAGACCCAGATGAGGCCAGAGGTATGGGCATTTTTAGGGCACCACCCTGGCTCAGTTAAAAAATTCTGCTATTGGGCACTGAAAATTGGTGCCTTCACACTGGTGGTGGGAATTGTATGAATTGTACCTTTCTTATCCCACAATCTTGTTGATCATTATTAAATCACCAATAATAATTTTTTAAAAAAGAGTTGAAAAATAAGAAAACACAAAGCAGAACTTGGACTAGGCTTGGTATATTGCACCAAAGTAAGACTCTGGGGTGGGGGAGAGGGTTCAGGTCCTGGAACATGATGGCAGAGGACCTAGAGGGGGTTGAATTGCTATGTGGAAAACAGAAGCGTTATACATGTACAAACTACTGTATTTTACTTTTTGTTACTGTGTTTTATTGTTAACTATAAACCATTAATTCCCCCAATAAAAAATAAAATAAATTTAAAAAAGGAAAGAAACTAGGTGCCTTGGCCAGGCAGGTATGGGTTTGAGACCTGACTCCCCCATTCAAGGCTGTGTCATGCTGAAGGTGTGACCTGCCTTCTTTGAAGTTATGGCCTCCTCAGAATCTACCTAAAATAGATGTCCTAGCTTCTTCCAACATGAAGGCCCCAAATTTCATCTACTATACTCTTACCTTTAGGTCCATGATTATTAAAAGATTTGTTCTGCTTTATATCTTAATACTTTTCAGCCACCAAGTTGAAGATGCTACCATGATGTCAACCTCACTTCCTTGGGCAGATGACCTCATAAATGTGTCCTGGAACCCCACCTCCCAGGACCCCTGCCCCACTAGGGAAACAGAGAAACAGGCTGGGAGTGTATGAAGGTGCTAGGGACCAAACTCGGAACCTCATGTGTGTCAGCTCTGTCTGCCATTGTCTGAGCCGCCTGCCAGGAGGCTGTAGGCTGGATTTTATACCACACCTCCCTACTGGAAGGTTGAATGAGACCATGAGTCTGCAGAGCCCTGCTCACAGCAAATATCTTGCTATACTGTAGTCACCACCCTCTTTATTCTCTGGGTGAGAGCAGTGGTGAATACCAGAAAGTGGGGGGGGGGGGGAGAGAAATGGGAAGGTCCTGAGTTGCAGTGCTGTATTCATAATTTTGCTACGTGACCTTGGGCACCTCACCTCACCTCACCTCTCTGGTTGTTTCTACTAGGCTAAAACAGACCAGGTCTGGAATCTCAAGCTACATGACCTGGAACACCTTTATCATAGGTTGGACTCTGTGACCACATAGGCAATAGCATCCAACCTATGACCACCTTCAGTGCATTGTTAAGGGTGGCAGAAATCCTGCAGGAAAGGAACCCTTAGAACTTTGTTCACACTCTATTTTTGAGAAATAATGATCCCAGGGGACTGACTTTAATTTAATCATCATGCTAACTCTGGAGATGGGTGTGACTATGATTCCAATTTCACAGGAGAAGAAGAAACCAAAGCAGAGAGGTTAAGTAATTCCCTAGGGAGTTCATAGCAAGCTTTGGAGTCAGGCCATTCCAGAGCTCTGTCTATTACACACAGCGATCTGCCAGGTTGTCCAAACAACTCCCACTAGCAGTCGTCCCTGGGACATGCTGGGCAAATCCAAATTAGAGACTTTATGAAAGTTCTTTCAGCTCTAAGAGTGATGGCTCCAAAACTGTAAAGAGCACCACTGACAGTGAGCTCAGTGTCTGATCTGCCAGTCAGCTTTTCCGAATAACAGAAAATGAGCCCTTCTATAGGACTCTGACTCAGTGAGGTGGGAGGGTCCTGAGGAGCCCAAGGCAGGAGAATAATAAGGAATCAGCATGAGCTGATAACCTTCAGAATCCAGAGAGGTCACTGCTTAGGGCACACACCCCTTTAACTCCAGGGCACAGAGACGCCTACAGCCCCAGAACATGGAAACTCCTGTAGTCTAGAGTATGGAGACCCCTGCAGTTTAGGGCATGGAGACCCCTGCAGTCTAGAGCATGGAGACCCTTTCAGTCTAGAGTATGGAGACCCCTGCAGCTCCAGAGCACAGAAACGTCTATAGGAGGGCAGCTGTGCTGACTTCAGTCTCCTTCCCATGCTTTACTTTTGTCCTGGGCTCTATGGGCTGTCAGAGAGTAGACCTGAAGGCCTGTTGGTATCAGTGCATGTCTAGGTTCAGGGCAGGGAGGCCCTGGGACAGGGAGACTAGAAAGAGGCACAAAAGAGTCTATAGGGTTGTTTTATTATTATTATTATTATTATTATTTTTTTTTAGGTTTAAACATTTTACTTTATTATTTAAAACTTTTATTGGGGAGTTAATGTTTTACATTCGACAGTAAATACAATAGTTTGGACATGCATAACATTCCCCAGTTTCCCATATAACAATACAACCCCCACTAGGTCCTCTGTCATCCTTTTTGGACCTGTATTCTCCCTGCCCCCCACCCCTATAGGGTTGTTTTAATTTTGGTTTTTGTTTTAAGATTTATGTACTTATTAATAACAAAGAGAGAGAGAGAGAGAACCAGAGCATCACTCTGGCATATGTGGTGCCAGGGATCAAGCTCAGGACCTCATACTTATGTGTCTAACACTTTACCCACAGCACCACCTCCAGGGCCATGTGTTCACCAGGTTTTGACAATCCTTCCAGTACCTCCCTCCCCCCAATCTAAAACTTCCCTGAAGCTTCCAGTTCCTGGGCCCACAGGACCACTTGTGGGAAGCTGGTGCCCCCAGCCACCATTTAGCTCTGTGCCATCATCCCAGATGGTGTGGATTTACAGCGGGGAGGGGCAACTATATGGCATGTCTCTCTGAGACCTCCACCCAGATACCACCCAAGCAGGCACACACCCAGTCTTCATAAGCGCAAGCAGCACGAGAGGGGGCCCCAGGCTGACTGCTCAGACCCCAGGATCAAAACCGCCCCGGGCTGCACAGCCCTCCCTCTGGGCAGTGGCTGGTTCTGACAAACACCTCACTCACTCTGCTTGATGACAGAGGCCTCTGCTTTCTACTCAGTGGACATCCCATCGGAAAAAGTGCAGCTGCTCTGGGTGATGTTGGGGGGTTGGAGTCCCATACATCTGACTTTCCACTAGCACCCCTGGATGCCTCCAATCTGCCCCGCTGGCCCTCTTAGATGGCTATCAAGGAAGCTGAGGGGCTTGCAGACTCAAACACAGGGACTAATGGCCTCAAGGAGCCATGTAGAACCCTAGAAGTCATCCTCTTGTGGAGAGGTGTGAGAGTTTTCAATGTGTGGAGGTGACAGAATCATGGCATATAAACTGTATAGCCATGCTGGCTGGTACATTCATTTGGCATGAGAGAGATGTCTTTGGAACTCCTTCTGATAAACACCCCCCCCCCCAAGCACTACATCAGTCACCTGGCTGGTACTTGGTAAATGTTCTATGGTGCTCATCCCATCTGCTCTGTGTATGTTCAAAATTAACTGCCAAGCTGCAGCAGCAGGGAAACCACTGTTGGCTTGCAAGGGTTGGGAGCCCAAAGTCTGGGCAGTCCCCTGAAAGCCCAGGCTCATCCCAGTGTCTGGCTGCTCCATGCATTGAGCCTGCTTCATTCTTCTGTATTTGCCTGAACTACAGGTAGAATCCAGGCTTGGGCCCAGGGGAGAAGAAGGGGGTCAGCCAAGCAGAGCTGCACATGGCACAGACTGCAGACAAGTCTGCAGAGGTGCTGAGCAGGGTGTGAGGGGCAGCTGTGATAAGGGCAGCTGGGCAGGAGATTCTAGGCAGCATGCAGGGTGAGTGTGCACTGGTCCCAGATTTACATAAGCACTGTGGTATCTCTCCAGCCTGTGATGATCAAAGCTGGATTCCTGACATTACAGAAGTCAGAGTGACGCCCTGTTTCTTCTGTTCTTTTGCTAATAAATACATAATTTTCAAAATAAATAAATAGGGGGCTGGGCAGTAGTGCAGTGGGTGAAGCACATATGGCCTGAAGCACAAGGACCAGCGTAAGGATCCTGGTTCCAGCCACTGGTTCCCCACCTGCAGGGGGCGGGCGGGGGTGGGGGAGGGGGTGGCACTTCACCAGCGGTGAAGCAGGTCTGCAGTGTCTACCTTTCTCTCCTGCTCTCTGTGTTCCCCATCTCTCTCGATTTCTTTCTGTCCTATCTGGCAACAACAACAGTGAATAACAATAATAACAACAACAAAGGCAACAAGGGCAACAAAATAGGAAAAATAGCCTCCAGGAGCAGTGGATTCATAGTGCAGGCACTGAGCCCGGGCGATAACCCTGGAGGCAATAAATAAATAAATAAATAAATAAATAAAGCCAAGGTAGGGGCTGGCGATGGAGTAGCTCCAACACAAACTAAACACCTCGAATCTGACTGTGGGAGAGGAGAGGCAGAGACACTGAGTGAGGTACTGAAGCTCAAGTAAGTGCCCAGAGCTTGGATGGCTGAATAGCAGAGCCTGGACAAGCCATACTGGGTGGCTGCAGACTGCTGCTGGGCTTAGCCATCACGACCAATCCAAGTTCACGCCAAGGGCGCAGACAATCGGACCACAGATCCTGGCATTCTAGCTGAGGAGAATGAAAGTCACCCGCCCCTGCCTTCCTGGCTCAATTACAGCCCGCTAGATGGTTGTGTGGTGACCCTTTGACATCCTGCTCTGGCTGGCTCCCAGCCACCCTCCTCTGCGCTAATCAGGTTAGGGTGTCCCTCCTCTGGTGGCTCCACTTAAAAGGCTCCCCCAGACACCAGCAGCGCCACTGCCCCCACCATCTTGCCATCCAAATCCAGGAGTCCTGTGTCCAAAGCCTGATCTCAGGAGATAAGATGATATCTCCTTCCTCCCCCTCCCCCTCCACTCTTCCACCTCCTCCTCCTCCCCCCTCTTCCCACACACTCTCCCCTCCCTCTCCTGCTCCCCTTCCCTCTTCCCCCACCCCTCTCACCTCCCCTTCCCCCTCCTCCTCCTCATAACCTAGGAGGCTGTATTCCCACACAGCCCAGCTGCAAGGAGCCTGGCTGTGGGGAGCCATAAACTCACCTCCTGCCCTCTGCTCCCTCCTCCATTAGCTCTGCCCATTTATTTCATTTATGTGACTTCTCAGGAAAGGAATAAAGAAAAATGAAAACTTAGGCTACAGCCATCCGCCGGGCTAGAAATGTTAACTGTCCTTTAGAGGGGTAAATGGCTATTGATCTGAAGAAGAGGAGTTTCTCATACAAGCAAATTCATCACCAGGGCATCCTTTCCAGTTAAGGCAGTGCATGTGATCAGGTACAAGCACTGCAGATACAAATGCAAGACTAGGTGAACGGGGAGCACACAGGAGAACTGGTCTCCCTGTGGGCCTCAGAATACCAGTTAATAATTTTGACAATTACTTTAAAAAATTTTATTTTATTTATTTCCTATGACAGAGGGGGAGAGAGGAGGAAGATGAGAGGGAAAGATAAGATAGATAGATGATAGAAAGATAGATAGATGATAGACAGAAAGATGATAGAAAGATAGATAGGCAGATAGATGATAGATGATAGATGATAGATGATAGATAGATGATAGATAGATGATAGAGATGGAAAGACAGAGCAGCACTGTGGTAGCTGTGGCACTGAGGATTGAACCAGGAGTCTCAGGCACGCAAATCCTGCGCTCTGCCAGGTGAGCACACCCCCTGCCATAGTAATTTCCCTCCCTCTCCCTATTTTCCTTCTTTCCCTCCTTCCTTTCTTTCATTTCACCGCCAGAGCTTCATGACTGTAAAGTTCTACCACTTCTAGTGAACATTCCTTTTAATTAGCTAAAATTGCTTTAGACAGAAAGAGAGAGGTAGAGAAAAAAAAAAGGGAATGACACAAAGAAGGATGCCACAGCACTGTCCCACTGCTCCACCCCCATGCAGCTCTTTCCGTGTGGTGGCCAGGGGCTTAACCTGGGGTCCTCACACACGATAAAGTGTGTGCTCTCTCAGGCGAGCCTTCTCCTGGCCCCAACAACTTACTTTTCAGTTAAACATTTTCTAGTTATTTATTTTTACCACAAGAGTTCTTAGTGGAACTTGGTGCTTGTGTGATGACTCCACCACTCGAGGATTTTTCTTTTTCTTACAGAGACAGAGAGAAAGAGGGAGAGAGGGGAGAGAGAGGAAGAAAGAGACACCTGCAGTGCTGCCTCACTGCTTGTGAAGCTTGTGAAGCTTCTTCCTCCCTGCAGGTAGGGACCAAGGGCTTGAGCCTGAGTTCTTAACCACGGTAACCTGTACGCTCAACCAGGTGCACCTCTGCTCAACCCCTAGTTAAACATTTTTATTTGCCAGGTACAATTATACATAATTGTACCTGGCAAATATTATCCCATTACTGTGTGTGTGTGTGCTGCCAGAGCTCCACACATGCAAACTGTGCACTCTATCACTGTGCTACATCCCCAGCCCAGAAATGCAAAGCTCGCTCCAGCTAATAGGTGGGTCCCTGTGATGTCACCCCAGCTCTTCTCACTCTTATATAAACCAGCACATCCAGAAAAACGTTATTCCCTCCTTGTCTGTCCTTGAGATTCCTGAGTTAGGTTTCATCAAAGGTCTCATCTAACTGAGAAATTACACCTCTGTCACAGCCAGAAGTTCTTGGCGATAACACAGACTATTCCAACAATAACAACAAAATGTTAGTTCTGTAAAGAGCTTCTTCTGGTCCCAGCACTGCTGCTTCACGTGTGCCTGTCCACCCCCGCCCCCCCCACCCGCGCACACATGCACACACACACACACACCAACACTGGAAGAGGGACTGCTTACTCTGTTATTCCGTTATACAGCTGTGGAAACAGAGGCTCTAGGAAGTCACTTGCTCAAATTCATGAAAATAATAGGGGTTTGAACCTATGTATCCTGGTCACATGTAAGGGACACTGAAAATTGGCTTTCTTGGGAACACATGGCCTGCCCACAGCCTTCTAAAACTCACTCCAGGATTCTCGACTCCCATCAGAGCAGACAGACACAAACAGGCTCTGTTTCTATCTGCTACTGGTTGTTTCAGTGTGGGTGTGTGTGCACCTGTAGCTATTAAGAGGTGTATGCGAATTCCTGTATCCATCAAGACTGAGGTGACCATACATACACTAATATCTACTTTGGGTGCTACTGAACTCAAAACCCTGCAAGAGGAATTCCAGGAACAGTTCTCTGGTGTTAGCAAAATGCTACCTACAGAGTTGCTCCAGCAGGAGGCCCCTTACGGTAGTTCCCAAGCCAGAGGAAGTGATTTAAAATAACATTTTGTAAACCCAGACATGCCCAGGTAGAGGAGTTGGGACTTGTCTGTGATTCGAGGGCCCTTCTCCTACAAAGACAAGCTCAGTGGTACGGTAACCCCTAATAGAGGGATACCCACACTCAGGCCCCTGGATACATCTGCTATGCTGCCCCATAGCAGAGGAAGGGCTTTGAAGGGACTGCCTTCCTTCACAGAGGGACAGACTTCTCCCCAGACAGACACTCACCCGGCAGTACTCATCGATGGGCTTCAGCCTCTTCACAGCAACATCTCGGATGTGGCTTCTCCGGAAAAGGATCTTGCCTGAAAGAGAGATGGTCATGAGCCTGGTGATTCTGACAAAGCTGACAAAAGCACCAGAGACTCCTGCCCTCTTACTTTCCCACCTGCCACCACCACTACTGTCATGGAAGAGAGGAGAGTCACCTCTCCTAGGGGGCAGGAGGCGCTCAAGGCTGAGGGTCCAGGACCGCTCTGGCAGAGAATGAGCCCTGGAGGCTGCCATCTTGGTCAAGTCGCCTCATCTGGGTTTAATGGCAGGATCAGTGACCGATGTGGGCGTGGCTCCCAAGGGGCTGGGAGGATGAATACAAAGACTGGACCAACCCACATGCTGTGTTTTGTTTTCAGGCCCAACCCTCCTTGAGAAATCAGCATTCCTCCCCGCCTGTCTGGCAGGAATTCCTATTCTTAGTTTGGGTGGGTGGCTACTTCCAGGGCAGGCACAGGCCAGTGCCCAAGAAGGCTGGCCGTCCCAGCCTCTTAGTACACACTGCCTCTAGTCACAGGTGATTGCCAGACACCCCTGCAGGTATGGGCAAGGCTTACAGGGAAGGTTGGCCTCTCAGACCTCCCCAACAGGATCTTCTGAGCCAGCTAAAAGAAATGATAACAAACTGGGAGCTGGGTGGTGGCATACCAGATTAAGCATACATATTATTACGTACAAGGACCCAGGTCTGCAGTGTTGATCTTTCTTTCTCCCTCTCTACCTCTCCCTACCCTCTCAATTTCTCTCGGTCTTATCTAATAAAATAGAAAGAAAAACTAAACATAAGAAAAAATGGCATCCTGTGAGTACCCATTCATTGGGGAAACTGACGATCCTTCCTAGCCGACTGAATCCACATGGATCCCAGTCACTTTCAAAGCCAGCAACAAGCAGCTCCTGACAGCTTTCAAGCTATTGGTTCTGCTCTTTGAGTCCTCCAACTTAATGTTGAGGGGCTGTCCTTTGCCAAACGCGTTCTTATTGGTCAATTGGCGATACAGCATCAGGCAGATGTTATTTGCCTACAAGAAACACATATAGCAGTCGATGAAGCTGCTCGATTCACCATCAGTGGATTCGATTTAATATGCTATAATCTCCATCCTAAACACGGCCGAGCCATCTACGCTAAATCGTATCTTGCAACGTTTACCATACGGCCTCTTCGACCTTCTACGACTCCATTACTATTGGAACTATTCAGCTCGTCAACGTATATAAGCCTCCCAGTGCCTCATGGGATAACGAGGTCCTGCCTAGCCCGAATCACCCAGCCGTTTACGTTGGAGACTTTAATAGTCATCACCAAGACTGGGGATATTCCTCCACTCGTGCTGATGGCTCTATCTTAGCCGACTGGGCTTCAGCGAATGACCTCTCCCTATTATACGATCCCAAACAGCCAGGCTCTTTTCACAGTGCTAGATGGAATAAAGACTCGTCACCCGACCTGTGCTGGATTAGCACAGTCAACGGCCAAGCCTTTCCTGCTACGAGACAAGTTCTCAAGATCTTCCCACACAGTCATCACACCCAGCTATCATCCACATTGGTCTCCAGCTCCCACTGATTCTGTGCTTGGAGAAACTAAGATGGAACTTTCGGAAAGCAAACTGGCGTCTGTTCAGTGATCTTACCAACAAATCTATTCCTGCAATTCCAATTAACTCTATCCCCTCTGAAGATTCCTACAGGCACTTCTGCCAAGCCATCTTCAAAGCAGCTTCCCAAGCCATTCCTTGTGGGAGACATGCTAACTATACGCCTTGTCTTGATGCTGAATGCGAGCAACTACTAAAGCAGTATGATGAGTCGGGCAACCCAGATGTGGCTGACCATCTCATTGCCTCCCTGGATGCAGCACGCCAAACCCGCTGGCAACAACTCATGGAAAGTCTGAACATCACCCACTCAAGTAGGAAGGCCTGGAAGATTCTTCACAGTCTGGGTGCCGGTAGCCAACTCCCTCCAGTCTCCCATCCTCCCGTATCTCCAAACTCAGTGGCCAGTCAGCTAACTCAAGTTGGACGTGCTAAGATCAACCCAGTCTGGAAAAGAGACATTTCCCATGAGTGGTCATCCCACTTCCGTTTATCTTGTCCATCTCCAAAACTCTCTCCCTTTACACTGTCTGAACTGGAAGACGCTTTGAAGAGGGTTAAACCAGGAACGGCTGCTGGCTATGATAACATCACCCCAGAACTCATTCTTAACTTGGGCCCCGCGGCAAAGAAGTGGCTCACTACATTCCTGTCCCACATCTTGGAATCCGAATCTATGCCCAAAACTTGGCATCGTGCGAAGATAATAGCAGTTTTGAAACCAAAGAAAGACCCAACACTGGCCACCAGCTATAGACCAATTTCTCTCCTCTCCGTGTGTTACAAACTCCTTGAGAGGCTGCTTCTGTCACGTATTTCTCCTCTTACAGAGAAATTCCTATCATCCGCCCAAGCTGGTTTCTGCCCAGGAAGATCTACCTGCGAACAAGCCCTGGCCCTCTCAACTTACATTGAAAATGGATTCCAGAAGAATTTAAAGACGGGTGCTGTCTTTGTTGATCTCACAGCAGCCTATGACACGGTCTGGCACCGTGGTCTCCTAGTCAAGATCTCAAGATGCCTGCCTCCATGGGTGGCCAACACTATATCGTTTCTTCTCCAAAACAGAAGATTCTGGGTGCATCTGGGTGACAAGTCTAGCAGATGGAGACTTGTCTCAAGTGGCCTCCCCCAGGGCTCTGTTCTGGCTCCTACGCTATTTAATATTTACATCAATGACCTTCCAGAAACTTCTTCAAGGAAGTTCATCTACGCTGATGACATCTGCTGTGCAACTCGGGCATCCAAGTTTGACATCCTCGAGGAAACACTCACGAAAGACATGTCTCTGATATCTGATTACTGTAAAAAATGGCGACTAATCCCTAGCACTGCAAAAACGGTATCATCTGTTTTCCATCTACACCATGCCTCGGCCTCGCGTGAGCTTAATGTGCAGCTTGATGATACGAGAATCCGGCATGAAGCTCAGCCAGTCTATCTTGGTGTTACTCTCGATCGCACCCTGTCATTTCACGAACATCTCATAAAAACTGCAGCAAAGGTGGGTGCGAGGAATAACATCATTGCAAGACTGGCCAGCTCCTCATGGGGCGCGAGCGCTTCCACACTACGATCATCATCTCTGGCATTATGCTATTCCACTGCAGAATACTGTGCCCCAGTATGGTTTCGTAGCCCCCATGTCCACTTGGTCGATTCCAAATTATATTCCTCCATGAGGATAATTTCTGGAACCATCCGTTCCACCCCGGTTCCATGGCTGCCAATTCTTAGCAACATCGCCCCACCAGATATTCGTCGGGATGCAGCATCATCTAAGTTCATTTCCCACGTCTACGCTCGACCGGACCTGCCAATATACACGGATATCTTCGCCCACCCTGTCCAACGCTTGACGTCTCGTCACCCAATCTGGTCCCCTATGCCTACACTGAACTTCTCTGTTCCAGTCTCTTGGAAACAGAGTTGGCAGTCAGCTGAGGTCAAGAACAAACACCTCATCACAGACCCCTGCAAGCGTCAACCTGGCTTTGACCTAGCACGTTATGATTGGGCCCTCCTCAATCACTATCGAACAGGCCATGGCTGGTGCGCCGCTATGTTCCATCGCTGGGGAGCCAGAGATGACCCGAACTGCCCCTGCGGCTCCAGACAGACTATGACCCACATAGTCAGCGACTGCCACCTCTCCAGATTCAAAGGAGGTCTTGAAACTTTACATCAGGCTCAACCTGATGCTGTTGACTGGCTAAGGAAGAATGGCAAATGCTAGAAGAAGGAAAAATGGCCGCCAGGAATGCTGGAATCATAGTAACAACATTGAGCCCCAGAGATAATCCTGGTAGTGATAAGAAGAGGAAGAGAAAGAAGGGGAAGTGTTGTATGCTTCACATTGGTTTGGTCTCGCTCTCCCCGCCAGGAGAATTGGTTTGGCCCTTGCTAGTTTCGCGCCTCTCTTTCTCCCCACCCCCATGCTACGTAGTTCCGGACTTCTTGGTGCGGAGGCCGGAGAAGAAGCATGCAGGACAGATCTGTGTGGTGATTAGTTTGGGTTAGTTTATGAATCGTTGTTCGTGAATAAAGAAATACAGCTTCCCAGCCCAGCTGTGTGTCCCCAAGTCTCTGTCTGCCGCCACGAAGCTAGCCCGGCCTGCTGGGGCCCCGAATTCTAACGACAGGGAAGGGAAAGGAGGAAGAAGAAGAAGAAGAAGAAGAAGAAGGAGGAGGAGGAGGAGGAGGAGGAGGAGGAGGAGGAGGAGGAGGAGGAGAAGGAGGAGAAGGAGGAGAAGGAGGAGAAGGAGGAGAAGATGAAGAAGAAGAAGAGGCAGCAGCAGAGGCTGAAGAAGAAAAGAAAGTGAAAGAAAGGAAAAAAAGAGAAAAAGAAATGACAAACTGATCCATACACAACCCTTATACATTATTTTTAGTATTTATTTATTTATTTATTTATTTATTTATTTATTTATTTATTTATTTTAACAAGAGAGGGAGATACAGAGAGAAAGAGAGACTAAGACCAGGGCACTACTCAGCTCTGGCTTATGGTGGTGCTGGGAATTGAACCTGGGACCTCAGAGCTTCAGGCATGACAGACAATGTACAGCATAACCATTATGCTGTTTTCCTAGGCCCCTTTTTATTTTAATGTGGTGGTGGGGGATAAACTTGGGACCTCTTTCAGGCACTGAGCAGCCTCCCAGGGCATTTTTTTTGCATTTGTTTGTTTGTTTATTTTTATTGCCACTAGTGTTACCACTGGGGCTCAGTGACTGTACAAAGAATCTACTGCTTCTGGTGACCATTCCCTAACCCCCCTGCCTCTTTTCATTCTTCTGACAGGACACAGAGAAATTGAGAGAGGAAAGGGACACAGAGACACCTGCACCACTGCTTTACAATCTGTGAAGCTTCCCTCCTGTAGATGGAGACCAGGGAATTAAACTGGGGTCCTTGGCATGGTAGCTTTGTGTTACTGCCAGTTCCTCTATTTTTCGTTTTAAGAGAGAGGTGAACACCTCAGCACCACTCCATCATCCACGGAGCTGCCTCTGTGCCATGGACAGCAAGCACTCTCACGTGAGGAACCCAGGGCCTCAACCAGGGCATCTCCTGGCCCTGCACAATCTTTTCACAGTCAGTTAAATTAAGGATCTGAAATCTTTGGTCTGATGTTCATAGCCTTCCAGCTGACTCTCCTGTGCCCAGTGGTCATCACTGTCTAGGCCAATGCCCCCTTATCAGAATGACTTCTTTCAGTGACTGAGCTGGGAGTCAGCTCGCTCTTTCCAGAACATCCACACACACTGGCCACTTTCTGCTGTGAGCTACAGCTACAAGCTCCCACCAGGGGCTTGTCTGAGTCCCTTCAAGGCCACAGAGCCTGGCACCTGGTGAGGAGCTGGCCCTATAGCTGTAGCAAGCAGTGGCCGGTTCAACCCTGTCAGGTTTCCCTCAGAGAACTACTCTACTCTATTTCCAGTAATTTTGGCTTAGATGGACTAACCACACATCCTGACAACAAGGATAAGCATCTGAAAGTCTAGAGTTAATAGAGATCATCTTTACTACTGCCCGAGAAGAAAACTGGAGGAAAACAATCCGTACCTGCCATAAGGTAGTGATGTTCAGTAAACGATTAAAAAAGTATCTATGGAGCGATGCGGCATACCCAGTTGAGTGCACATATTATAATGTGCAAAAACCTGGATTTAAGCCCCTGGGCCCCGTCTCCAGAGAAAGCTTTACACACACAGAAGCAGTGCTGCAGGTTTCTCTCTTCCTCTTTTCTTCCCTCTTGATTTCTCTCTGTCTCTACTCAATAAATTATTAAAAAAATAATAAAAATGACATAATAAGTAAAAATAAATATTTATTTGTGTGTGAGAAAGAGCCCTGTATCACTCTGGTTTATGTGGTACTAGTGATGGAACTCAGGACCTCATGCTTGCAAGTCCTACCCTCCATTGCTGGACCACCTCCCCACCCTCAGTAAATGATTCTTGAGTGACTGGAAAGCACAGCCAAGAGGTGGTGAAGGGCAGGTCCCTTTGGCATTATTTGAGCAGCTGGAAAGAGTTGGTGTGTGAGTAGCTCATGTCTCTATACTTGGTGAACAGGCTGCCCCGGTCCACAGGTCCCTCCTCTGTGTCCCATACACCCTGCTAAGCACAAGGCTCTTCGATCAGCAAATGTCTCACAGGGACCCAATGGCCTGTACACTGTCCTTCCCCACCCCCTCCCTCAAGCTTTCCTTCCTCCCTTTGTCTCTGAAGCCAAGCAGAGGGGCCACTGCCCATCAGAAGGACGACATTGTGCAGACGGAACCCTGTCACTGAGATAAATAGGCTGGCCATAGTCTCCTTTGGTGAGGAGATAAAATGTGATTTATCAAGACACTAGGAATGGCTGCTGTTCTTGGGGGAAGATGGCACAGATCTGGCATTTCTGCCTCTTTGCCTTCCAACCTTTTATGGTTGTCTGCCTCTTGATTGCTTGCGTGCTGGGGCACAGGCATGTGCTCCAGGGGAATGGTGTGTCCAGATGAGCACCCAGGATGGGGACACAGCTCATGGGATGGACAAAATGGCGGACAAGCCTGCGGCTGGGGATCTGAACCTTTTACTGAGCTGGGGAGGGGTAGGAGCCAGAGCTTGCCCAGGCCACATGACACCAGCTGTCACGTAGTGCCACTCAAGACCCAGGACTCTAAGTGAAAGAAACCAAAGTAGAGTCCCTGGGAGGGTGTAGGCCTACAGTCCTGGCTCTGCATATGCTCCTCCAGAAAGAAGAAAATACATGATTTATGTGTATTGCCCTTTCTCATCTTATCAGAGGAACAAGGAGAGGAGGAAGGTAGGGAGACCTACTGGGTTCCCCTCCCAGGCCCAACTAGTTATTCTGGTATCCCTGACACAGAGCTACCTTTGACTGTAAAACAGCAGGGTATGAATGCAAGGGTGTGCTATATGCAGAAATTTCCCCACAAATGTTCAAATCTATCTTCTCGTGATTTTCTTAGTAACAGCTTCTTATTTTCTAGATTAAATTATTGCAAGAATACAGAATTTAAGGCCAAAATAAGTTTTTTGTTTCCGTACTGCTGGGGCCAATGCATGCTTGACTCTACCACTCTGAGCTGACTTTTCAGTTTAGTTTAGTTTTTTTTTTTTTTAATTTCAATTAGAGGGGCCAAGGAGGTGGCACAGTAGATAAAGCCTTGGACTCTCAAGTGTGACATCCCAAGTTCAATCCCTGGCATCCCAAATGTCAGAGTAATTAATAATCTGCTTGTCTCTCTATCTCTCTTATTAATAGATAAATCAAATAGAGAGATAAAGAGTCAGAGAAAGATGAAGAGACACTATAGCAGTGTTCTACCATCCATGAAGAGCCACCACCCTGTGTTATCCATGGTGGTGCTGGGGCTAAAACCCAGGGCCTCACATTTGGGTAAGTCATCCCTCCACTGGTTGAGCTATCTCCTGGCAAAATAAGTGTAAATCCTAGTGAGGCAAACTATTGGTAGTTAGTATTTTTTTATAACTTATTTATTTATCCATGAGAAAGATAGGAGAAGAGAAAGGACTAGACATCACTCTGGTACATGTGCTGCTGGGGATCGAACTCAGCACCTCATGGTTGAGAATCCAATGCTTTACCCACTGTGCCACCTCCCGGACCATGGTAGTTAAGTATTATGGGAGTTGAAAGTCATACTCAGATTTCAACTATGTGTGGGGTATCAGCACCCCAACCCCTATTTAGGTTAAGGGTCAACTATATACACATATAGCCTGGTCCGGCAGCAGAGAAAGAACTAGAAAATATAGTTATGGAACAATGAAGGCCTGCCTCTCTAAGGTGCAGAAATTGCAGAGAAGGGAAGGGTGGGGGGTGGGAAGACATGGGGGCCCTACCTTGTTCTCAGACTGCCCCACACAAGCAAGGCCACCGAGCCTCTGAGTTGGGCATGTCCAACACTCCTCATCCCTCAACCCTCAACCCCAAGGCTCACAGGTCTTTTGCTCAGGTGCAAAGAGTTTCTGCACAAGCCATTTCCCAGTTGAATTTTTGGAGTCCCAGCAGGGCTTTCCTCCTTCCCACTGAAATCCTGACAGAAGCAACATTTTCTTTTCTTAAGATCTTGGCACCAGGGATGGGGGTTGGAGCAGAGGAGAAGGAAGATCTGGAAGGGATTCTGCAGTACTGACTTCTTGTGATAAGTCCAAACTGCACTTCAAGAGCCAAATGTGTGACCATATTTAAAAAAAAAAAAAAAAAAGAGTGAGAGAGGAGAGGTGCTAGAGGTCCTAAGATTTGCTTCTGCAGGGGGGTAACAGAGTCGAGAGGAGGAGAGGGAAGAAAGAGGAGGAGGAGGAGAAGGTGGGGGAAGAGGAGGAGGAAGAAAGTCCCCATTAAGGAAGCCGAGACCACAGAGCATTAAAGGCCTCTTGTAAATGTAATTCAGCCCATTTATAGCAAGGCCAGGATCCTGCCAGAGCCTTCAAAGCCACACAGATGCTGCCCCAGAAATATGATAAGCATCACAGGGAAGATTACACATGGGACCAGAAACAGACCTCAACATTTAACTCCTTCCTGCTTGAGGAGGAGGAAAGAAAGCTGGAAACATGGAGAGGGAGACCCTTCTTCTGGCTACCTGGGCTCTCTGAGAATGTGGGGCCAGCAGGAGCAGGGCTCTGGGTTCAGGTTCTGCCTGGACCACAGGCTGGCTGTGTGACCTGAAGCAGCACCCTCTGCCCACTGGGGCCTTTGCCTTCTTCTAGAGAATGAAGGGCCTGGGCTCATAGCTGTCCATGCTAGAGGCCCTAAGATTTGCTTCTGGGGGGGGGGTATAGTAGAATCGAGAGGGTGAGGCGGAATGAGGCGTAGGGGCAGCAGTAACTGAATGCTGACTGCTGACTGCTGCACTGCCAGTGCATGCCAGGCACATGCTGAGAACTTTACTTTGGGCTCTTGCTCTTAATCTGAATAACCACCTCAAGGGGAGGGGACAAGACTTTTGCTGTCCTCACTCTGCCCAGGAGGAGCTGGTAGCTCAGAGATTGAGGGAATCATCCAAAGTCACAATCCTGGGGACAGGGCAGTGACATGCCTGGTTGAGTGCACACATTACCCTGGTTTGAGCCTCCTGGTCCCTGCCCGAGGGGGAAGCTTCATGAGCAGTGAAGCAATGCTTCAGGTATTTCTCCCTCTCTCCTTCTATCTTTCCCTCTCTCTCCATCATATCAAATAAAACAGGGGGGAAAAAGAAAGCTGCCAAAAGTGATGGATTCATAGTGCCAGCACTGAGCCTGGGGCTCAGGCAGAGAGGCTGAGGGAATAAGGCAGTGAGTCTGGAGAGTTCTTTGTGGGGTGGACCGTGTGACACCATGAGAGCCATGGGGGAAACTAGGATTTTATTTAATGTGAGGTCTGGGGACCAGCTTCCTCTTCTGGACTGAGAATTAATCAAGTAATAACACAACTGGCTGGGGGACTCCCTACTCTCTGTTGCTGTGACAGGTGTTTCTGCTCTTCTTGGGTTCCTGCCTGCTGGTCAAGGAATCCCTGTAAATGCAGCTTTTCATAGGAGGACCTTGAAGGCTGGGAAATGCCATCTGGAGAGTAGAACAGGACATACCCTGAGACTCTGCCAACCAGACACGAATGAATGAATGAATGAATGAATGAATGAATGAACCAGTAATGGAGGGAAGGAGAAATCATTTCCCTGACCTGGGGCTGGTGAACTTTGGGGAGAAAGAGCTCCCCCTCAAGAGCAAATCTCCCTGTCCTTTAAGGTCACTCACTTCCTGCCCCACCCCACACCCATCTAGCTGGGCAGGTGCCATCTCACAGGACCAGGGGATGCTCACTTGTACAAGGGGTCGGCATCACCTAGGGGGTGTTGTCCTCATCCCACCCTCTATTCTGGCCCAGCCTTCACATGGTGAAGTTTGTGCTGGGCCAGGTCACAATGGCGGGACAGTGACTCAGGAAGGTCACCATGCTTGGATGGCAGAGATGCTCCTCCTACCCAGGGCACCAGGCATGTAATGAATCATCTCAGAGGCAGCTAGTGGGCCTTAGTAGTTGGCATCCAGATGAGGAAGGTGAGAGATGAGAACATGGCTGCTGTTTGCCAACAGGGAGGAGTGAAGAAAGAAAAGACAGAAGTATCTGAGAGCAATCAAGCCCTCAGGACAGCCAAGGACTCCAAGGTCCTCCTTGTGAGAAGTAGTATCAGGGATTCAGAGGCCCCAGGCCCAGGAAGAACAGAAGCACCAGATACAGCACCACCGGCCAGCCCCACCACCATGACCATGAACACAGCGGCCTTGGTGGAAGGGCACATGAGGAGCGGAGGGGAGAAGAAAGGAGAGCAGTCACAGCTGGTCTTTGCTGGTGGTGCAGTCTTCCTGTAACCCCTAGCTGTTGAGCAGGTCCTGCTAGACCTGCCTGTGCCCAGCATGCCCCTAAACCTCCTTTATGTCCACCTGGTCCTGATGGGGAAAGTCTATTGCCCATCAACAGTTGAATCTCCAACTTTCAAACCCATGTCAAGATCCCACCTCCCGATAACACTCAGCATGGTAGACAGCTGTGGGTTTTACCTGCTGGCAGTTTCATTACAATGCCCTGATTTTCTTTCTTTCATTTTTAAAAAAAGGTTCTGGCAGAAAGTTTATTGTATATTCTCCATTCTTAGTTACAAATCGGTTGAGAAGCAGAAGTGCTGGTTCTGGGATGATAATCAACAATGATTTCTTTGACTTGGAACTCCCTTTACTATGTCCAGGTCACATATTTCCACACTGTTCTCCCACTACATGAAGCTGGCTTTAGCTATGTTAACGATAGTGCTACAGATTTGATAGCCGGATGGCAGTAAGAATCTGTTAAATATACTGTGCTAGGTAGCTGTTCTTATTAATAACCATTTTTAAATCTAATGAGAATCACTGAGGTCCTACTCAATCATTTAACACCTCTGACATATCCTTTAAGGAACATATAATGGGGTGTGGGGAGCGGATGGTGGTGCACTCAGTTAAGCGAACATAGTACTAAGTGCAAGGACCCGCACAAGGATCCAGATCTGAGCAGTTTGAACACTGCAAGTGGGGGAAGTGCTTCAGGAACAGTGAAGCAGATCTGCAGGTGTCTATATCTCTCTCCCTTTCTGTCTCGCATTGTTTAAATATTTACTTATTTTATGAGAGGAAAGGGACCAAGCATTGATTTGCCCTGGCATACATGGCACTGTGAGGGCTGCGTTCATGCAAGTCCTGTGCTCTACCAGCTGAGCTACCTTCCACAATAACACCCTAATTTTCTTTTGAGGAATAGTCTCTCCTTCCTTCTTAGTCTATGTGCTATCAGTGGGGGCCTCCTCACCCCAAACTCCTGCAGTCATCAATCAGTACTTAGTCATGGGCATGTGACCCACATTAGCCTGATGAGAATCAAGCTGGGGCTTTTGTGGAAACTACCAGAAAAAAAAAAAAAGGAAAATAGGAAAGGAAGGAAGAAAGAACTCCCCTAAGTCATAAACTGTAACCTCCAAATTGGTAGAGGCCCTCTCTGCATCTCTCTCACTACTTGGGCAAAGTCTGTGTGAGAAGGAAGCCAGACAGGCCTGGAGCTGTGACCCTTGCATTTTCAGTGATACGAACCATGCACATGCAGGGCTTCACTGCTCTGGGCCACTTTTTATTCAGACAGAGTGACAGAGAGAAGATGACACCACAGTACTGGAGCTTCTTCCATTGTCATAGCACTTGTCATGTGGTGTGGGAGCCTAAACTTGAACACATTATCAGTGAGCTATCTCTCCAGCTCTCCCTTAAAAAAATTATATAGGAGGTAGAGCCAAACATGAGAGAAACAGAAAGAGAAGCCAGAGCAACACTCTGGTACACACAGTGTTGGGATTGAACCAGGACCCTCAAGCATGCAAGTCCTGCCTTCTACTGCCTTAGTGGACAGCTGACTACTGTCCTCCAGGGTCATTGCTGGGCTTGGTGCCTGCACCATGAATCCATCGCTCCTGGAGACCATTTTTCCCCCTTTTGTTGCCCTTGTTGTTGTAGCCTCATTGTGGTTGTTATTATTATTGCCATTGTTGATGTTGTTTGTTGTTGGACAGGACAGAGAGAAATGGAGAGAGGAGGGGAAGACAGAGAGGGGGAGAGAAAGATAGACACCTGCAGACCTGCTTCACCGCCTGTGAAGCGACTCCCCTGCAGGTGGGGAGCCGGGGGCTCGAACCGGGATCCTTAGGCCGGTCCTTGCGCTTTGCGCCACATGCGCTTAACCCACTGCGCTACCACCCGACCCCCCCTCATTCTGTTTTAAACAAGACTGTGTTGGGTCTAGGCCTTGTCACCAGGAAGTTCCTGACTGCATTCGGCTACGTGTGCATTTACTACGTGTGACGTGGAGCAAGTCACAACTTATTGGAGTATTTCCTCAAAGTACATTCAAATAGTCCTGGCTCACTCAAAGTATTATTGTGAGGAGCCAGGGAACTGGTGCACAGGAGCACTTAACATGGAGCCCAACCCATAATCGACGCTGAACAAATGGGGTGTCTTATGAGCTGACAATTCCGGGTCACACTGGCACGGTGGGGTAGGGTGCAGGAAGGAGACAGCAGGCCCTGCCAGCCACCAGACTTTGGAACACTGGTCATCCACACTCCATCCACTCTCCATCCACCTAGCTTCACATCCAGGGCCCCAACTCCCTGTCACCTTGCAGCCGCCTTTCCAGATTCAACCCCCCACCCCAGAATCCCACCATGTCCTCTGCAGAGCTCCCATTCTTCCTACAGATGCACCTCCTTCAGGCTGCTTCAAAGGGCAGAGACGTGACACCATGCAGAGGCAGTGATGACTCACTCTGCATGTGACTCAAGCAGGTGAGTCTCCCCATTTGGCACACTCCACCCCCAACCCCACACACTCAGGGAAGCAGCTCCCCTGGAATTTCACCATAGCTTGAGACCTTTAACCCTCTTGCTGCCACAGTGCTTAGAGTAAGAATTTGCACTTTAAGGGGGCAGGGTGGAGAGTAGTCCCGCAAATTCTCGTTTGGAGGTTCCCATACCCAGTCCAAAGACAGGACTAAAGAAACAAAAGGCTCTTCCTGGGGGGCTGGGCACACTTAGTTAAGTGCACATGTGTACACACTGTATACAAAGATGAGGGTTCAAGTCCCCGCTCCCCACCTACAAGAGGGACACTTCCCGAGTGATGAAGCAAGTACTGCAGGTGTTTGTCTTCCTCCTTCTCTGTCTCCCTCCCTCTCTCAATTTCTCTCTGTTCTATCAAATAAAGAACAAAAAGGGGAGAAATGTTTGTCAGGAGCAGTGGATTCATTCTGCAGGCACCAAGCCCCAGCAATATAAATAAATAAATAAAAATAAATAAATAACACCTCAAAAGGCTCCTCTCCTCTCCCAGTCCCCAGTGGGGCCAGGTGGGATTTACAGGTGTCTGATAAAGATAAAGCAGTTAACACCTGCATACCAGAGCAGAAGTATTTATCTTGAAGGAACCAAATGGAATCAAAGGTTTTTGTTTTGTTTTGTTTTGTTTTGTTTTGCAAGAGGCTTAGAGAATTGTGGAGCCAAAACAATGTGCTTCTTTCTTTAGAAGTATGGCACACAGAGGAAGTTGTGCACACAGGTATAGTGTTCAGTGAACTTTTACCAGCTGAACCCACAGGCATAACCAGCACCCAGATGTATGCAGTATCTATCACCTGCACCCCAGATGACCTCTGCTGAGTCAAGCACATTTTAGAAGACAGGGTGTGTGGGGTGTGTGAATATTTCCACATGAATCTGGAGACCAGAGCTCTAGGTCAGTTGAGTAGGACCTAGTGCTGAGTAGGGGGCTAATGCACAATTTTAGCAACATTTCTGATCTCTCGAGGCTAACTGATTTTATTTTATAATTTTTTTTACATTTCTACCAGGATTATTACTGGCACTTGGTGCCTATATGACAAACCCACTACTTCCAGCAGCCATTTTCTTCTTTTTCTTTCCTTTTATGATAGATATAAAGACAAATGTGTGTGTGTGGGGGGGTAAGGTACAGAGAGAGGACAAGAGGCACCTTTAACACTGTTCCATCATTCTCAAAGCATCTAGCCTATAGGTAGGGACTGGGGGCTTTTACCAGGGTCTTCAAACATGGTAATGTGCATTCTTCCAGTTGTGCCAATGCCAAAACCCTTCTTAGGTTATTTAAGTTGTAGGAAATTTAAGTGCACAGTAAATCTGAATCCTTGGAATGGGGTCCATTTCTGTGTGGGTTAAATGTGGACACACTTTTCATTTATTGATGTAACAAATCACATATGCTTACCCATAGGACTAGCTTCCAGAAGAACAGCATCAAAAGAAATAAATCCCTTGAGTCTGACAACTTACTCTAGAGAACACCAGGATGGGGTGTTACCCCAATATAGACCAAGACATTTCACTGGTTACTAGATCCCTCTGTGGAGCACAAGCTGCCAGACAAGTCCCACCCAGGTCGTATGAATTGCCTACATGTAGCTGGCATTTGGAGACTCCTAATGGTATTGGATCAAAGGAGGTGTTGGTCAAAGGTTCCATGTGTTGGCAGGGGAAGTGGGATGGCCCAGCCTGACCCTGGGAGGCAGATAGACCAGGAGGCCCAGGGAAGGGAGAAGCTTTGTGATCACATGTGACACAGTACCTGAAGTGGCCATGATGAGGGGAAATGCCACTGGGTACTGTTGGGGTCCCTTCAGGGTGCAGGCTGCAGCCTCATCCAGAGCTAAGGCTGGACAACCTGTAATGTATTGGGGTATAATGCATCACCCATCTAATGCTAGTGGAGGGACAGATGGCAAGGCTAAGGACACTGGCCTCACACCTATGGTCACACAGGTCTGATTTTGCCTTCCTGCTGTGCTTTTTTACTCTTCACCGAATGGGATGGTGAGAAAAAAAATCAAATTCTGGGACGATGTAATAGCAAGATAAGAGTGTGGGCTACAAAATGGAGAGGGCCCAGGCCCTTAGCAGCCCTGAGTGCTGGGCGTATGACCCTGCCAAGAGGATGCCAAGAGGAATTAAAGGGCTAGTATGTGGATATGAAAGAGTAGCTTGGGCATACAGGAGGACAACAGCACAAGAGGCTTATTGCCACAAAGATGGCTGACGTCTGGCCAAAAGCCCATAGCAGTTGTCTGTCTGGAGACCCAAGCCTTTCCCATTCCCACTTCCCATTCACTTTGTATCCAGAAATAAGAAAAATCTTCTCTCTTTTGATTGATTGATATATATTTTATGAGAAAGACAGAGAGATCCGATGCTAGGAATCAAACTCAAGACCCCATGCTTCAAAGTCCAGAACTCTATCACTGCGCTACCCCCCAGGCCTTTTTTTTTCTTTCTTTATTTTAACCAGAGCTCAGCCCTGGCCATTTATTGGCACTGCCTGGTACTGGACCTGGGACCTCTTGAATTCAAGTCCTGTGCAGAACCACTGCACAATCTCCTCTTACACTCAGAAATACTGTTGTTTGTTGGGCTAGCTTCACGGCGGGAGAGAGAGATGACCAGGGACTCATGGCTGAGTGGTACGCAGTTTAGTCTTTATTCATGTGGAACGCAGTGCAGTCTAAGCTATCTCTAATCACAATCTTGTCCTTATATATCCTGAGGCAGAAGAGTCAGGTCCGAAGAGGATGTACGTAGGATAGGGGGTGGGGAGAAGGAAAAAACGTGCAAAACAGTGAGGATTAAGCCAGTGCCCTGGAGGCAGGGCGGTGCTTAGTTAACAGTGGTTATGTACATAGAATACAGTGTTAATCAGAGGGGATTAAACCAATGAAACAGAAGGAGTCTTAGAAGCAGAATTTAGAAGTGTACCAACAGTTGTTGTTGTTAAGATTTTTAAATGCAGTTATTAGCATGAGGAAGAGGAGACAATGAGCCAGAGAATCCCTTAGGCACATCAGATGCCAGATATTGAACTTGGGACCCCATGCTTTTAGGTCTGGCGTTCTAGCCACCACCTGGGCTGTCAGAATAATATTTTTCAAATGAAATCTTTGCTTAAATCTTTCAGGAACTTCCAAGGGTGCTGGGAATGGAAACTCATGGTTTGCAGGACTCCAGGATCTGTCTGGAGCCTCCCTCTCTACCCTCAGTTTCTCACTCCAGCCGCATTCCACTCTGTCCCACCTCAGGGCCTGCCTGCTCACAGTCCTTATCCAGGAAAGCAGCTCCCTCTGCCCTCTGCACCACTAACCCATCCACCCTCACAGAGCCCTCACTGGGGAGGTGCCTGGCAGGCTACACCAGGACAGGGAGTCTCTCCTTGTGCTCTCTCAGTCACCCATTTGCCTCTTTCTGTGGCTCCCTCTGAACAGAAGGCATACCTGGGGCCCAGGACAAGGACCAGCACTCTGTGGGTATTTGCAAAATGGATGTGTGTTGGTGTGTATGCTGACAGTCCTGCTCTAGACTGTCGTGTGTGTGTGTGTATGTGTGTGTGTGTGTGTGTGTGTGTGTGTGTGTGTTCCAACATACTTTGGAGGACTCACCCTGAGGACCCAGACAGAGTGGGGCCAGGGTGTATGGTTAACTCAAAAGTCCAGCATCAGGGCCAGGCCATCCCCTCTCTGTGTGGGTGTGGGTGTGGCGGACATGGTGGGCAGAGGCTTAGCCCTTCCCTGTGGGAACACAGGAATCAAGAGCCCTATTCAGCTAGTACCACCTCAGCTATACCCCCAGCAGAGGCTGACCTGGGGAGGGCATAGTGAGGGGAACCAGGCCAGGAGGCAAATCTCAAAGTCACCCCACCAGGAGACCTGGGCTTTCAGGGCTCAAAGACACATTGGAAAGGTCCACCTGAACCATGGGCTGAGGTGGGGGGCAGGCAGAGGGCTGGTTCAGAGAGCAGGGATGAAGGACACAGCTACATCTGAAGCTCTGAAGCAGAGGTCTCCCCCTACCCCAGCTCTTCCAGAATACACAGGCCTTTGGTAAAATAGTCCCACAACCACAACCAGGTAGCCAGCTACAGGGGGTTTTACCTGGTTCCTGGAGTGAGCACTGCCCCCCCAAAGCTTGTTTTTCTGTGGGCAGAACTGAGCTGAGACATTCAACTCTTCTCTTTAGCAACCTCAAGGCAGCATTTCTGTGCCCCCCTCCACATGCTTCCTGCAGGGAGGATAATACTAACAGCAGGCAGCATTCATCGCGTACTTGCTAAGCACAGTGCCATGTACTGTATAAGTATCCTGCTATTAATCTCTTAGCAACCTTTGATCTAAGTACTAGTTATTGTTATTATTTTCTTTTTGTTTGTTGTTGTTCTTGGGGCCTGACCATTCCAAGCAGGCTTTTTCAGACAGAAAGAGAGACAGAGGGAAGGGAGAGAAAGGCCCAGAATACCAAAATTTTTTCTACTTTTTTTTTTTTTTTGCCTCCAGGGTTATCGCTGGGACATGGTGCCAGCACTATGAATCACTGCTCCTAGAGGCCATTTTTTCCTCTTGTTGCCCTTGTTTATCATTGTTGTTGTTATTACTATTGTTGTTGTTGGATAGGACAGAAATGGAGAGAGGAGGGGAAGACAGAGAGGGGGAGAGAAAGATCGACACCTGCAGACCTGCTTCACTGCCTGTGAAGCTACCCCTCTGCATACGGGGAGCTGGGGGCTCAAACCAGGATCCCTATATCGGTCCTCGTGCTTCATGCCATGTGCACTTAACCCACCGTGCCACTGCCCAGCCCCCCTAAAGCTTCTTCTAACGCAGTGAGGGTTCAAACCTGGGTCCTGCATACAGCAATGTAGGCGCTCTCCTAAGAGAGCTATCTCGCTGGCCCTACTGTTCCCATTTTACAAACATGTAAACTAAAGATCAGAAAAGCTGAGGGACCTGCCCATGGCCACACAGCTAGAAAGTTTTAGAGCAAGAACTTGGCGAGCTATGGTCTTTCTCTTTACGTTTTCCTGAAGTGCTTGGGTTCCTCATTTCTTTGCTCTACTCCTATGTTCCCTCCACACCTTTATCCAGGTGTCCCCACTGTCTGCCTAGCCCAGGAGGTAAATCTCAAAGTCACCCCACCACTGAGCATGTCAGCTGTCCTAGTGGCTTCTTCATTCATTCTTCAACCCTCTCCCATGTGGGAGTGTGTGGGAGGGGGACACTGATGGCTGGGGTCTTCCTGTAAGCCACACATGACTCCCATCCCAGGGGACACAGACTGGGAGGGCACTGTGCTGTCATGTAACCAGGCAATGGAGAGGGGCCAAGTGATGGAACATCCAGTAGCACACAGTCATTATCAGGCACAAGGACCCAGGATAAAGCCCCTTGTCCCCAAGCGCAGGGGAGAAGCCTTATGAGCAGTGAAGCTGTGCTGTAGGTCTCAATCTCTCTCTCTCTTCCCCCACCCCTCTCAATTTTTCTCCGTCTCTACCAAACAAACAAATAAGAAAGGGCCACAGTGGGCAGTATATTCATCATGCAGGCACCAGGCCCTGGCTATAGCCTTGGTAGCAATTTAAAAAATTGTGACGGGAAGACATAGGAGGGACATAGGCTTGAAAGGTAGCAGGAATGAGGCAGGCAAGGGGAAGCAGAGAGGATTCCTGCCTCTGGTGAAGAGAAGAGCCTGAGCAAAGGTTTAGGGATGAGGGACCAGACATATATGAGAATCCAGATAGGGGTGTGTGTGTGTGTGTGTGTGTGTGTGTGTGTGTGTGTGGTGTGTAGGGGTGCTGAAAGCTAGGAGGTATTGTCTATGTGTGCTACCACCACACACACCACAAAGAGCGAAGCAGAGCCACTACAGTTGTATATTTCAAAAGTCCACACCAGGGAGTCGGGCTGTAGTGCAGTGGGTTAAGCGCAGGTGGCGCAAAGCAAGAACCGGCGTAAGGATCCCGGTCCGAGCCCTTGGCTCTCCACCTACAGGGGAGTCGCTTCACAAGCAGTGAAGCAGGTCTGCAGGTGTCTATCTTTTTCTCCCCCTCTCTGTCTTTCCTGCCTCTCTCCATTAATAATAACTACAACAATAAAACAACAAGGGCAACAAAAGGGAATAAATAAATAATTTTTTTTACAAGTCCACATCTAAGTTCTTGAACCTTCAAGGCTGAGATCCACAGGGAACACCAGCACTCCAGATGGGCCCTGGTGACTCCTGCCTTAAGGTCCTCACACCTAGCACCTTCCTCTTCTGCACTCAACATGGCTGGGCTATAGGATATTGTAGCAATGACGGTGTACCTAAATCATCAGAGATGCCGTATCTTCCTTCTTGCTCTTACTCTTGCTCTTGGATCATGCACACAGCTGCTATATTGTAAGAACCCTCAAACAGCCCCATGGAGAGCCCACGAGGCACAAAGCCAAGCCTCCTGCCAGCCACTGATCCCATCAACTCAACTATGGTCCTCCAGCCTGAACAAGCCTTCAGCTGACACCTCCACTACAGCTGCTTGAGATCTGCCAAGTCAGAACCATGCGGCAAGGCCACTCTGGGCCATAAAGGCTGTGTGAGATAATAATAGATGTGTACTGCTGCCTCCAGCGGTTAAGTTTTAGGTATAATTTATTACACAGCATAGGCGGCTGATACAGGACACAACACTGCTCATGTAAGGGTCAAGGGACACCTGAGTCACAATTATTTGGGGCATTAGTTACAAATGCAGATTCCTGGGATTGACCAAGACCCTCTCTCTAAATAAAATTAAAGAGGTTGGAGTCAGAGTGAGCCTGAACTTTTAAAAGTCTCCCCTTGGTCCCTTCCTCCGCCACACACACACTCCCTACCACCCCACTGATTTTCCTGGACCACTGAGGCTGAGTACTAAGCTGATAGGAAGATCCTGATCAAGCATATAAGCAGAGATGGCTCTGGGTCTTGAATCAGCACTGGACTCCCAGTTCAGTGCTCTTTCTACTTACTACCTCCTTTGTCCATTCTGGGTTGCACTTTTTTCTTGAAAGGCATGGGAATATTATGTTCTGTAACTTTTATTCCTTTTTTACAGTCTGTATGTTGTAAAATGCTACCGTTACTTGTCTGCTGAAGAGCTTGCTTAGTTTGGAGAGAAGTCTGGCAGCAGTCACCAGAATGTGGTCGAAAGGCTAAAAAGGTGAGAGAAGCAGAAGGCTGGTAGGGATGCAGAACACCACACTGGAAAAGGCACTTCTTTACCCACCACGATGCCTCAGATCCAGGCTTTTATCTCACACATATGAAACACAATGTAGACAAGACAGAGATGATGAATGCAGACTCTGAGGAAGTCTATTGTAACCTCTCTCAAACTGTCACCCCAGCATGTATATGCCATTCTGGGGCTTAGAAAGAATGCACACACAATCTTGTTGAGTTACCATGACAGATGGCAAGATAGGCAGGTGTGATACCCACTCAGTCACTCAACACATTTGATGAGCAGCTACTACACCAGGTAACATTACAGACACAGGGATATATAGATTTGATTCTTTAACATTTATGTTTACTATGTACTAGGCACTGGTTGAAGCACTTGACAAAGAATAACTCTCTAAATCCATACAACAGTCCAACAAAGTAGACAGCACTATTCTTTCCATCTCACCAGGAGACTGAATTATAGAAAGGTTAAATAAGTTTCTCAAGTTAAAATAGTTAGTATTGGAAACCAAATAATCTGGCCCTGACTCTACCCTCTTGGAGGAGGGAGAGAAAGGAGTGAAAAGAGGGGGAGTAGGGGGAGACAACAAGAGACACCAAAACACAGCTCTAGCATATGTATCTTTTGCTGCTGTTTGTGTTGTTGCTGATGGTAGCAGTGATGTTTTCACCAGAGCAGTTTTTAGCTCTGGCTTCTGGTGGTGATGGGGATAGAGTCTGAGACCTTTGGTGCCTCAGGCATTAAAAGTTTTATTTATTCATTTATTTAATTTGAAAAAATAAAGAGAAATTGAGAGGAAAGTGGAGATAGAAAGAGAGAGAGAGAGAGAGAGAGATAGAGAGAGAGAGAGAGAGAGAGAGAGAGAGATAGTCAGACAACCTGTAGCCCCGCTTCATCTCTCATGAAGCTTTCCCCTGCAGGTGGGCACTGAGAGCTTGAACCTGGGTTTTTGTGCATTCAGCCAAGTGCATCAACACCCAGCTCTATATTTTAAAAAATATTTTATTTATTTTTATAAGAGAGATACAGAGAAAAAGATACAGAGAAAGACCAGCACACTGCTCAGCTTTGGCTTACATTGGTGCTGGGGATTGAACCTGGGTTCTCTGAGCGTCAGAGGCATGACAGTCTTTTTGCTATCTCTCAGACAAAATTTTTGTTTGTTTGGTATAATTTTTTTTGTTTGGTATAAACATTATACTGACTCCCCCATTTTTTTTTTTAAACCAGGGTACTACTCAGCTCTAGTTTATGGTCAGGCTGGGGTTTGAGTCTGGGACCTTTAGTGCCTCAAGAGGATGCATTGGATCGACCTTCTCGTGGTGCATCCCGTGAGTACCCATTCACTGGGGAAACTGACGATCCTTCCTAGCCTACTGAATCCACATGGATCCCAGTCACTTTCAAAGCCAGCAACAAGCAGCTCCTGACAGCTTTCAACCTGACGCTGTTGACTGGCTACGGAAGAAGGGCAAACGCTAGAAGAAGAAGAAGAAGTGCCTCAAGCACTAAAGCCTTTTTGCATAACCATTACACTGTTTCTCCAGCCCCTGCATATGTTGTTCTCAGCTTGAACCTTCATGCATGCAATTCTTATGCCTCTACAGAGGCACCTCCCCAGATAGGACTCCACTCTCTTAACCAAGATAAAAGAGATATGGTTCCTGCTCTTCAAAAATACCAGTTAAAATTTTTTTAAAAATCCTCATAACCCTAGAAGAAGAAACTAATGCTCAAAAAATATCTTCTAAAGGTCCTCAGTCACAGAGCTGAAGCTACAGAGGTGTTACTTTGCTCACAGAGGAGACTTAGTGGAAGGTGGGTGGAAGGGCAATATACAAGACAGAAGGGTGTTTCTGGAACCCAGAGAGAAAGACAGGGTATCTCCAGGCCCCACAGGCAAGGCTGAAGGATCCCTAAAGCTACCAGTCCAGGCAAACAAGTCTCACTCAATGTCCAGGGTGCTGTGGTTTGTGACTGTCTGCTGCCTGGATTGTAGTCCTGCCTGCATGCCTCCAGATATTCTGGGGCAGGGCTATTTATAGACCACACTTCTATTTATATTCTCATTGAATTCTTGCTGTTCCTCCCCCAGCAAAACGTAGAGGGGAGGATAAGAAACCTTTCTCACCCAATAAGTGGAGGGCAAAGGTGAAGGTCAAAGTCTTGGTTGTGTGTGCTGTCTTTCAGCAGGAGCCTTTTGTGGGAAGCACTCGAGACAAGGGGGCTTTCTGCACCTTAGAGAGGAAATGGGAGGGGTGGCGGGAAGGCACAAAGCGGGCCTTATACAGAGCAGCCGCATTCTGCCAATCGGGTGGGATTTAAGGTGGGTCCAGAAGACCTCTGTGGGTTTTACCTTTTGCATGAGATTTTATCACTAGCCATATTTACTCCTTTGGTTTTAAACTGTCATTAGATCACACAACATTGGAATTATGAGAAATCCTATTCTACCGTGTTTTGCAGATTGGGGAAACTCAGGTTCAGACAGGGAGAAGCTACTGGTCTGTTCTGGAGGAATCAAAATGAATCAATGGAAATCTGTTACAATGCACAGGAGACCATCCTAATGTTGGAGGAAGTGCTGTGGGGCACAACAAAAGAAAGGTAGGGGGAGGCAGCAAACACTTTCATCAAATTTCAGGAATGAACAAACAAAACACATGTAATATTCCCTATGGTTCCATTTGGTGCCTAATTTCAGTGTCATATAGGAAAACAAAAAGTAATATGGGAGTTTCTTCTTTATTGTCAGTCCTTTGTTGAATTGTGGCTTAAGAAACAGTGATATTATCGTGGCATCACTACTTCAAGATAAGCCTTACAAAAATCTATTTCCTTCTAGTCACTTTACCTGCAATTCCACAATGGGTCACCAGGTAAGTGGCAAAAGTTCGGTAAGGTAAGTGAAAGGGAACAGAAATACATGCAGTCTAGATTAGACCTTTATTGTGTGAACATAACACTTTCTCAAAAGGGCAATATCGATCAGTCTCTAAGTGGTAAGATAAAAACATGATGAAATGTGATAGGAAACATAAAGCAAAGCTTAAAGAAGTGCAAACCTGAGTGCACATGAGGAACCAAGCATTTCATGCCAAACCTCTACTGTCACACTCCTTTACAGTACATCTTTGGTCAATCCCACTCTGTGACAAGAAAAATGGTCAAGAAGTTGGGTGTGGTGGGGCTGGGTGGGGCTGTGTCCCATAGAGCACACATATTAGCATAAGGAAGGACCCAGGTTCAGATCCCTGGTCCCCACCTACGGCGGGGAACCTTCATGAGTAATGAAGTACAAGTATCTCTCTCTCTTTCTACCTACCCCTCTTCTCTCAATATTTCTCTGTGGTATCAAATAAAATAAAGAGCAAAAGGAAAAAGTGGCTGCCAAGAGTGGTATATTTATTGTGTGGGCACTGAGTTCCAGTAAGTATGTAAACAAACAAACAAACAAATAAATAGGCTTGGAAGTGAAGAGCTTTGGATCCGAATCCTAGCTCTCCCTTTTGGGGGCTGACTATGCAGTCCTTTCTACCCTAGGAGGCTTCATTTGGAAGGTAGAGAGGCTGCCTTTAAATGTAGGTATGGAAATCTTTACCACATATCTGGCCCATATATGTACTTAATAAATAGTAGCTATAAAGCTTGGAAGAAATCTGCTATCAAAATGGTTTAATCTGTTAAAAGTTCCAAGACTCAAACAAGGTCCCTCAGAAAGCTGCCTGTAACTTTTCCCAAGAACACACTTGACAGAAAGGTATTTCTAGGCCACTGGGCTGACTTGTGAACAGCTATTTCTTTCTCTCTCTTTCAGAAGCAAATCTTTCTGTAGAGAACAGTTCTGCCAGCCATACAGGCCTTACCCAAGCCATGCCCACCAATATTCACCTCTCAGCTCAGACACAAGAAGCTGATGTAAAAATCTTGTTGATCTGCAAAGGTGCCAAATTTCTTGTCATCCATTTTATCTCAACTCTTCTCCCTGGTCACCCTTTCTTTGACATCTAAGTCTTCAGTTAATTGCTTTATACAGAAGAGCACAAGAGATCCCTTTAAAATTTAAGTTAATTTTTTTGTCTTAAACTTCTTTAAAAAAATATTAATTAACATGACATAGAGAGAGAGAACCAGAGCATCACTCCAGCACATGCAATGCTGGGGACTTAACTAGGGTCCTCATGCTTATAAACCCAGTGCTTCAGCCACTGCACCACCTCCTGAGCCAATATCTTAATCTCCTTGCCAGAGGCTCCTTAAGAGTGACCTAAGGTTATTCTCCCTCCTAGTGGCACAATATAACAGGACACATGGCTTTGGACATACTCAAGCCATACTATCTTTAAACCAGAGGGTTTGCAGGCCAATCTCATCCATCTCCAATCAGAGAGACATCTGAGATTGAAAATTAAAAAAAAAAAAAAAAACTGAAAACTTCATTCTACTCTAGAAGGGAAGAGAGAGGAGAGAGAGAACATTCTGATGAGGGAGTGTGGTTAGAGCTTCCTCTGGGTCAGGCTGGATATGGGGGCTGTGCTGTGACTTAGACACCAGCCCACAGAAACAAGTGGGCAACTGGGATGAGCAGGGACTGAAGGGCAAGAACCAGTCACCACCCAGTCATCTGCATGAGCACAAGCACCTCTTTCTTGAGTCAGAAATCAACTTGCCAACACAGGTTCAGTGACCCTAAACGAGCACTTAGCAAATCCTAAAGACAGGGTCAAACAGCCTCTGGAGGGCTCCACGGGATCTCAAAACTGCATTTCTCAAACACACCTGTGCCTCCAATTTATCAGTGTGTTGTTAAAATGCAGACTGCAACTGAGGTCTGGGGCAGGGCTAAGACAGCATTTCTCATGAGCTCTCAGATGAAGCTCATGCTGCCATCATCTATCTGCACTTTCTATTTTACTATTTTTAAGATGAGAGAGAGAGGCAGGGGAGAACCAGAGCATCATTCTGGCAGGCAAACAGGATGTTAAGGATTGAACTCGGGATCTTGTCTTTTTAAATCCAGTGTCCTATTCACTGAGCCTCCTAGGCCACTATAAGTCCACTTTGAGTAGTAAACCTCCACATGCCTAAGACTGTGGGAAGCCTCACTCCTGGAAAGGATCCTAGAAAGACAACTAAACATTTTGTGTCAAGCCTGAGACCAGTAATCACCAGATCACTAGCTACCACGTACCCAGTGCTGACTGCGTGTTTCCCAGAGAGCACTTCCTCTGCTGCTGTGAACAGTGGAGGGTGGAGGTGCTGAAGCAAACCAGCCCAATACTGCTTGGTTATTGAGACTGAGTTGGGATGTGAAGCCCATTGTTTCTGGCTCTAAAATGTCTAGTGTTAAAAGACAAGGCTTTTCTGGCATTGGCCATGAACCAAGCAAAGAACTTCAAGTCAGAGAGCAACAACAAGCAGAAAGCTCAGGGCCGGGGTGGGGGGCAGATTGAACCCATAGTCAGCACTCAGCCTCGTGTGGCAATGCCACCTTGGTCACTCCCTGTCACCCTGGTTGGTCTCTCTGAGGTCTCCCATGGTCTCTTTTCACTAAGGGGGATGCCTGGTCCCTTATAGTCTGTCCTAGGGACAAACAGAAACCTTCTCCTCACATCCCTGCCTTTGAGGCCCATGACCCTTTGCTCTCAACCCCAGCCATCTGAAGGCACATTCAGGTACAGACTCCATCTCCAGGCCATGCCAGTCTCTCCAGACCTGCTGTGGTCTGTGGGCCAAGCGGTGAGCATCCTGGCACCTCCACAATAGACGTCAGTCCCTGGAGCTGTGGTGGGAAGGGGGCCATTTGGGGGGGGGCCCAGGATGCTTCTGCTGTGGTGTGCCAGGCAGCTTCTGGATGAATGGTGCGTCAGTTCCTGCGGACTTGGGGCAGCTCCAATAGTCAGCTCAGCCCCTGCCGGAGAAGGGCTGGCTTGTGGTTCTGTCCTCGGATCTGGATACAGTTGGGGTGACCTCACAGAGCGGTACAAGGGTCAGGCCAGGGACAGTGTGGAGGCTTGCCACTAGTGCCCCTTACCTCCTAAGAAGGGGGGGGGCATAAGCTCCCTTCTGAATGGTCCTCAGTGTTCCTCCAGCCCCGCCATTTCCCTCTGCCACCCTTCCCTACCCCCCGTGGAGATCTGGACCAAGAACCAGAGCACATATTGCTTGAAGGCTACTGGCAAAGGGAGCTGGCAGAGGGGTCTACCACCACAAAGCATCCAGGCGCCAAAGGCTTTGCGTATCTCAGGGAAGGAGGGAGGAGGTATGTCCTCTTGCTCCCTGGGGTGAGGGAAAAAAGCCACAGCTAGGGGAGGGGTATTGGGAACCTCAGGTCCTGTCACACCAGGGCTGCCTCTAGCATAGGGCTCATCCAACTGCTTCTGCTTCAAAACCCTGTCAGAACTGATGTCTGTCCCTACCACCCCACCTCAGCTGAGCCACTGTCACCTCTCCTGCTGTCTTCCCACTCACTCCTGGGCAGAGGGAGGGCAAAGCAAACAGAACCCCACATGCATGCAGCAAGGACTTGGCAACCCCCCCCACACACACACACACACATAGTTTCTGTGCATAAACTGCTTGGAACCTTGTCTAGCCTGAGGTGATGGAGCATTTGATAGGCCTGGAGCCCATCCATAGAGGCTGTACAACTGTTCAGAGGGGGCAAGAAAACAATAACCAGGGGGTGGAACTCGGGGATCCTCAAGGTTGAGGCATCTCTAAAAGAGCTCTTACAGAGGGGACAGTCACACTGGGCCCAGACAGAGTGCAGGACACAGGGCTGAGCTGAGTGGGACTGAGGATGTGTGTTTGAAGAGCAATAAGAAGTGGCTGAGGTGGGCAAGGAGTGAGGCACTGAGCCACCACAGAGACCTGGGTAGGCAGGAATGGCGGAACCCAGGAGCTCCAAAATCAGTCTCCTGCAACAGAGCCCACTTGCACCTGCCTGAGCTGTGTTCCTCTGGACAGTTCCACAGCTTTCTTGTCAGTTGTATCACCAGTGCCTCCAGCCAGGCCCAGCACACAGTAGCTTCTCAGCTCAGTGAATACCTGTAGCAGGACTGAACCAGGGCAGCTCTTGGACATAGAATTTAGAGCTGGCTGCAGACAGTGGGTGCTGAGAACCATCCACCCCAGATTACAGAGTGAGGACATGATTGGGGCTGGGGGGTAGTAATTACAGCAAGAAAAGACCCAGCATTTCTAGAAGAGGCTAGAGGACTACTGCTTTCAAAACAGCACACACGACTGCTCAGACCTATAATCTTGCTGGCCTTCTGGAAACCTTGGCATTACCTGCAAACTCTACTTCTTCTTGCATACTTTTCCATACAGAAAGTTAATTTTTTTCTTTTGCCATATCAGGTTAGTGGGGCTCAGCATCTTTCCAGGCCCTCCTTCCTGGGGGCTAGAACCTTTGTGAGTGTGGTCCCTGCCTTTGGTGCCACTTTCTGAAGCTGGAACCTGGCATAGATGGGGTAAAGTGCTGAGAGTCCAGGGAGCAGGCTATCTCTTCCCCTAGCCGAGCCCAGCTCTGGCTAAACACATCCCTCCCCCCACCCCTGCTTCCTTCTGTGCTAGAACAAACACCGGATCTGATGCACAGGGCTTGGGGTCTGGGTGTGGGGGACAGGGAGAGGAAGGTCCAAGAGACCACACTGGCAATTCACCCGGCACCCTCCTGCACTGAAGATCCACACAGCCTTTTTTCTAGAGGGCTGTATGTAACCCTATAAGCTGATGCAAAAAGACCAAGCATACCAGCTGTCTAAAAATACACTGCTTTAAGCTTGGACAGTCACGAGGCTGCCTGAGGCTGGCAGCATGGACTTTGATTGTGCTTATAGATTCACTTGTCTTCCTAAGCTCCCTAGCTTGCCCTCACTCAACAGCCCAGAGATATGTATAGTTGTAGATGGGACCAACTCAACCATTAGGATGGGGCCCAGAGTCCCAGCACCAGTCTGCACAGAGACACAGATGGCTTGCAAGCCAATGGTCTGCACACATCCCTGGGAGTGTGAGTTCACTTCTTTCTGCCCCACTGCCTGACTTCTGAAGTTCTTGGACCTCTGGAGGCTGTGTTTGCTTTTCCCATCAGCTGCTATACACTCTGTTTCACTCTGTAATGGCCATTTCCTCTGAGGGAGCCTCCTTGGGCTGGCAAATTCAGGATACACAGGAAATCTACTCTAAGCCCAGGATGGGCAACAGGAGATGAATTTTCCACAACTGTCTTGTAAGACAAGGTAGAAAGTTACGTGTAAACAGTCAGCAAGAGGCTGCAGACCATACCCTGTTGGGTCCAATATCCTTTGGAACTTCATGTATGCCCACCCATTCCAAACACAGGAGGCCATAGAGGGGGAAATAAACTGTCATAAGGTAATTCTTTCTGGATCCCTGACATGTCTTGTAAACAATACACATGCTGCTTTTTTGTTCTGGACTATGTTATCCAAGATGTTTGTACAACAAACAGCCCTACAGAGGTAGTGTGCTGCTCTTAAACACAGGTTTGTATATGCGTTGGGGCTCTGGGATGGTGCCTCCCATCAGGGCAGATGGGGTGGGTTTGCTTGCTGCCTGTGATGAGATGTGGGCTCTCCTCCTATAAAAGAGCCTCTCCCCATGCAGGCATTCACCAAGACCTATGGGTTGATGCAGGTATGCTGATACTCTAGTTGTAACAAAGTCTCTTATCTCTGATCCAAGAGTCTTGAGTTTTCTACTGCCAACTTTGAAAAACAGGCTACAACAACTTGCACATAGGGTAGAACTTCAAATCCTTCACAGTGGCTGAGAGAGTAGCTCTGCTCCGGCTAGACCACTCTCTCTGCTACTCTAAGCATTAGATCTCTCCTGTTTCCAGCAAATTCAGAAGCAGCCCTAAATTGTCAAAATAGATGAAAACAAAAAGAAATAGAATTACTTAGAAACAAAACAAACAGATGAATATGGGGTGATCTCACTCATAGGCAGAAGTTGAAAAACAGGACCAGAAGGGAAAACACTAAGCAGAACTTGGACTAGAGTTGGTGTAATGCACCAAAGTAAAAGACTCTGGGTTGGGGGTGGGTGGTGATTCAGGTCCTGGAACATAATGGCAGAGGAGGACCTGGTAAGGGTTGTAGAAAAAAAATGTTTAAAAAGAAAGAAAGAAACAAACAAAACAGCACTCTCATTTGCAAAAGGATTTGCCATATACCTCTTATAGAGAGTGCACTTTGGGCATCTCACAGATGAACTCATTTATCCCAGAGCAAGAAATTTGCACAGAATTACTATACTTGTATGTCAATCAAAGCTCACTCTTGATTTTCTGTTGGGGGGGGGGGATGCCAGGAGGTCAGGGACTTTTGTCATTCTACTTTGTACTTTCCTGAAGCCTAGTCAATCCACTTGCTTAGTGCCCTCTGCCACTTTACCAAAAATTAAAAGAAAAACCATGACTTGGTTAACTGAATCATACTGATATTGATTGCTTGGCTTAATGATGGATGTATTGTAGCTGCATACACACTAGCCCTCGGGACACTGGGCAGTGGACACACCACTCAATGGCTTGTGACAGTGAAGAGTGATCTGACCTCCTTAAATTACAAAGGAAGCCAATCTTGTTCATGCATCATTAAATAAAGACCCTGCTCTAAAAGCCTCAAGGCTAACCTCTGTCTAAACATATCAAAATGATTCTAGAGGAAGTGATATAGTTCAGTGGTAAAGGGGCAAGTATGAGGTCCTGGGTTCAACCCCCAGCACCACAAATAAGTGAATTAAAATGACAAACTGAATTTTATGTATTTATTTTTGTGAGTAAGACTAGAGCATTGCTCAGTTCTGGCATATGGTGGTGGTGCCAGGGATTGAACCTAGGACCTCTGGAGTCTCAGGCACGTAAGTCTGCTGCATTACCTGTTGTACTATCTCCCTGGCTCCAAATAGTAATAACTAAATGACCTAGCTTCCCCCTTCCACCTCCACCCCAAATAAAAATATAACCACTCAATTTCTTAGTTCTGGTGACCTCAGCACTCAATGCAATGAGAGAGCCCTTAAAAGCCACCTGAGTCCCCCATGAAATTTAAGTCACAGGAGTCGGGCTGTAGCGCAGCGGGTTAAGCGCAGGTGGCGCAAAGCACAAGGACCGGCATAAGGATCCCGGTTCGAACCCCGGCTCCCCACCTGCAGGGGAGTCACTTCACAGGCGGTGAAGCAGGTCTGCAGGTATCTATCTTTCTCTCCTCCTCTCTGTCTTCCCCTCCTCTCTCCATTTCTCTCTGTCCTATCCAACAACGACAACAACAATAATAACTACAACAATAAAACAAGGGCAACAAAAGGGAATAAATAAATAAAATAAATATATATATATATAAAAAGAAATTTAAGTTACTTCTTGCCCTATACAACGTGCCCCTGCAGATAAAGCAGCAATGGTAACAGGGGTAGGGGGTCACGCACAGCTGGGATGAGGGTTTTTTTTCCAGAATCTCCCAGGATCCTTATCTGGCAGGTGTGGAGGCAAGAAAGAAAGGAGAAAATGCAGCAGTGCTGGCTGTGGCGCTCCTCCTCGCCCAGGGAAGACAGGCAGAAAGGGACTCAGTTCTGCCTTGGGATTGCTGATTGATGGGGAAAGTGACCTGCCTTCTCTCTAGAATGGGACAGTACTAGCCACACTGCAGTAGGAGGCAGGTTTCTGGAGTGTTTCATACAAAGCTAGGGGCACAGGAGAAGCTCAGTTAATTGTTTTTATAGGGAGTTGGGCGGTAGTGCAGCGGGTTAAGCAGGTTAAGCGAAGCGCAAAGGCAGTGACTTAAGGATCCCGGTTCGAGCCCCCGGCTCCCCAACTGCAGAGGAGTCACTTCACAGGTGGTGAAGCAGGTCTGCAGGTGTCTGTCTTTCTCTTCCTCTCTCTGTCTTCCCCTCCTCTCTCCATTTCTCTCTGTCCTATCTAACAACAACGACATCAATGACAACAACAATAATAACTACAACAACAATAAAAAACAACAAGGGCAACAAAAGGGAAAATAAATAAATGTAACTTTTTTTTTTTTACAAAGTGTCTTTATATAAGAGTAAGTACCTGGTTTGTGGCCAGTCAACAAGTCTTAGCAGAGCTCCTATTGTGTGCCCAGCCCCGTGACAGAAATGTGAGAGAAATTATCAGGCTTATCTCCAAGAAAAGTCACAGCTGGCAAAACAGCCAGGTTTGTCCCCTCACTCTCACAGGTATAGGTGTCTTCCAGGAGAGAGCACTTCTCTGCCCTGTTTCCTTTCTTTCTACCCCTTGTTGCTCAGAAAATCACTTGGTTTTTTTTCCCCTGATTGTCTTGCTAGAGAACCACCCTCCTTATAGTGGTCTCTAACCTCTATGCCTCCCATGGGCTCTGCAGGCCTCACAAACACCTGGGCCAGTGGGTCTTTACCACCAATGTCCAGAAAATAGATCCCAGTTTGGTGACAATGATGGGGAGATCTCATAAAGCACAACCCTCTGATAAGCCTCTCTGCAGGATTTTACTGATATGTAGACACGAGGCTCGAGGTTCGAGGCTCAAGGACAGGTAACTGCACCCCTACTGGCCCCTTGCTGGTTCTGCTCAGGGCTCACCACCCAGCCCAATCCAAAGTTCTGGGCCTTCCCCACTCATCAAACCCACATGTCTACTCTACACTCAGACTGTACACTATGCAGACACACCGCAGCCCTGCAGCCCTGCAGCCCTGATCCCAAGATCACATACAGGGCTCCCTGCCAAGATTTGCAGGGCAGGTGAGTGGGCATTTAACCCCCTAGAGCATGAATTCCCACTCTCCTCAGCTTCTCTGCTTCCTCCCACTCCCCACCCTGACCCCAGCCCCCAGCCAGATGGATCAAAGCAAAACAGTTACCTTCACACTCCAAACACCCCCAGTACCCCCACCCCTGCACACCCAGACAGAAGTTTCAGTTGCAGCATCTCTGCAGCTAACCCCATCCCTCTGGAGACAGTAGAAGCTTTCCACCATTTTCCCTTGCTCAGAAATTCCAGGCAATGCAGAGGGAAACCCCAAACACCCCCCTCCCAGCTTTCCAGGTGGGCTCTGTGCCTCCCTTGACTCCATCTTTAATCCCACTCAGATTGTACAGTGGCCAAGAGGGTCCCATCCTGCCTTAACTGGGTCTTTGCTAAGGGAGGATGGATGTCTTTTCTTTCATTAGCACAAATCTTCCACAGAAGAATGCAACCAATCCAGACCTCCCTTTGGTCACAAAGCCACCCAGCCCTCAACCCCAGGAGGTTGGCGCAGGCTGAGCCCCCAGGAACACCCTCAGACTGAGGGTTAAGGAATGGATAGAGGCACACTTCATAAAACATTACCATGTGCAAAGATAGGAGTCCACCTCCTAGGTCCCCAAGGGCTGAGGGAAGCTTCACATGTGGTGAAGCAGTGCCGGAAGTCTCTCTCTCTCTCCTCCCCTCTCAATATCTCTCTGTCTCTATCCAAAAGAAGGAGGAGAAGAAGGAGGAAGAGGAGAAGGTTTCACCCAGACACTGGGAGTTGGTTCTTCCTTGTTAAATGGATTCTCTCCAGCTGCAGCACAAGGCTCAGAGGATATGGAGCTTGCCTTTCACGCCTCTAAGCAGTGTGTGTGTGTGTGTGTGTGTGTGTGTGTGTGTGTGTGTGTGTGTGTGTGTGTGTGTGTAGCACTGTCCCAGGAACAGATCTGAAGGGAGTCCCATTAGGCTTGCTTTTCAGTCAACAAGCAGGGCAGGGCACCCCAGGGATAGATGGCAGCCTCCTCCACAAAGGTCAGGGCAGGGAACCCAGATCTGAGCAGGAGACCTGAGTTCACACCTCACCTCTGTCACTTTTTCAAGATGCAATTTGTTAACTGTTGTGTCCAAACATTCCCATTCCTCCAGCAGACATTATAATACGTGACTTGGCCCCTGGAGATTCGTGCATGATTCAGAATTGAGACCCTCTTTGTAAGGTGTAAACCCTGAGCCTGCTTTCAGGGTATCATAGTAACAGGAGGCTGGAACAAACCCAAGAAATCTTCCTCTGAACCATACCCCAAAGTCAAGTGCCTTAAGTGTACTACAACATGGTGTGGTGATTCCTGGCCTTCATGGCCAGGCAGATCTGGATTCAAATCCTGATTCTGCCAACTTATAGACTGCTACGTTAGCTGGGAGTCTTTGCAGGGTGATGGTACAGGAGGGCTTGAGTTAGAGGGGCAAGTGAGCTGCACTGAAGGACCTCTCTGCAGGGGAGTCAGTGGGGAGAGTTCAACCTTCAGCTCTCTATTCTTTTAGAAGACTCAGTCTGTATTTTTCTAGAGGGTAGGAGGGGAGACCAAGGCCACGGAGCTTGTGAAACTCCTCGGAAATCAGACCAGCACATGTGATGTTGGAAAGGAGGGAGAGGTCTCTACAAGGGCAGAAGCCTGTAAAGGCAGAGATTTCATGCTGAGAGTGCATCGCAGTGGCAGAGCACATGCCTTGCTTGTATGAGGTCCTGGATTCAATTTCCAGCACCAGAAAAAAATTGAAGGGATTTCTGTTACCTTTATTTAAGAAGTGTGAAATTATACCCCTAAATAAATACACGCTTGTAAGTCAATGATACCTTAGTAAACATTTTTTTTTAATTCAGGGGTTTAAAATCCCCTGGAGAGGTGTTAAAATTAACATCCCTCAGTCCACCCCACCTAGAATGTCTGGTTTTATATCCAGACTCTTCTTGGCAAAGGAGATGCCCCTCCACAGGTGGCCCCTTCCCACCTGGATCCTCCAAAGCTTACCTGGGAGGAAGGGGATGATTCTCTGCTTGGGGTCCTTCTGGCCACCTTCAATGGGAAACTTATCCAACAGCTGCATCTGCAAAGCCAGAGAGACAGAGGGATAGGATTCAGGAGACTGGAGAGGTCCTCAGCATCCCTTCCCCACCCCTTTCCACTGCTCGGGGTCCTCACACGGATGAGTGAGACCTCAATCCCTCATTTCACAGACAATTAACCAAGCACATGGGGCATGAGAGGAGGCCTGTGCTCTCCATACATTCTAGGGGGTGTCTGTACAACCTCCAGAGGGGCCAGGGCTAGGGGTGTGGGGAGGAGTGTCTGCCAATGCCCCCAGGAGAGGCTGAGAGAGGACCAGCAGGTCTCCAGGCCTAGCTGCAGGTGGGGTTTCCAGAAGTTTCTTTGGGGCCAGTTTGACCCATCCATCATCTGCTGGATGAGTTCTTCAGCCACCCACCCACCATCCCAAACCCTCCTGGGTCAGGAGGTGGAAAACCCCACCTGAAACTTCAGCCAGACCACCTACCTTTCAAAACCACTCCTCAGAAGCAGACCCAGATGTTATTTTAATTGCAAAAGTAAACCTAGCCTCTGGCCCCCACTGCTAAAAGATTCCCCCTCCTCTGTGTCATACCTTCCCACCCTTTGATGACTGCTGTTTTTTCCAGGGATAGACCCACTGGAAGTTTCCAGGATTCTGCAGAAACTACTGTTTTTTTTTTCTTCTGCTATCCTGGGCTTAAATTCTATATAAACTGGAAAAACACACAGGAGACAGGATGACCAAGGCCACAGCCCCTGTGGGTATGGTTAATCTCCTTTCCAAGACAGAGGCGGGAGCTGGAGCTGGGTCAGAGTGGGATGTAACCCAGCTACCCAGCAGTGTGGTCTGGGCAAGGACAGGCAACTGTCCCTTGGGCCACAGGCACCTCACTGGTGAAATGAGGAAGAACAGTCACATGACATTTCAAGGCCATGCCCTCCCTCAAAGTTGTATTGAGCACCTACTTAGAGCAGCAAGCTCTAGAAAACTGCATTGTATTATATATAATGCTGTAGTCCATGGGTCCTTGTCAATGGCAATTCAGTAGAGAGCTGCAGAAGGTGAAGAAAGCAAAACTACACTGGAGGAAAATAATTCCCGGGGAGAGGAGACGGGAAGTGCCAAGAGCCTGAAGATGACCAGTGAAGTTGGAGAAGTTTGAGCACAGGGCCAAAGGGACAGTCAAGGACATCTGAGAGGCAGGATGGGCTTCATTTTAAGAGGATGGCTCTCAGAAGGTTAAGCACAAGTGGTGCAAAGCGCAGGGACAGGTGTGAGGATCCTGGTTTGCGCTCCCGGCTCCCCACCTGCAGGGGAGTCGCTTGACAGGCGGTGAAGCAGGTCTGCAGGTGTCTATCTTTCTCTCCCCCTCTCTGTCTTCCCCTCCTCTCTCCATTTCTCTCTGTCCTATCCAACAATGATGACATCAATAACAACTACAACAACAATAAAAAAAACAAGGGCAACAAAAAAAGGGAATAAATTAAAAAAAAAAAAAAAAGGATGGCTCTAACTCCAGAAGAGTAAATAGGCCACAGAGTGGAAGTAGGGAGAACAGTTAGGGGCTTGGGCCAAAAGTGTTAGCATTGTAGGCATTGAAAAGCAGTTCTGGGCAGGGGTAGATAGCATAGTGGTTATGCAAAGAGACTCTCATGTCTGAGGCTTCAAAGTCCCAGGTTCAGTTTCTCAGTTTCTGAACCGCCATCAGCCAGAGCTGAGCAGTGCTCTGGTAAAAAAAAACAAAACAAAAAAAAAACAGTTCTATGCTTGATTTTACATGTATGTATTCATACGTGTATATTTACACCCACTAACCCATTTGTCCATCTGGATATCCATTAGTCCATCCATCCATCCATTCATCCACCCACTCACCCATTCAGAAATGTGATTTCAGGATTCTTCTCTCTTGCACAACCACAATCCAACAAACACACCCATTTTGAGCTCACACGTGCAGGGTGGGTCATTATCAGTTACCATTCAAAATAAAACAGAGACTGCACCATTATTAACTTTCAGTTCCCTTAACACAGAGTGAAATTAATAAAAGCTGGCTCATGATTTTTCAAACCCTAATGTTGTATGTCCATTTCTTAAACATTGCATAATTGCCTGCTCTGTATAAACATCTCTGGGCCAAAGCACCATCAAATTGCCCTCCCTAGGGATTTTTTTAAACTTATAAATTGCAAATCAATTCCATGAAGAGAATCCTGTTATCTCCTTCCCCCCATCAAAAAATTCTTGCTCATTCTTTTTATTTTATTTCTATATTATGTAAGTAATTCATATTCACTGAAGTGAAAAACTACATATTGCACAAGTATGGGGTCAAAAAGAGAGCAAGAATCACTCATGATCCCTCTCCTTAAAAGAGTGACATTAGGGAGTCGGGCTGTAGCGCAGCAGGTTAAGCGCAGGTGGCGCAAAGCACAAGGACCGGCATGAGGATCCCGGTTTGAACCCCGGCTCCCCACCTGCAGGGGAGTCGCTTCACAGGCGGTGAAGCAGGTCTGCAGGTGTCTATCTTTCTCTCCTCCTCTCTGTCTTCCCCTCCTCTCTCCATTTCTCTCTGTCCTATCCAACAACGACAACAACAATAATAACTACAACAATAAAACAACAAGGGCAACAAAAGGGAATAAATAAATAAATAAAATAAATATTAAAAAAAAAGAGTGACATTAATATTTGGGATATGTATTCTTTTCTCTGCATGTAAATAGGAGAAGCTCACTGAGGCTCTCCTACTATATAATGGACATTTTCCCATGTGCAAACCATTCTATCATCGACTGTTCAATATGATATCATGAGGAACATCATGCCCATGCCCATTTCTTTTTGACCTTTTGTTTTCTTTTCTTCTCTCTTCTTTCTTATTGCCACCAAGGTTATTGCTGGGGCTCACTGCAGGCACTATGAATTCATCACTCCCAGCAGCCATTTTTCCCCTTTTTTTATTTGACAGGATTAAAATTAATTGAGAGGGAAGGGGGGGGTCAGGAGGTAGTGCAGTGGGTTAAGCACACATGGCATGAAGTGCAAGGACTGATGTAGGGATCCCGGTTCGAGCCCCCAACTTCCCACCTGCAGGGAGGTGGCTTCAGAAGTGGTAAAGCAAGTCTGCAGGTGTCTATATTTCTCTCCCCCTCTCTGTCTTCCCCTCTCCTCTCTATTTCTCTCTGTCCTATCCAATGACAACAATAACCACAACAACGATTTTAAAAAGGGGGCAACAAAAGGGGAAAAATAGCCTCCAGGAGCAGTAGACTGAGCCCCAGCAATAACCCTGGAGGCAAAAAAAAAAGAGTTAAAAAATATAAGAAAAAGAGAGGGAGAGAAAGATAGACACCTGCAGACCTGCTTTACCACTCGTGAAGCATCCTCTCTGCAGGTGGGCAGTGGGGGCTTGAACCTGGGTCCTTGTGCATGATGATATGTGCACTTAACCAGGTGTACCACCACCTGACCCCTCTTTACTACCTTTTCTTTGCTGTGTTTCATCCTGTTGAAATTTGGGCATATTTAAAGGCATGTTCTGTCTTCCCCAGAAGACCAAGAATAAAAAGGTGAATAAGTGATGTTCGTAGCTGGACTTGGCGTCTCTGAGAAAAGGTTCCACAGAATTCCTGAAGAGGCATCCAGAGATGAGTGAGGACAACAACAGACAAGCATCATGCCTCATTTCAGGGATTTTCCCTCATCTGGAACCCCCATCCTCCAGAAAAGTCACAGCCAGCCATGCCCACTGATGTGCAGAACTTACACAAGTTGCTCCAGCTCTTGGAGACTCACAGGAGGTAGACTGCAGAAATTAAATTTCTGATTGGCTTTGATATACATTTGCTCTCCAACTCTAAGCTCTTTTGCAGACCTCAGATTCTGAGAATCCCACTGTGCCCAGGGAAAGTTGTGGCAAGTAGAGAGTGAAGACTGATATGTGTGTGGGGGGTGCATCGTATATTCATTTTGTTTTTGCTAAACTGTTCTTTGCCTACCGTCTAGATAGATAGTAGGCTTTCTGTAACGTATGAGAAATAAGTTGACTTAAAAAAACATTTATCTGTTGTAAAACGCTTAATATGAGAGACGATGGAGAGATAGAGAAGACTAGTACACTTTTTTTATTCTGGCAAAAGATGATGTGTGGGATTGAACCTGTGGCCTCTGGGGCCACGGGCATGCATGTTGCTGTAACAGACTCTTTCCCTGGATGCAAAAAAATAAGTCAAAGTATATTATTTATACCAAGGAGCTCAGAATTTAATGATGTCTCCAGCATCCATGTAAGCACTTAACAACACATTCAAGTGCAGCTTCTGACTCAGTAGATCTGAGATCCTGCATCACTACCACAGTCATAGGTGACAATGCAACCTCTGGGCCATGGACCACACTTGGCAGCATAGCCAAGTTCTTTTCTTTGTTTTGTTTCACAGCACATGTGGTTACCTGCCTTTACTTATTTATTCATACAGGCCACCAGAGTTATCATTAGGGCTTGGGATATGCAAAACAACTCTACTGTTACTTTTATATTTTTATTTATTTTTAATATTTTATTATTTACTAAATAGAGACTGGGAAAAACTGAGGTGGAAGGGAGGGATAGGAAAGAGAGATACCCACAACACTGCTCCACCACTGGTGAAGCTTCCTCCTGCAGGTGGGGACTAGGGATTTGAACTCTGGTCCTCATATATGGTGACATGTGCGTTCTACTAGGTGAACTACAGCCCAGTCCCTTGACTTTATTTCTTTTAATGCAATACTGGGGAAGGAACTCTAAGCCTAACACCTGACACTGCTGAGCAGCCTCCACAGCCCAAAATTTTATTCTAATTTTTGTTGTTAAAATTCGGAGGCTCTAGCCGGGCTAGCTTCACGGGCGGGTAACAGAGACGCGGAGACAATGGCTGGGCAGGGAAGCTGTATTTCTTTATTCAGGAGCAACGATTCATAAACTAAGACAAACTAATCACCAAACAGAACTCTGCTGTCTCTTTGCGGCGGTGCAAGCACTCTCTCCAACTCTGCAACTCTCCAACTCTAGAACTCAGGAACCCTCTGTTGGGGTTCCTTGGGGTGGGGCCAAGCGGGCCCGCGAAACTAACTGGACTGATCCAATTCTCTTGGCGGGGGAGTTCTAGAACAACCCAATGTAAAGCATACAACAAATTTTGATAGAATGGGAGATGGGAGAGGGAGTTGTGAGAAAGAGACCAAAGCACCATTTGACCATCCAAAGAACCTTTGGTGGCTGTCCATGGTGCTCTTATGTGGTGCCAGGAGTCAAATCCAAGCCTCATTCATGTTAAGACCTGAACTTTATACACTGAGCCACTGGACACTTGAATGGGACACAATCCCATTCAAAATGAGATGCATGGTAGCTATACAATAGGTCCTGGGTCCCAAAGGCTACACACACACACACAAGCACACACACACACAAGCACACACACACACAAGCACACACACACACAAGCACACACACACACACACTGAGAATTTTAATTGATTCCATGTTGATATATTTTGGATATCAGGTTACCTGAAAATTTCATTTAGTTTTAAATGGCCTCCATAATTTTTAAATATTTATTTATTCCCTTTTGTTGTCCTTGTTGTTTTTTTATTGTTGTGGTTATTGTTGTTGTTGTCGTTGCTGGATAGGATAGAGAGAAATGGAGAGAGGAGGGGGAGACAGAGAGGGAGAGAGAAAGATAGACACCTGCAGACCTGCTTCACCGCTTGTGAAGTGACTCCCCTGCAGGTGGGGAGCTGGGGGCTCGAACCGGAATCCTTATACCGGTCCTTGTGCTATGTGCCACGTGCACTTAACCTGCTGCGCTACTGCCCAACTCCCGGCCTCCAGAAAATTTAAAATGGCTTGTAAGCCTTGCTTCTCTGGTGTGTGCATTTTCACTTTCCTAACTAAAAGTTTAAAATATTGGGGTGGGGGGGTGGGGCACATACCATATGAGGAATACTTAGAAGGAGTTGGGAGGAGCAGCCTTTAATAATGGAATAAAAATCATTAAATTCCATCTTAAAATTACAAAAATAAAATGTCATGGGACATATACTCAATGGGGTACTACTCAGCAATTTAAAAAAGACTATATGTGTCCTTTGGGGCTAAATGGGTGGGAGTGGTAGAACTGACACACATAAACTTGAAAAAAGAAATATATATATATTTATACATACACACATATATATGTAGTCAACCCATATCTATGACTTTAGGAGAACTGTGGCTACTTTTAGAGGGGGTAGGGGCACAGAACTTTGGTGGTGGGAGTGGTATGAAATTATACCCCTATTATCTTATAATCTTGTAAATAACTATTAAATCACTAGCATATATATATATGTGTATATATATATATATATGTTTAAAATCAATATTTACCAGAAAAGACCAATTAAAATACCAAAAAGCATTAAAAAAAAAAAGGCATGTGGGGCTGGGTGATGGCACACCCGTAGAGAGCACACATTAAAATTAAAATGTGGTCCGTGCTATATGTCTACAAGTGTGGTGGGGAGCCTGCCCACATCTAGCCACCTAGGGGGCTGAGGGAATTGTCACAACTACAGTTTCCTGGGCTCTAGCCGGAAGTTCCAAAGCTTGCGCTGGTGCTGGAGACCAGTCGGCAAATTCCAGACTGAGAAGGAAGGGTGAGGATGGAAGTGAAGGACTGTGGGGGCTGATGTAGGAATCAGGGAAGGTTTCCCAGGGCAGGGGAAGCCACCTCTGCCTTAGCAGAGTTCTGCTCACCTTACTGGGGCCTTCTGTCACAGAGCAGTCTGATAATCCCCACTGGGTCTATGTGGCTCTTAGAAGTCAGGGGTAAGCTCATAGCACTGCAGATTTGAGTTTTCTCTCAAAAGGCATCTTAGAGGATGCTTTCTAGCTGGATTTTCTCCCACGTCCTTCTCTGCAACAGACATCCCTCATCCTTCACCTCCTGCTTAGTCCTGGCCCTCTTGTGGCCAACTCAGCTCCATCTGCTGAGTGGATGGGGCTTCTGAGAAGCCTTAAGTGCCCCTTGACTGCTCCCCTCCACCCTTAGCCTCAGGTGCTGAGTCTGTAGTGGCCTCTCCCTGGATGCCACCCTCACGGTAGAGCCTGGGCATCAGCCCTCTACTTAGCCCAAGGCCTACTGGGAAAAGGAAGCAGTGTTCACCAGCTGCTGGTAAAATAGTCTCTGCCCACAGGTCACCTTTCAAAGAAAGCAAATCTCTTGGCTCAGACTCTAGAGCAAATGAGAGAGAGAGAGAGAGAGAGAGAGAGAGAGAGAGAGAGGAAGCAACCCAGCTGAGTTTACTCAGTGCAAGTGGGATTGGGGGTGCTGCAGGGCTCAATGTCTGTGCCTCTGCATAGCACAGCAGAGTGGTGGGTGGTGGAATAAACATTTGGGGCCATGTTTGATATACAATCCACATGCCACCCCACCCAGGGGCCAGACAGGCTGCAGAGTGGTTCTGTAATCTGGTTGGTGTGTAATTTGCAGGGCTGGGCTGGACAGGAAAAAATGCTGGCATGAAAGGCTGTGGGGGAGGGGGCCTAGTCTTGAGGTCTGCTTAGGCCTTTTGTGAGGAGGAAGCCTGCATGCGTGGGCTGGGAGGAAGGAAGGCTCCTCCCAGCAGAGGGTTCTGCTGCAGCTACCTTTTCAGGCAGGAAGTGGATTCTCCTACCACTGCAGCCAGGGTCTGACTCAGGCTGGAAGCACAGCAGGGCCCACTGCCAGGGTCCTTAGAGTGAGAGACATCTGGCTGATGAAGCCCTTTGCAACCACATCAGAACTTCTCACTGTGTAGAGGACGCCAGGCTGTTTATCTAAGGGGTGGATAGTGTGAGAGATACTGGACAGCTCGGCTCCAGGAACTGGCCCCATCCAGAGAAAGCTGATTCTGCAGCTCTTCTTGAGCAGGACTTTGCAGAAATAAACACTGGGGAGGAAGAAGGGTGGGCCCCAGGCCCAGCTGGGGCACATCTGTAACCCAAGAGGCTGACTTGTTACCCTTCTGAAAGAGTGGAGTTCTCAACACCTCAAGCTTTAGGATCTATCACAGTCTTCAAGTGTTAACCCTTTTCACCATTTCCAGTTCAGGAACAAACAGAGGTGGGCTCCCTGGTCCCAAAACCTGCCTTAAAAATAGGTAAAGGCAAAGGAGATAAATCTTAGATGCAGAAAACTCAAAGAAAGAAAAACGAGCCCAAACTTAAGTACACCAAAGCACATAATAATTAAAATGGCAAAGATCAAATGTAAGGAGAGAATATTAAAAGCATCTAGAGAAAAGCCAAGAGTCACCTATAAAGAAACTGCCATAAGACTACCAGCTGTTTTCTCAGTAGAAACTATAAAGTTTAGAAAGGGCTGGTAGGACATAATCAATATAATCAAAGTTCTGTAGTGGTAAAATCCTCTACCCAAGAATACTTTCTCTAGATAGATTATCACACAATTTTGAAGGAGTGGTTACTTTTCAGACAAGTAACGCTTAAAGGAATTTACTGTCACTGAACCAGTCCTATAAGAAATACTGAAGGGATTTATATAAAAGAAAAAAATATGAAATTATCTTTCCCATATGTTGGAAATAAATAAGCAAAGCGAGGGAATGAGCAAAGTTTAATGAAGGCTTTGGTCACTAAAGGAGAAATGAGGCTATAACGGGAGTTTGGAGTGTGCAGTGGATTCCAAGGTTGTAGATTTAATGAACTTTGGTGAGAGGTATTATTGGAGTTTAGTGTTGGGCAAAGTGTGGTAACACATTTTGAAGGAGAGGGGAATTGTATTTCTGAACATTTATAGTTTTGTAAACCAAGGTTACCACAACAAACAAAATAAATTTTTTAAAAGAGGGCATGGCCTGGGAAGTGGTACAGTGGATAAAACACTGGATCTGCAGCACAAGGTCCCAAATTCAATCCCCAGCTTTGCATATTGCCAGAGTGATGTTCTGGATATTTCTCTCTCCCTCTCTCCCACATAAATAAATAAATCTTAAAAGAAAAAAGAGTCAGGGCCAAATAATCTTCCTAGACACCATGAAAGATCAAGGGAAACTTCAGAATTGGTTTGCCTGTTCTATTAACAGTACTTACTCCTCCCTGGGGTCAAATATTGAGGACACATCAGGGAATAGCAGAGAAAGAGAGAGAGAGAGAGAGAGAGAGAGAGAGAGAGAAATTATAACTTTTCTTCAAAATTTTCATGCTTTAAGACCTGACAAGTACTTTGCTATTTCCTTCCTGCTTCTGTGACTTTTAAGTAGTGTTTACTCTGGGATGGTTACTTAACTATCTCAGCTTAAGGACATACCCGCTTTCTTTGAATTCTAACAACATTCTTGGTTGATATTCTCTTTCAGTACTTCACACTGTCTTTGCAATTTTTTGCTTATTTGTTTTCTAGTATAAGCTCTTCTCACTGCCCAAGAGGAAAAATTCTTCCTCTTGAATGATCATAGGAATCTTTGTAGCAAACCAGTTGATAAGTGAATGTCTCTTCAAGGTTAAATGCAGGTTTATTCCTGGACTCCCAATTCTACTTCTTTTCTCGAATTATTTCTCCTTATATCTGTAATAGGCCATCTTGATCACTGTAACTTTAAGTTGTTTTCATATATATATATATATATATATATATATATATATGTTATTTATTTTTGGCATAGATTTTTTATTGATTGAACATTGCTCTAAAATATTATAAGACTTTAGGAATATAGGTTCACACCTGTTATTTATCTTTATGAAAGACAGATAATAAGAGTGAGACCTTGGTTCAGTTCTGGCATGGTGGAGCTGGGAATTGAACCTGGGGCATCTGGGTCCTCAGGTATGCAATATGCTGTACACACTACCTTTATATATTTCACAAACCCAACAGCTGCTGTAATCACTACAGTAGGCTTGCTGGGGGTACAGGGAATAGGAGCCCTGCATTCTTGATAGCATAGGCCAGGAGTAGCATTTCTGTTAAGCTGAGACTAGAGGAGCCAGGGAGTGAGCTGTGGCATACGTTACTCTTAGAGCACTTATCAAATCTTAGGTTTTCTTAAATAAACATTTCTCTGTGTGCTGTGTGCATTTTGTACAATTTCCAGAGACGTTAATTTTTAAAGTAACTCACACCATTTAAGGCAATTTGACTGGTGAGTGTTCACAGAGCTAATCATGCAGTCACTCTGGAAGGACTCTCATGTTGCCTTTGTTCTCCCACCTCAAAGTGCCCAATGCTGGCTCTCTAGCTGGTGCAGGATCCTCATGCCTTTGTGTCAAGTGATCCAACTCTGAGCTTTGATGTAAGATACGAAAGCAACAGATTTGGAAGGGACTGAAAAGCACCTGTGAAGCAATTCTTAGCAAATCTTCTTGGGGGAGGGAGACTTAGCAGAATTCTCTGCTCAAGGGATGGAGAGATACCTCACTGGGTAGAGTACAAGCCTAGTTATCTACATTTGAACCCTGACACTATATGGGAGTGTCACAGGGAGCTCTGGTATAGTAATGATTCTCCACTTACATGTGAGCCAAACCCTTGTGGCACTGAGTCATTATCTCTGTCTCCCTGTGGGACTGCACTGCTGTCCAGGTGGAGATGCTTTCTGCCAGGCTGGGGGTGTTGATCGACCTGCCAACACCCAAATCCATTGGAGAAGCAATTACAGAAGCCAGAACTTCTACCTTCTGCACTCCCAAAACAACTTTGATCCATACTCCCAGTGGGGGAGAAGTGATAGGAGGAAGAGGATAAGAGGGCTCTGAACTCCAGCTCCATCAGGTTCCAGAGAGAGAGATTTGGATGTAGTAATGGGGCTGTATGTGGGGAGGGGAAGAGAGGATTGGACCTGGAAGAAAAAGGGGCAATTATGTACAAATGTAGACAGACAGTTGTAGAGATGACAGTTAAACCGTGTCTACAACCTTTGGAGAACTAGTGGTTTGCAATGGAGGGACTTGGGATTCAGAATTCTGGTGGTGGGCATGGTGTGGAATTATATCCCTGTCAACATGTAATTTTGTAAATCAATACTGAATCACTAATAAAAAAATTTTTAAAAAAAGATGCTTTCTGCCCTGACCCAGCAATTCTCCAGGCTTCAGAGGAGATCACGCTGTCTGATTACTAGTTCATGCTATTATAAGCATGTGATTTCAGAGTGTTTCTCACCATGGCACACCCCCAATGCTGCAGTTCTCTCTAAAACAAATAATACTTTTGTTAAATTCAAAGGTGTGTAAATATCTTGAGGATTCTCTTTGATTTATGAAGCATATGACTGGACTTCAAATATTTAGCAAGAAAAAAATTGAGATTTAAAGAAATCTCACTCTATACATATGTATGTGTGAGTTTGTGTGTGTGTGTAAATTTTTTTAATGAATGAGATATAGTGGAAAAGGGAGAATGAGAGAGACCAGAACACTGCTCAGCTCTGGCTTATTATCATGGTGTTGGGGATTGAAACTGGGACCTCAGAGGCTTAGGCATGGAAGTCTTTTGCATAACCATTATCATATCTCCCCAGTATCACACCTTTGGATTTTGAAGAATCCTCACACCCTTATTAAAAAGAAATCTATCCCTAGGAGGTATAAAACGTTTGGCCTTGTGGTCCAGGAGGTGGTGCAGTGGATAAAGCATCGAACTCCCAAGCGTGAGGTCCTGAGTTCAATCCCCAGCAGCACATATACCAGAATGACGTCTGGTTCTTTCTATCTCTCTTCCTATCTTCCTCATTAACAAATAAAATCTTAAAAAAAATTTTGGCCTTAGGAAAGAAAATCAGATGAAAAGTTGTGAAGATAGTGGCAATGGTCGATCATGCATGTGACTAAGTGTATGTGATGTACTTAATGTCAATGAACCGTTGACTTTAAAGAGGCTGGGCAGGGCTGGGAGATAGCTCTGTGGGGAAAGCACACATCTTACTGTGAGTGAAACACTGGGTTCAACGGCAGATGTCACATGGGAGCCCCATGGACAGCACCAAGGGAGCATCATGATGGAGAAACAGTGCTTTGGCATCTCCCTCTCACCCTGCAACTGTCTGTCCTTTCTCTTTCTTTTCCTTGCTAAAGACAGAATTTTAAAACTTGAGTGAAGGAGGTCACTCAGCAGTACTGGCCATGCACAAGACTCTTAGTCTATTCCCAGGTGTGACATTAAACAGAAAGAAAAAAAATTAAAATGGTTAATTTTACACTACGTATATTTTATCACAATTATAAAAATGAAAAATTTATGTATTTGAGTACAACAAAGGAGAGAGTGGGGATAAGATCCCAAGATTCTGGCATGGAGGGTCAGCAGAGCTCAAATGCGTACCACAAAGGAGCCATTTAAATTCCCTCCTTATCATTCCAGGAGCAAACAGGCAGGGAGCACTAAGCAGAGCTCTCTGGAGTCTGTTCTCCAAACCGCACAGCCAGCTGAATAATCTCTTCCAAGGCATTCGGCCTCGTCTGCATGGTGGGGAAGATGACATCGATCACAGGGAAGATGAGGGCCCAGACAAATGCCACTGTGTGGGGTGCCCTACGGACACAAAGGGCTGTGCAGGCAGCAGGCAATGTGGTAGATGCTCAGAGGGTCCCCAGGGGATGGGGGGGGGGTGGGGTGGGTCAGGTGGGCAGACAAGAAGAATACAGGCTATTATATGGAAACCACTACTACCTTCAGGAAATTGATGTGACACCCCAGAGCAGCAGCTGAGGGCTGGTGGTGGGGGAGGCAGGGGGTTAAGGTTGGAGGGAGACCAGGAAGCTGAGTGGACCTGTCCGCCCTGCAATGAGTGCATCTGGCTACCAAAGCAAGACATCAGGTGGAAGACACCCCAACTTTGAGAGGGAGCCTCTCTCATATTCCCACACCCTACTTAAGTCAAAGAAATCTTTGACCATTTCTGGAAAATGCACACACCTTCACTGCTTCAGATCTTTTCTGAAATAAGACTCCGCATGCATGTGTGCATGGGGCTCGGAAAGAGTGCGTACAAGCCATAGTCAGGATGTCATGGCATCCTGGGAGACTCACCTGGGCTCCAGGATTTACCCAGAAGCTGTTGAAGATTTTGTTTCCTAGCCCCCATTGCACTGAAGGAAGCCACTGTAGTGTGATCTCTTTTACTTTCTCTGCCATTTTGTCTCTATCAAGAACAACAATAATTTTTTTAAAGGCATTTGAGGCCTGGGAGGTGGCACAGTGGCTAAAGCTCTGGACTCCCAAGCATGAAGTCCTGAGTTTGATCCCTGACATTGTAATGTGTCAGAGTGAGCCTCTGGCTTGCTCTTTGTCTGATAGAGAAATATGGCTTCAATTTTAAAGAGAGAGATGGTTTTTGCCTCCATACTACCTAAAACTCACAGTGGTGCTTACCCAACATTCCGGGAAGCATGGAGCAGGAAAAACAACGGGGAGACTGAGACGTATTGATTTAGTTTCCTCATCTGCCAGAAGGGACAGTGACAGAACCTACCTGGTAGGACAGGTGAGAGGAGAAAATGTGGTCCTGTGTGTTGACAGCCTAGTACAGAGCCTGTCACAAAGCTACTCAGTCAAGTCAGCTGTTACCAGACATCACCTCCCTTGCTGTGAGGCATCCCACCACTGGGGAAAGTGCTCTGGAAGCTCCAGCTTTGACATCAGAAAGCAGTAGGGATACTAAGGCCAAGAGGGCCTGGGAGGTGTTTTAGGCATATCTGGTCAGGCTGTGAGTGTCCAGGGTCCCCTGGGGAACTGTCCAGCTGGCATGTGTCAGTTGGACTTGGAGGAGAGAAGTCTCCCACTTTCCCAACAACTCATCAGGTGTGTGGGGGTTGGTGGGAACATGACACACCCAGTTGAGCACACATTACCATGTGCAAGGATCCAGGTTCAATCTCTAGTTCCTGCCTGAAGGGGAGAAGCTTCATGAGCAGGGAAGCAGCGCTGCAGGTGTCTGTCTCTTTTTTTCTCTCTCTTCCCCTTCCTATCTCTTCCTCCTTTCTCAATTTATGTCTATAAAATAAATAAAGAAAGAAATGAAATTTTAAAAGGTCCTCTCAAGCTGTCCCACCTGAAATGGCACATGTTCCCCTTGGCTAGGGCAGTGAAGTACCGGGGAACTTGGCAGTCAATGGGACAGGGTCTGAGATCCTGGATTAGTCAGCTCTGGCTTTGGGTAGCCCTGGCTTTGGGTAGAAAGGGTAGGGCTCCCACAGACTCAAAACCTGAGACATGGATTCATACTGTGAAGTTGGAGCAGGACCCCAACTCCCCCTCAGTTCCCCAGGCCCCAGAGGCCTGCTGATCCCTTTTCCTTCTCATGCCCAGGAACATACAGGGGTAGAGGAACCAGGCACAGGGTAGGGCTGGAGGGTCCTGAGTCAGGAGAAAAAGTGTGGAGGCTGCTGAGCAGAAGAGAAATGCTGCACAAGTGGAATTCTAGAAAGACAAATCAGCCCAGTAATTGGGATGGAGCAGTGGTGAAAGAGACATCTGTGTAGGGGACCGATCACCAGGGAGACACTGGCACAAGCCCAGGGCAGCAGCGAGGACACGCCCCCCCATAGAGAATGAGGCCAGACTAAAATGAGTCTGCCTGTAAATGCAAGTGTGTGTGTGTATTTTTTTTTTTTTATATAGTGGTCATCTCTCTCTCTCTTTTTAAAATTTATCTTTATTTATTTATTGGATAGAGAAAGCCAGAAATTGAGAGAGAAGGGTGTGATAGAGAGGGAGAGAGACAGAGAGACACTTGCAACACTGCTTTCACCACCCATGAAGCTTTCCCCCTGCAGGTGGGGACTGGGGGCTCGAACCCAGGTCCCTGCGCATTGCAACATGTGCGCTCAACCAAGTGTGCCACCACCCAGCCCTGTGTGAGTGTTTTCTGACTGAGCTTATCCTGTTTTCTCCTGGAGGAGATGCGAAGCTCTAGTTATCCTTACCCTCATCAGACACGCATTTTATTTTATTTTATTTTATTGAGGGGGGTTAACGGCTTACATTACAATTTCTCATCTCTTTCTGATAGGTGTCCGTAATACACTTTACCCCCAACTTAAGTCCTTTTCCACCATCATGTACCTGGACCCCAAAGCACCCATCCAGTCCCCTTCCATACCCTCCTTCCCAGAGTCCTTTGCTTTGGCATAATATACCACACCCAGTTCAAGTTCCCCCAGAATTCTTTTTAAAAATTACATTAAATTAAATGTTTATTATTATTATTATTATTATTTTATTGCCACCAGGGTTGTTGCTAGGGCCCAGGCAGAGTTGTTGCAAGAATCAGGCA